>NC_045560.1:133717128-134029003 GCF_009819795.1 Aythya fuligula
GGTAATCTCGCAGCTATGAGTCATAGCTTTGGGCCCTGGTGCACTCTGGCTGCTGCTATGCCCAGCATCAGGGTTCTCTTCTTCCTTCTTTCAGTTTAAAACCACTACCCCTTTGTAAAAAGTCTCTCCCCAGCTTTCCTGTAGATCCCCTCCAGGTACTGGAAGGCCGGTATAAGGCCTTCCTGGAGCCCCCTTCCCTCCAGCGTGTTGACTGCACAATGTAGCTTGGCAAATTTCAGGCAATTTCAGGAATTGGCAAAATTCCTGAGGGTGCACTCAATCCCACTGTCCATGTCATCGACAAAGGTGTTAAACAGTGCTGGTCCCAGTGCCAACCCCTGAAGATCTCCTCTTGTCAATGGCATCCACTTGGACATCAATCAAGCCATTGACCACAACTGTTTGCCTGCAACTATTCACATCTCTTACAGAATGTTCTAAGAGTAATAACTGTAAGTTGATGTCCCTGTGCAATTTGTGGAAATGTGATGTATCTTTGGCTTAAGTTGTGTTAAAGAACTTCAATAGGAAGTGAAGAAAATACCTTTACTTCTCATAAACACCAGCTGGAGCTTTTCACTCGCTATTTGAGATGAGTCTTTATCAACTTTGCTTCATATTGGGATCATTTGTTTCTATGTAATAAGTTTGGTTTTGGGTTCTGTGTTTACTACAGACATTCTGTAAGAAACCAGACCTCAGTTCTGGTTGAAGCCTAGTCTCCCAGGTCCAATTTAAGCTTCAATAAGAGAGAATGTCTGATTATGTCACAGCCCCTGCCTCTTATTACCCAGTCTTTTCAGTGTTGTTAACAGTGGCCATTGCATAAGTACACAACAGGATAAAGCATACAGTGGAAGGCCAAACATAAAGCAAAGCAAATTTAAGGGGATTCTTTTCTGGATGTATGGGGAGCCAAGGCCTATACTTTTTACAGTGTACTCCTGCATCTGTGTTCAATAAGCCTACAGCTGCTTTGGTGCAGCCATTTTCCCACCAAATTCAGTGGGAGTTTTTGTAGGTTGCCTGGACTCTGCTTAGAAAGTTAATATCACTTTTATAAATAGCAATGATTTCAGAAAAAAAAATTAAATATATATATATATATATTTATATATACAGGATAGGATATATATATGTGTATGTATATATATAGGATATATATATGTGTGTGTATATATATATAGGATATATATATATGTGTATATATATATATATGTAGGATATACATATATATCCTACAACAGAAAATCTAACATCATTAAAAACATGAAAAAAAAATTCTCGGTTCCATAGGGCATAAAAAAAGAAAAAAAAAAAAAAAAGTAGAATAACTGACAAGGAATAAGATGGGGTTAGTTTCTATTTTCTGACATGTTAAAATAAAAATTTAAAACCCCTTAATTTGGGATCAGTTGAACTTTAAGTTAGCTTCAGAATGATTTACTGTGTCTGCGTGCTGGGGGAGTTTCATATCAAGCTTTTAATACCTTTTGTTAGTTTAGCCTCTTTAATGTAGCTGATTATTATTATTTTTTTTAATTCGATAGGAATTTAAGCCACCTTCAGAAAATTTAGTTTTGAGTGAATAAATTGCTCACCTAAAAAGCTCAGCTAACTCTGTATTAGCTGGTCTAACACAGTCACCACAGTGGATTTTTTAATCACATCCACTGTTTTCTATGGAATGACAGACCAACCCCTAAGGTTTGAATGCAAACCCATACCTTAAGTCTTCAAATATTTTTCTCTGGATGAGATTTGGTCTTGTTACTGTCAAACTTCACTATGAAATGAAGCTATTACTGAACCCAGAGATCAATTAAGCATCTCAACAGATTTTCAATGTTATAGCAGTATGAATGGAATTAAGCCAAAATTGGCTTTGCTGGGATCTGCCAGTTCTAAATAAAACTTGTAGCAGGAAAATCCCTACTGCATACTGCATCAACTGATAAGTCAATCAACTGAATTTGCAAAAGAATGTATAAAAAGATAAATGCCTCCCTGAGTTCTTAACAGTTTGTCTTGGCAAGACACTCTCAGTGGTTAAATGCCTTTAACCTTCACTATAGCCCTGACATTTTCTGTGATATGGTGTATACGGGATGAAGATATTTAAAATCAATAAGGTAGGATCTGAATATTTGCTCTTCTGATTGCTTTGTGTGATGGGTTAAGCAAGGGAGAAGAAGGACCAAGTTTGACTAGAAAGATAGATAAAATACTTTTGGGTAAAATTGCTAGCTAGAAAACTGACAGGGCTATATTCAGATTACTCATTTAAGAAAAATCCAGGTTTGAGAAAATGAACAATTTATCTTCACTCTCCAAGCTGACAGACTCTGACTCTTATAAATAAGTCTATAAAGAAAGTCAAGTTGGACACCCGGGTTAGACTGGTGCATTGTGGCAACTGGATCTCTCCATGGACAGTGCAGGGGAGACTCTAGGTTCCTCAACCTTGTAGTTGGACAAGCAATAGGCAGACAATGTCATAATTCAAGATTCAAGTATTTCATGAACCAAGGTGTTTTAGTTTATTGGTATTTTCTGGGTGCACAGGAAGTTATCTTTGTAAACTTTGTAAACTTTGTAAGCTTTCAGCTTTAGTTTTCCTTGATTTTTTGGGGGAGCATCTATTAACACACAAATCTAGAAATATCATAAAAACATGTTCCTAAGTGCCTTACCTCTTAAATTCATCCTCTACAAAGTATGGGTGATGATTCTCCCATTTCTACTTGCAGTATTATGAATAGATGTAATATTATTGGTAAAGCGTTTAGCTATTATAGTGACAGAGCAAGATAGAATGGAAAGTCTAGATCCAAAAGGAAAAAAAAAAAAGATCAAAAGATACCATCTTGAATCCAAGCAACATTAAAGATGTATTGTGTGTAAATTAATTTGCCTCCTAGATGAGGTAAACTGTTTTTACTATCTCATTGAGACATTATTTGAGAGTTTCTGCATTGTTCTTTTTGTGATGAAGAGAAACCTCATGAATCTCTAAAACCACAGTAATACCTCCAGCACTTTCCCTATCTCCCAGGTTGGTCTAGACACAAGATTCATCAATGTTAGCATTCCTGGAGTTAAGATGTTGACAGTTTGTTGACAGTTTGTATTGCACTTTCCTATTGCCAAATAACATTTTTTAAAGTCAAACACAATTGCCTTAAGTCTGTCCCCTCACTGTCTGGTTCCTTGCCTCTGCATCATAAAATATTACAGTTGGGTCATTATGGCTGTCTCTTACTAGTCTATTTTTGTGCAGGTTATTTGGGGACATCCCCATGTCTTTGATTTATCTGATTTGTCCCCAACTTCACCAGTGAAAATTCAAATGATCAGGGAAGGATTTTTTTTTTTCTTCTTTTTACACTTACCAGATTGCAACATAACTTAAAATTTTCATCAAACCTGGTTCAGAAGGAAATGCAAAATATGCCTATTACCAAACTTCCTCAGCCTGGGAAGGTATGTCCCATTTGACAAGAAGAGAGGGGTCTAATATGCATAAAACTGGGTTAGAAGACTTTGAAAGAATATCCAGACTAGCAGTGATTCCCAGCAGACAAATTATTCAACTATATGACAATCCGAACTGCACAGTTTTGTAAGTAATTTGTATATTGCTTTGTTTGGGGAGGTTTTGAAGTGCTTTATAACTAGTACTTTTAAGTATTCAACACTAAATACTCAGTCAGTTTTGTAGGAGCATGCTTAGAGTAGCCAAACTTTAAAGGCCTCTCGCAAATACATGGAAACAAATTAGATTGTGGGAAATAATAATTAAATATTGTTTCAAACAAGCATTCAGTGTGAAATAACAAAACACTGGTTATTAATATTTAATGCAAGGACATGTAGTTTTGACTAGTGTCAGCAAAACCATGAGAAGGCACAGAACTACCAAGGAGAAAATTCATTTAGCTAAATTTAGATCCCCTCAAAATGACAGAAACTCCCATTAACTTCAGTACAGCCAAGATTTCATGCAGAGCTCCTAAATTTAGTACAGAACTTGAAACATTCATAATTAGCAAAATAGGAGTTCTGAATTGGTGGGAATGGCTTTATTTATTTGCCTGCTAATTCTAATTCCACTGTAATTTGAACAATCATTCATTAGAGGAATGGTTTATCTGTTTCCCAGGTTTTTCCTTCAGTCTTGAGAAGGTTTTTGAGAGAAGAATCCCCAAGTCTTGTATTGCTGATATGATTTTAGCAGACTCCTTGAATCAATAAATGGTAAGCCTCCTTCAGAAATCTGTTCCAATTTTCAAACAGCTGACTGTAGCTTGTTTCCTGTACTAAAGTAGAGGAAAAGACATCCATCCTTTGTCAGTGTGAGAAAAATGTAGATCTACATTTTCATTCATTCATGCCTGGCTTCCACCCAAATACAAGAAGGGATTTCTTGTTTCCTCCTTCAGTTTCAAACCGGAAAGAGCTTGTATCTTCTTCCTCTTGAAAAGGCAGCTGTTGGGCAAATGGTTTCACAAAGAATAATGCTTGTGTATGCTCTGCAGTCAGCTAATCTGCACATCCACAAATTGTGAATTGTGCAGAACTGGATCTCTATCAGCTAACCTCTTGCAGGTGGAACTGTTAGCTTCAGTGAGGAAAGCACAAACACAAGCATTAAACCTGCTGACTGCCCTGTATGTAATTTCACCTTCTTTGGGGCTTTTTTTTTTTTTTTTTTTTTTTTTTTGGGGCGGGGGGAAGGGGGGGGGAGAGAGAATTCAATATGATGGCCATGTATCAGTCAGTGAATCTTTGTGGTTTTGGGATAAAGCCAAGTCATGTGAAAAGCTGAATAGGTAACTGTGGTAACTTTGATAAGTTTTTCCAGAGGTTTATTTCATTTAAAAAAAAAAAAATCATTAGGAAATTTTGTGTTTCCACACACTATGTGCCCTGCTACTAAGAAAACTAACGGTATTCTAGGTTTCATTAGGCAAAGCCTCTGGGTACCCTGTTCTGGGTGTCCCTGCTTAAGCAGGGTGTTGGAGCAAGTAACCTCCAGAGGTCCCTTCCAACCTCAACTATTCTGTGATTTTGTGAAAGCTCTCAATATTATTTGCATTTCTTATTCACACAGGCCTCCACTCTTAGTATTTGTTACCTGTGATAATATATAATATGAAGAACAAGCTCACTGGCTTGAACTAGAAGATTGCTCATAGAGGTCTATTTCAAGAAGCATTTCGTAATGGAAAGCTTGAAGAACAAACACGTGAAAGAGGCAAGATTGATGCTTCTGTATCTTCTATATCTATTCCTTATCTCTCTGTTTATTATTCCTTAATTTACATTCCTTTCCCACCATAACTTCTGCATGTCCAGGAAATAGATGTTTAGAGATGCACCTGGACTACTATATATTCATTCTCTGGCAATCTGTTGAGTTTCTGAGTGCACTGTTATTTTAGCCTCCCCAACACTCTGTGGCAGGGTTCCGTGGTTCAGCTATGTCCCACATGGAAGAGAAGTTCCTTCTACCATCAGTCTTTCTAACGATATAATTTTCCAAAAACTTTGAAAGACACCACATCTCATCCTGTTTCTTTGTCACAAAGAAGACATCTTTCTAGGCAGTTGCTGACCACCTATTGGTATACAATTCGAACAAGGTGTATTGCACCAGTTTCATCCTCTTTTTAATTTAATGCCTGGCTTCCTCCAAAATACACTTAACCTGGTGATATCTTGTGCTAGTAAAAACAGAGCTTGGTACAGAACTATCCCATAGATAACTTCTACTTCACAGAATCACAGAATCACAGAATTTTCTAGGTTGGAAGAGACCTCAAGGTCATCGAGTCCAACCTCCAACCTAACGCTAACAGCCCTCCACTAAACCATATCCCTAAGCTCTACATCTAAACGTCTTTTGAAGACTTCCAAGGATGGTGACTCCACCACTTCCCTGGGCAGCCTGTTCCAATGCCTCACAACCCTTTCAGTGAAGAAGTTCTTCCTAACATCTAGCCTAAAACTCCCCTGGCTCAACTTAAACCCATTCCCCCTCGTCCTGTCACCAGGCACGTGGGAGAACAGGCCAACCCCCACCTCGCTACAGCCTCCCTTGAGGTACCTAAAAAGAGCGATAAGGTCGCCCCTGAGCCTCCTCTTCTCCAGGCTGAACAAGCCCAGCTCCCTCAGCCGCTCCTCGTAGGACTTGTTCTCCAGGCCCCTCACCAGCTTCGTCGCCCTTCTCTGGACCCGCTCAAGCACCTCGATGTCCTTCTTGTAGCGAGGGGCCCAAAACTGAACACAGTACTCGAGGTGCGGCCTCACCAGAGCTGAGTACAGGGGGACGATCACCTCCCTAGCCCTGCTGGTCACGCTGTTCCTAATACAAGCCAGGATGCCGTTGGCCTTCTTGGCCACCTGAGCACACTGCTGGCTCATATTCAGCCGACTGTCCACCATCACTCCCAGGTCCTTCTCTGCCTGGCAGCTTTCCAACCATTCCTCTCCCAGCCTGTAGCTCTGCTTGGGGTTATTGCGCCCCAGGTGCAGGACCCGGCGCTTGGCCTTGTTAAACTTCATGCAGTTGACCTCAGCCCATCGGTCCAGCCTATCCAGATCCTCCTGCAGAGCTTTCCTACCCTCAAGCAGATCGACACACGCACCTAACTTGGTGTCATCTGCGAACTTACTGAGGGTGCACTCGATGCCCTCGTCCAGATCATCGATGAAGATATTAAAGAGGACCGGCCCCAGCACCGAGCCCTGGGGGACGCCACTAGTGACTGGCCTCCAACTGGACTTGGCTCCATTCACCACGACTCTTTGGGCCCGGCTATCCAGCCAGTTTCTAACCCAACGAAGCGTGCGCCAGTCCAAGCCAAGAGCAGCCAGTTTCTTGAGGAGAATGCTGTGGGAGACGGTGTCAAAAGCCTTGCTGAAGTCAAGGTAGACCACATCCACAGCCTTTCCCTCATCCACCCAGCGCGTCACTCTGTCATAGAAGGAGATCAGGTTCGTCAGGCATGACCTGCCTTTCATAAAGCCATGCTGACTGGGCCTGATCGCCTGCTTCCCCTTCAAGTGCTGCATGATGACTCTCAGGAGGATCTGCTCCATGAGCTTTCCTGGCACTGAGGTCAAACTGACAGGCCTGTAGTTTCCCGGGTCAGCCCTCCGGCCCTTCTTGTAGATGGGCGTCACGTTTGCTAGCCGCCAGTCGATTGGGACCTCCCCCGATAGCCAGGACTGTTGATAAATGATGGACAGTGGCTTGGCCAGCTCCTCTGTCAGTTCCCTCAGTACCCTTGGGTGGATCCCATCTGGCCCCATCGACTTGTGCACATCTAAGTGCCGTAGTAGGTCACCAACCAGTTCTTCATGGATAATGAGGGCCACATCCTGCTCCCCATCCCCTTCCACCAGCTCAGGGTACTGGGTATCCAGAGAACATCCGGTATTGCCGCTAAAGACTGAGGCAAAGAAGGCATTGAGCACCTCCGCCTTTTCCTCATCTCTTGTAACTAAGTTTCCCCCCGCATCCAGTAAAGGATGGAGATTCTCCTTAGTCCTCCTTTTTGTGTTGATGTATTTATAGAAACGTTTTTTATTATCTTTAACGGCAGTAGCCAGATTGAGCTCCAGATGAGCTTTGGCCTTCCTAATTTTGTCCCTGCACAGCCTCGCTACTTCTTTAAAGTCCTCCTTAGTGGCCTGCCCACTTTTCCAAAGCTTATAAACCCTCTTTTTCCTCCTAAGATCAAGCCACAATTCTCTGTTGAGCCAGGCCGGTCTTCTTCCCCGCCAGCTCGTCTTTGGGCACGTGGGAACAGACCGTTCCTGCACCATTAAGACTTCCCTCTTGAAGAGCGCCCAGCCTTCCTGGACCCCTCTGCCCTTCAGAACCGCCTCCCAAGGGACTCCACCAACCAGTGTCCTGAGCAGCTCAAAGTCAGCCCTCCGAAAGTCCAATACAGCGGTTTTACTGGTCCCCTTCCTGGCCTCGCCAAGAATAGTGAACTCCACCATTGCGTGGTCACTCTGCCCTAGACAGCTCCCGACGATCACGTCCTCCACCAGTCCTTCTCTGTTTGTGAAGAGAAGGTCTAGCGGGGCACCTCCCCTGGTAGGCTCACTAACCAGCTGCGTCAGGAAGCTATCTTCCACGCTCTCCAGAAACCTCCTACATCACTGGTCACTACACCTGCCTACTTCATCAGGGTGTTCAGAAGCTGCTGAATTGATTATTTTCTTTGCAACGGTAAGCTGAGAAGAAGAGCCTGGAACAAGGTCTGATGCATGCTGACTGAGAAAACGAGACTCAGAAGTTCCCTTTGTCCTTCACTCACCACCCACCCACCCCACATTCCACAAAGCAGCAAACATTTCTTTTTTTGGTAAAGTGACAAAGCAGATTTTTGTCATCCTGTCCTTCTCCATATGCTTCTTTTAGCAGAAAAATAATCCAGCAGCAGCAGCAAAGCTCTGCTTCTGTGACTGAACTTCTTTCAGCAACCTGGCGGTACCTTTTCCATTCCTTTTCAAATCTATTTACCCAGCTGCTTAAGAGAAGTTATGTTCTTAAGCAGAAGATTGGTAAATGTGTTTATTGTCCTTTAGATCTTTGGGGAACATCAAAAACCTTCAGTATCCAGCAATATTAGATCTTACTAATAAATATTTTAGATTTCTAATTATATTTGCTGTGAATTAAATAATAATAATAATAATAAAGTGTACTTTTTAGCTGTTCTTTTTCTAAAGGAACAGTCATTTGAGTCACTGAAAGTTATTCAAGGGCCTGGGCTGTTAACATACAGAGAGATACACAGTGTGACTACTTGTGCAAGATTTTGATTATGATGGTCACTGTACTTGCAACAATCAGCTTGGAAGATTCTGTCTGTGCTGGTATTGAAAGTTCCAATTCCTCAGTGGTAGAAAGGAGCTGTTCCATACTCTTGTCTGGTTTGATTTCCACTTGCACAGGGATGTAGTTACAAGGCAACTTATCAGTCAGGCTGTAAATTAAAATAGCAACTTTTTACAGCTACTTTGAGTAGGTGTAAATGTCCATGCAGAGCACAAAACATCAGAGAATCAGTCCCACAGTTACAGCACTTGTGGGACAGCAAGTGATTCTTAGTCACGCCTTAAAACCAAGCTTTTCAAAAGTTGCTGAACATGTCTAGGTATCCAACTCTAGTGGCAACGTTTTTAGAAGGTGCTAAATTTTTAGAAATTTAGAATTAGCTCAGCTTCACTATTCACTTTTAACAATCTTGGCTTTGCATTTTAAAGCATATCCCATGTGTCGGTGTTAAATACTACTGAAGGCAGATGAGAAACACCATTACAATACATTGCTATTCAAAACCAGAGCCATAGAAAAGCAATAAGCACCCCAGACAGAATCTCATTTTAATTTCCCAGCTAGGATGGGTGTATGGTGGTGCACAGGCTGGGCATTATTCAGGATTATTCAGCAATGCTTCCCATTTGGGGTAACTAGAAAGAGCTAAATTTGATGGCATCATCTCTGTCCTTAGTACCTTCTAGGATGCTTGGAGAGGGGCCAGATTGGACACAATTTTAGGCAGAGCTTTTCCTCTGCTGTGCCCTATCCTTGTGTTTTATGCCATGAAGGGGCCCAACCCCTTAGCTAGTTTTGGAATGAACAGCAAGGAAGGGAAAGGGCATGACATATGTTTATGATGAGGACTGTCATTTTCTGGCTGAGCATCTTGCTCTGCTCATGGCCATGCTAAGCAGCTCATGGAGTGTATGAAACCAACATGCAAATGCCTCTTTTTGCTAAAAAGTTAGGGTTTGTGCAGGTGTTATGTAATTTGTACTGCAAGTGAGCCTGGCCTGTGAAAACTGTGAGAACTTCCCAAGGAACGCCAAGGAACGTCTGTTTTTAAGGATCATCCTCCCACCTGAACCAAAACCTGTCTCAAACAGTTCTGGGTTACCAGTGAGCCTCAGAAGTGACTTCCCAGGAGCTAATATAAGATGCTGGCACAAATCTTCCACCAAGCTGAAAGGGACACATTACTAATTGAGAATGATTCCTGGCACATCCTGACCCCTGAATCATGCACAGCCATTATCTTCAGGAGCACTGATTCCTGCAGACCAAACTTGTATTGGGCAGTCACAGAATGGACAAGCCATAGGCTTGAGTTTGTTCCTTTTAAAAAAATAAATAAATCATATTCTCCCAAAGTGAGTACTATATTTATGAAAGGAGCAGATGGACAATGCTTAGCTATTAGACCAGCAGCAAGCTTGATTTATCCTTTACCACACGGCCAGCACCAAGCCATACTGTTCATTTTCAAAACACCCCTCTGCTCTTAACTTTTAGTACCATCACTCTCAATTCACTGACCACGGGCCTTCTTCTGTGTATCTATTCCACCTCTGCTTTGGTTTTCATCAACTAGGTTCCTGAAAAGCTCCGTGGAAGTGCTTGCACCACAGTTTGAAAACAATGTTTTGGACTGTTTTGAAATTATGAATTTTCACACTGCAACAAACGGACCAAACAAATACAGTTTTACCCATATCTGTCCTTTCAATCAATTGGTTTGTATACCAATAGTATTCCCACATCACTGCTCAAAATAGTTGCCAAAAGGATGATGCACTAGAATGACAGGGTGGCCTGCTTTGACTCAAAACTGGCAAAACAAACTGAAACAGGATGTTTCAGACCTTGCACTTCTCTGGACTCTCAGTCCTTACATGATGAAACACCTGCTATAGTGCTGGCTGGTGCTCTTATTGTTGCAGATGGCGTTGAGGCATCACATACCAAGGCATCTTGTTGCCTTCCCATGGTTACCATACATGGTATCACCATGCCAGTGTTCTGCTGCAGAGCAGGGTATTTCATTGGGGATGCACCTGGAATCCCCACCCTGCACCCAGAGCTCTGCTCTGGGAATGAGCCTGGTGGACCAGGATATCTATGAGTCATGTTTCCCCACACAAGGAGTTATATCCCATAAGCCATTACACTGCAGTGATAGATGTCTCAGATGTGCATGAAAGTGTTAACAATCCAATTGCACCAGCAGGGATGCACACAATCTCAAAAGCTAACCCTGCTTGCTGCCTTTAAAGAAGAAAAGGCTCAAAGTTACCCACTGCACACCTAAGAAGCTGGGTTATTTGGAGATCTCTCAGTCTCCTGGTAGATTTTAGAGCAAAAGGAAATCTTCTGGGACAAAACATGTGATGATGACAGAATGCAGTGGAGTATTTTACCTTCCTAAGGTTCCATCTGGGAAACTCTGCAGCTGCTGTCTTTCACACTGTCCCTTATGCTTTTGTGAATTCGGCCTGTTTCCTGGTGTCCCCAGAGGATTAGCTCCACAACCAGCCTAAACTAGAAAGACCCTTCCAGCACACACACTTATTCTCAAGACCAGGCCCAGAAACTTCCTTGATTTACAGAATAATTAATCCTTCAACTGCCAAAGAATGCCTTTAATGTGCTTCCATGTGGAAAAAAAAAAAACAAACACCTTCCAGCTGTCTTTTTTTTAACAGGAATATTTTTGGTGAAATGTTCTCTGAAGTCCTCAATACACATCAGGCCTAAGGAAAACACACTAATACATTAGCCTTGTTCCTCTCCCTAGGAATGGAAAATGGTCTGCTGCTGCCCATATATTATCCAGGAGCTCGTTGCCTTGTGAGGTATGATTAGTCCTTGCCAAGGACGGAGAATAGATGAACTACATGTCTGGTCCTTGCTGAAAGTTTCTGGAGAAATATTCTTATTCCAAACATGATTTCTCATGCTTATATTCTTTTTCCAGCTCTTTATGTCTGTAAGGTTTTGAAGAAAAAAAAATGAAGGTATTTGGACAGCCATGCTTTTCATGTGGAGTTGAAAGTAAAATTCACTTTTACCAAACCTGAACAATGGAGATAAATCTTTTTCTTCGGCCTTTAGTAGGAGCTGTGCTTTGGATTTGATTTCCTGGATTTGATTTGGATTTTGATTTCCTGGATTTTTTTATTTTTTTTTTTGGTGTATCCAGAAGGTCTGTTTCCAGTCTTTGTGCAGCTGGACAGTTTCTCTTAAACTTCACTTTCTCCACATAGCTAGTAACTTTCCAATTTTGAGGCTCTGCTGCTGACCCATAATTATAGTTTGGTTGAGGTTACACTTGAAGGTCACTGGGAAACAGCTGCTCCTGTGCATTGCAAATGCATGCCTATTAGATGGTGTTAGCTATTAATCATTACATTCACTCATTTCTAGTTGTTCTGACACCCTAGCTGTCCTGGCTGCAATGCAAACTGTAAAGCTGCTTATGTGAAGCCTCAGAGTGGTTTTGTCCTTGTCTGAGAGACTTCCTGTAATCTTCCCTAGCTCTCCTGAATCAGGGTTGTAGTTGAAACTTCTCCACAATAATTCTGAAGATGAAGAGTTTGTGAATTCACAACTTCCACCACATTTAAAGGCTAACGTGTATCACCTTCCAACCAGGAGATCAGATGTTGTTCTTCTAACACAGATTTACGAACAAAGAAGACTGATAGAATATGTTAGAACAGAGATTTCTTGACTAGCATTGGCTTTAGAAGTGGAAGTGGGAATAAAGGCTTTGACTGTTCCCATTTAAGAAAAGTCTTAACTCTGCTTGCCTTTGCATTTGGTGCTTTGAGCAATAAATGTGCTTTTGTGCACTGCTGAGCTCTGTGGTACCCTTCTGTACCCTGCCAAGCCCTCTGCAGCTATATTGCTCTCCTCTGAGAGATGACAATAAGAGAAACTATAAGACCAGAGCACACCTAACATAGGGTCCACCTGTAGGTACAGAATTTCCTATTCATTCTCAATATTCAGACATGAAACACAAGGTTGTACATTTGTTTGTAAGCCATCTGTTGATGTAAATACCAGATCAGTGCACATAATAATTTGGGGAATGTAACAGGTTAATTTATTCCTGTGCATGTTTTACTTTGTTCCCATTTAAAACCTAACATTATTCTTTTGCATTAAAACTGTTATCAGATTGCTGGAGTTAATGAGCCACAGAGACTAGAACACAGCAAATTTTCTTCCACTGAGTTGGAAAAACGTAGTCATTAAAAAGAAAGACATCACTTGTTATTCCATGGGTCTAAAGGATTATATATTTATTTATGAAGAACAGTGAGGAGAATGCCAATGGCAGATAATTAGACCTGGAATGATATATCTCGGAAGGAATTGTACAACATTTGGAAGTATGCATTATTTGAAATGTTGGCTGTTGGAGAAAATATCTCTGCTGTCAGCATTTCCTCCAGCTCCTCTCTTCACAATGCCACAGATCTGATTTTGCCTAACATTATTGGGGATGCAGGGGGAAAGCTCTCTGGGCAGCTTCACCCAGACGTTTTTTGCTGGACCAGGTCATACATCTTCCCTGCAGCTGTTAGTGCTAAGCTCGGTGTTCAGTATGTATTTAGCTTGTATCTGTGTGAATGTATGAGGGTATGGACACACCCTAAACAAAACTACTCACCCGCAGCAAAGATTGTTTCATATGTTCACAAATAAATTCTATATCCTGATGATTCATCTTGCATTAACAATGGAACAGACTAAATAAACTCATTTTTTTTCAGCTCTATATCCAGCCATTATTCTCAACTCAAAATCAGCCTTTCCTCGTTAGTTGTTGTATTATGTACTTGAGCTCAAAGTACCCAAAATGCCACAGAAATTTCTGTAAGGACGCAGAGTGTGCCAACACTGATGCCTGCAGTGAGATACCTGAGCATTTCCTCGTTTAAAAAACAAAACAAAACAAAACAAAACAAAACAAAAACCCTCAACTCACTGTGATTGAAGGACTGGGTTATAAGCAGATCTCTTGGCAGGGAGTCCTTCCATTGAGATGGGAAGTTCCATCCATTTAAGATGGGAATGATGGATGAGCCTTTGCCCTGTGAATTGCCTTGTGAGACAACCCATCACAACCCCCAACCTCACTGCCCCCAGATGCCCTGCTGGCAGTCATGGGCATCTGCCCTGCAGGAGGTCATCTTCATCCTCACAATGATTACATTTTTCTGTACCTGAAAGCAACACTGCATGAGGGAGCCTCTCCTTTATTCATTTAGGAATGGAGAACTAAGTAGTTAAAAAATGCCACTGGATTTGTATCTTCCTGAATTTTTCCAAGATTTCATTCCTACATGGTAAAATGAAAGCAAACCCAGCAAAGATTTGTTTAAAAAGGGTAAGGTTCATTGTGCCTATTAAATTAAAACAAGAACCAATAAAATATTTTATATGAAAATGTCACAAATTTCTCTGAGTCACTGTGTCTAATCATTATCACAGGAGTATCAAAATACTAACCAAAATGAAAAATTACTAGAAAAAATTCAATCGTTGTTGAAAAGCCCTTTTAACTGAACAGTTGTTGACCAGATCTAATACACTCTTTAGAGTGTAAGATCCTGAAATGAAGAAAGTCCCATTAATTTACAGAAATGAATTCTATTTTGTTCATCTAAGTACATCCCAGACAGTAGAAGGATAAAAAGATTTAAAGGCTCACCTCACCCAAACCTAGCATCCAAAATATTTTTGTTTAACAATGTATTAAGCAAAAATGAACTAATTTCTGCACGTCTCTCCTTGGAAAGTAATACTGCTGAGCTCATTAGGCCTTCTCTCACATCAAAGATATGAAAAAAATCAGCTCTTTTTCGGTCTTTTTCTGCTTCAGGGGATCTTAGCCAGGCAACTGGGATTCAGTAGTGTTTTATTCATTTTAATACCTTACTCTTTAAAATTTAAAGGCATTTTAGTGAATCTGCTGTTCCCAGAACATTGTGAGAAACAGACAACAGACATTACAGCTTTTTCTACAAAACCGTCTATTCAAATGGCTTTTAGCATCAGGGGGCTTAATTTCCTTGAACTCACTTGTGTTTCAAATAAAATCAAAAGACTAGGACATTGCTTTCTGATTTGTAGAGGCAGCTTCTGAACTTGTATTTGCATTTGCAAGAACGAGAATAATTTATTTACTCACAGCTTTTCTGTCTTTTTCTTTTCTACGTTTGTAAGACCAGTTTTCATGTAATTGCATAAATGCACGAACTAAATTGTTTCCTTAAAGCATTTAAGAATCAAATGACCATAGTAGGCTTTACAGGAGGCTCAGACCGGACCCAAGAACTGTAGTTTTCATTCAGTACTAATAATACCAATATTAAGGAAAGACATACAACATAAGATTCTTGGTGTGCCATATATGTATGCATAAGCTAAAATGCTTAACTTTTTTTCTTTTTATGGACAAATAAGTGCAAACCACTTAAAAAAAATAATCCTAAATTGTCACCAAATAACTAGAGATAATTTACCATGTCAGTAATCAATGCCCACAGTGGATTACAAGAATAAAGTATTATTGCAGAGGCTTGCAATTAGTAAAACAAAAATAAAATGTCATATTGTAAAACAAAAGAAATAAAACCACGTGTGCATGAATTTTTGCTTTTGTGTATGCAAACAAACGGATCTGCTCTTAGTTCTTTTCAATTATCTCCCAAATTATTCCCAGGATCCCTCATTACCATGAATCACTTCGTCTCGGTTGTCCATATAGGGCTGCAGGTTGGGCATATTCATCACCAGTTGCATGACACCATTTTAACAACGAGATCAAACTTCAAAGCAAACAAACATAAATACAAACAAAAATACAAACAAACAAACAAAATAACCAAACACTAGTAAATAAACCATACACCAAATAATAAAATACAACTTCTTTTAATGATAGTAAGGAATATTTACATAATGAACTATCCAAGCTATTAAGATGATCAGTTTTGCATTCCCAGTTCCAAAGATAATAGGCATCTGTTCAGCTCAGTGGAATTTGTTACCTTGTTATACATCCCAGTAAAGAGGCATCTTGACCTATGTATGAGCTAATCAACTTGGATGACGATTCCCATTTTGTTCAATTTGATAACACATCTATTCTGTGAACTAGACATCAATGTATAACTTTAGGTCAACTTTCCTTCCAGTAGACTGTCCATCAGGGTATATTTTTCAGCCTGCTGCTTAGCACTCCTTCTAGACATGGTTCTTCACTGATGTGCTTCCAAGTGTGGTTCAAGATAGCATTTCTGTGTTCTTCGTCACTCCTAAGTTCTTTCTTTAGGGTTCCCAGAGTTCTCAGGACTTATAATATAGCATTAGTAAAAGTATATATTTATGTGTGTGTGGGTAATCATTTTATATGTATATATAACATATTTCTAACTACATGCTTCTAATATATTAACATCTGTCCAATGATTACAATGTTAAGAGTAGCTAGCAAACTTCTTTGCTTATATTCACTTGATTCTCTTGAGATTACAACATACCAAAGCCCTTTTCCTGAGCTTCCTGACATATTTGGCAGGTAAAAAAAAGGAGTAGACTAAAATGTTTGACAGGTGGAGATGCAGTTTTTAAGTTCAATGACAATATCAGTGCCTAAAAGAGAGGAGAAGAAAGAATGTTTGGAAAGGAAGGGAATCGTACTCTAATCTGTGAACTTGAGGGGTTGCTTTGTATAGGTATTGGATCTCTTGGAAATGAGACAATTTTGATATAATCAGAGCTACTCCAAGGAAAAGGGAGGTTCTAGGTTTGGTTGTTCAAAGAATGCTTCATAAACGACACACCTGCTTGGATAGAAAAGTCATGTGGCTCTCTAGATACAAAAGCAGACTTTTGTGAACCCAGTTAGGCAGTTATGCCACCTTGTTCATTAACTGCCATTGAAAATTGTCATACAAACTACCATTGGGCCATTTTCAAATTATTAGTTAAATGATAATTTTAAAAAACAAGTAGATAGGTCTGTCCTACATTCATGGTTGGTGGATATTTCATCTATTTATTTAGTGGATTTGAATGTGAAAGAAGAATCTGAATGTCTGAAAAGACGTAGAATTTTCTAGCCATTGTAGTTGTTGATATTGTGTTATACTAGTGAGAATGGGTACTGGAAGGTGCCAGGGCAGTAAGTTTATCCACCTCCGCCCCAAGTTATTGGTTATGCCTAATCATGGGTAATAATTTCCATTCCAAGGAAATGGAGGATTGAGTCTCTGGAAATGATTTCTGTTTCAAGCCTGAAAAATATGAAGAATTTCCGATGGAAAAATATTAAGTACAGGGATTCTTCCATTTATTATCCTCAGGCCTGTGGGGAAATAAAACATTTTAATTGTGTCTGAAAATCTGTTTGCAAACTGCTGACCCAGAAGGAAAGCCCTGGAAATCATTTGTTATAGTCTTCTTGATGAGCTACTGAGTAAGCTGCCATGCAACAGAACTGCCCAGAATTCTTCTGCTGCTGGCAGGAGAAAGCTGTTAATTGTTGATATCCTCTGAAAACTAAAATCTGATACAAAACTACTGCAATATTCAGCACTGACATCTATGAGAAACATAATTTATCAATATGGCAAGAAATAAATGGGACAGGACATGCTTCTGAGCTAGGCTGCTAGAACTGGTTCTTCAGGGATCAACACGCTCTGTTGTTGAGACCAGTTATATCAGCCTGAGGATGCATGTAAGAGATGTCGCCAGGAGCAGGGTGGTGGGGCAGTTCTACAGCTGCTGTGTGCTGATGGAACAGGAAAAAACATCCTGACCCTGGAATTATTATTCCAGATAGCCCAAATTCTTATGCATCTCTTTTCTATGACTTTGTAAACACGAACTGAGAATAAATGTGTGTGTTCTTATGCTCTGTCAAGAACTGTATAAGGAGGGGCTGGGGAAAAGTGAAATCATTATATTTTTCAGAAGATGATGTATATATTTGTTTTCTTCTCATGAGAAGTGTGCACTATTCTGTAACAGCAGGAAAGGCAGCTGCTTGCTTTTGGTTGCTCGATGTGCTGAAGTATGCTGCTTTCTTATGTGGCTTACGGCAGAGCCTGCACACACACATGAAGAGAGCAGCTCTATGGGTCAAAAAGTCATCTTGTTTATGTGACACATCTAAGGAGCTCTCTGCCAGCCATGGGTGAGAATGTGTGTGAAAATATTGACAACTACTGCTTGAGGCAGAGTGAGGTCTTATTATATTTTGGGGATTATGGTCAAGATGTGCCAGTCCTGAGGAAGCCGTGCTCCAGCCTGTTCTGTTGGGTGATGATGGAAGAGCAAGGTCACAATGATCTCACTTCCCCATGGCCTTTCCTAAACCTAACTCATATGTGCAATGCAGGAACAGGGCCCATGGTCTGTAGAGGATTTGATCAAGGGGGACACACTGGGAAGAGATGTAGCAGGGCTCTCTCTGCATGCTCATCTTGGAGTGCCTGCCCACCTGCAAGCTGTACCTGGGTAGCCTGAGCAATAACATAGCAAACTGGGTGCTAAGTATTACCAGAAATAACTTCCAGTTTGAGACAAGGCTCTGTGTGAGTGGCATAAACCTCAATTTGTCTTTTGCAGCTTTCTCCTACTAGTGAGGTGGTTAAAAACTTTGTGATAGGACTGGGTGGAACAGGTCATTGCACAGCAAGCCATCACAGATGGATCTGGTGCAGGGCAGCTCAGAGAGGTATGAGAGACACCTTCTCTGAGCAGGGGGCTCCTCACATGTCCACATTTCAGGGTACATATTCAATGCAGAGGACTCTTAGTCTTGAGATTTTAAGGAAAAGTTTTGAGACTCCCACAACACTCCAGGCTCCATCAGAAAGCTTACATGTTGCATGCCTCCCTGCAATTTTCCCTTTTCAAACTTGCCTCTCCTGAAAAGGTTCAGCAGCAAAAATGTTACCATAGGAGAGCTCTTACGTTTCCTTCTAAGACAAAATTCTGTGAAGGAAACCTGCAGTTTTAGTTTTAAGGAAAATATCTGTATACAGAAAAAAATATCTTAGAACTGAAATAGTCTGCCTTATTTCAGATGAACATTATTCTATCTCTGAATTGCTTATATGCATGTGCATCACAGGATATGTAGTCCAATAAAGCAGCCCAGCTCCCAGAAATCCCAGAGAGTGGGATCATGGGGTGCTTTTAACTACAAATCTCATGAAATACTGCTGTGGCTTAATGAGGATTCAGGTCAGTATTCAGGAAAGTCAAAATTAAAAACTCCAAAATTTCTGTATTAATCTCATTCAGAAATGGGGCATTTCCTTTTGCGTCATTTGGTGCAAAATCAAACATTAACAAGCATTTATCCCATAAATTCTAACTTTTAACAACTCCAATGAGTATCATCACTACACTCTGATGGTTTCACTGTAAAATTAATCAACCCACTAGGAGGTTGTACTATGACAAAATACACACCACAGCTTCACGCAGCCTGGTTACTCAGCCCAGACTACAACTCTATGACCTAGAGTATCTTTTCTGTTCAGAGCCCAGTGCAAAGGAGGCTGCAGGGGTGGTGCAAGGGCACAGCAGGAGCAGCCCATGGAGTGGAATTGCAGGGCTGATGGCTACCAGACCTGGTGGATTTGATGATGCAAGGATGCTTGCAGGCCTGTATGCCTGCATTCCTGGCTCCTTTGTTCATCTTGGAGTCATTCAAAACACAGGACTCCTATTCTAAAAAGCCTTCAGGCTACCTCTCTAAGGGCATAGCTCAAGCAATTCTCTCAAGAGGCATTGCTCCCCAAGTGTCCATACAATCACATTACTTCATGCAAATTGCTTTCTCTAATTCCACTACTTTATATGGGCTATCTTTCTCTTCTCTGCAGAGCTATCCTCTGTTTTGATTTCTATCCTAAGACAGAATAAGTCTTTTTTTTTTTTTTTTTTTTTTTTTTTTTTTTTTTTTTTTCCTAAACAGATAATGATGTGCTCATTTTCCCTTGAGTTAGGATACAATTTCTTTGCCTCCCTCTACATCAGATCCCAGGACAATTACTAGTAAAACACGCCCCAGCACCTACCATAGCTGGTTCCCTGCAAGACACGTGGGTGTTACAGAATTAGACAAAAGAAAGTAAACCGGGGCAGTTTAGCTGATAATGCTCTTTCCTTGTAAGGTTACAGAATGTAGAGATGTGTCCTAATGAGAGAAACCTCTCCTTTATCAAGGGAAAGCTATTTTTAATAGATTCTTTTAATTGACTTGCTGTAACTCTTCACATGGAGCAGCAAGTGTTGAATCATCTCAAAATGCTCCTTTCCTTTGGCTTCCTTAAAAAAAAATAATCTCTTAAGAATATTTATAATTTTTTTTTGTACAATAAAATTAAAATTGAAAATGTGGATTTTGTCCTTAGTTCTGACATGAGTCACTGTAACATACCACAAAATTAAAAGGAATTTAGAAAGGAAGAGTCTGTCCTTTTTTGTTTACTGTTCTTCTTGCTATCCCTGTGTGTGGATGTGTTGTGGAAGAGACAAAGGTCACTAAGGGTACCAAAAGGGTCCCACAAAAATGTGGCAAATTTTCTGATTTGTGTCCTAATTCTGCTGTATGAGCAGCTTTTTTTTTTTTTTTTTTTTTTTTTTTAATCACTGCTTTTTCAGAAGGCTATGAATACTTGAGACTCTCTGCAGACTGAAGTCTACCTGCTCGTTAAGTAGGGATGCAGTGGGAAAGGATGTTTTCTCTCTTCTGGAGGGCTCTTGAAAAGGCCAACCAGAAACTGCAGTCAAAGAAAGGTATTCATCATTCTTGTGCTGTCCCTACAGGGGATGTTTCCCAAGATGCTCATGTCACCTGAGGGGAGACAGACTTTCACTCTAACCACATATGCCAGGCTACAAAACAAAGGTGGCAGGTCGTAAGGCATGAGCTCCCTACCTTTTGTGTGAGGGTATATTCTTTTTTAACTGTGAAGGTTTCAGTGAGACATTGAAATACTTCCAAGCATTTACAAGAAGCAGAATGCCTCACTGTACTCCCTCTGGGACAGATTGTTCTGCATTACCTTCTCTTCAGGCTGAGCCTTGAAGTTACATTTTAGCTCTATATGATAGAGAGTTTTTCTCTGATAAGTTTAATCTTATGTTCAAATGATTTGAAGATAGCAAGGAAGCTATTTTCTTTCCTGTGCACAGAGGACTTACCTTGCAACCTACCACAGAGCAATTAGTGTTGCAAAGATGTAAGTGCATAAATTCCATCCCCTAGGTATCAGGTACATATTAGCTGCATGGTTATGAATTAGGTGTGTTATATATACATATATAAATATAAATATAAATATAAATATAAATATAAATATAAATATATATATATATATATATATATATATATGTATGAAGCCTGTCCCCTGGCCAATCACCAAATGTAATCCTTTATGTATGAAATACTTAGATTAAAACAAACAAAGTAAAAGCAGGATATCTCTGTCCTTGCATCCGATTTGGCACAGGTTATTTTCAGATATCTTTTGACAATAAAAGTAGACCTTTTCAATTATGGCATGAGGTCGCAATGTATGCCAGTAAGCAGAACAAACATCAGAGGACTGTACTGAGCAATTTGTTCTCTATAGAGCAAGGCAGTAGTACATAAACAACTTAAGAGCTCAAGTTCATGGACTTTCCACAGGGCTCAGTTTCCTAAACCATGAGATAATTTTGGTGGGCCTGAATGGTGATCTCACACTAGACATCTCCTCAAAGGGTTCCTGTGCAGTGTTTTTGGCAAGGTTTTCCATGCTGGAACACAGTGCCACATCCTCTCTCATGTTGCAAGACTTGAAACACCTTTCCCTTGACCTACACACCTGAAATCCCCCTTCTCTATCTTAGGCTTTTCAGCATGTCTTAATGAAAGGTATTTAGAAATGTTACCTGCGCATCATCTATCTCCATGCCTCTATGCTGGGATGTATTGCATAGGACATGTTTACTCGTCATCCAACATTAGATGGGCCAGTGTCGTGGGGTGATGTGTCCTACCATAGCTTTCCACACTGCCTGCAGTCAGCTGTGTGCTCTTAATAACATTCATTAAGCAATTCCTGAAATGCAGATGTTTCATAGGTCTTTAAAATAAGCAGCTGGATTCTGCAGCATGTAAATGTCAGTGCTACATCCATATGCCCATAATTATCTAAGCATATGCATCTGTTAAACCTACAGTAATCCTGCTTCCACCTTCTCTCTTAGCTGGGACTTGTTTATGTGTGCCCTGGGGTGAGATGTGAGTGCATGGAGATGTGCATCATGGAGCTAAGCACAGTGCAAGGAGCACCGTTGTGTGAGCTAACCCCAGTCTCAGCTCGTTCCTGAAGAGAGCTAGGGACCATTCCCACTACATTATGCCTAGAATTATCAGTCAGGTGGAGGTTTTGTTTGTAATTGTTATATTGTGAGATGAACTCAAAAGTAACAATATCTTTATTATCTAATACCATATTATGACACTTGGCTTACTGTTAAGTATCAACGTCACATTGCTGGAAATCATCAAGCTAAGATTAAATTTACTCTCTGCTTTCTTTTACAGTTTGATTCTGCCAAAGACAAAGCATTCATGTTGCATGTGCATGAAGTACAACAAAGGAGAAGGAAGAGCTCTCCTTTTTTATTCTTTTCATGTGGATGCATAACTCTTAAATTATTTATATCTACAAAACATTGCATTACAGGACTTTCAATAATAACAGATTTTTTTCAAGCAAAATGAAATCTGAGTAAAGCCTTTTCTCAGTGTCCTAAATCATTTCGATTACAGAAAATATTATATCTTTTTCCTAGAAAAGATTTTTGTACAGATAGAGGGGAATGGTGATTAGCTTTCCAATGATAATGAGACCAGTAGTTCAATTCCTAAGGGTATGAAATGTTCATCTGCTTTTAGAGTACAGTGATTGCAGAAGAGACATAAAATCTCCTAAATCTATACATTCCAGTTATGTTTGCAAGCCTGTTTTTTGGTAAATATAGAACAACCTTTTAAAATTGCAATTCTCATATCAGAACTCCAGGATTCTCCACACTTCATCTCTCCAAACATTTTTTTGTCCCCCAAAGGAAAACTATAAAACAGCCTCTTCCAGACCACTGGAAATCTACTATATTTTCTGTATCTGATGTTTGTTGGAGAAACCGCACAGAATCACAGAATGGTGAAGGCTGGCAGGGACCTCTGGAGGCCACCTGGTCCGTAGTGTTCAGAGGGAACCTCCTGTATTTCAATTTAGATGACGCTATTGATTGTTTCAGTTTCAAAGCTAAGCTGAACACACTCTTATTTGACAGCTTTGTATTCTTGTTACAACAGGAAAATGACAGATTTCCTGATAGTGCTGCCCCACTTGCTGGTGAGGAGGTTGGCTGTTGTGTTATTACCACAATGCTGGGAATTCCCAGGGCTGAAAACTTGTGATTGCAGTGACATCTGTCTTGTGCACTTACAAGGCCTATTGTGAAAGTATCAGGATAACTCAACTTTTCAGTATTCTGATATTCATAACATTTCTGTGTTACCTTTATTTGGCATATGGGGAAGACAGAGACAAGAGAAGCTAAGCATTTTGTCAAGGGGTACCCATACCATGCAGCTGCAGTAGAGGAAGACATTGATCCACCTTCCCAGAGATGTCCCTGCAGCTCTTGTTCACAGGTAGGATATGTCTTTTCCCCTCAGCCTGATACTGATGATGTCAGCCAAAAATGGTTTTATATAGTGCTAGCTGGACAAAAAAGTATTTCCTGATGTATCTCATCTGCTGTCATTGATGATGTATGTCACCACTGTTCACCAAGGACATACCTCAGCTGAGCCTGGTTCCCAGACAGAAGTACTTATTTTAACAGGATAATATTTCATCCTGAGTTCTAAATTGAAAACAAGGTGTTGGAGATATTTACTTTATATATGGAGAATTTGATTTAACACCCAAACATTTTTTTTTCTATTTTATTTGCATGCATTTAATGGCAGTATAAAGAGACTAAATAAAATACTGAGCCATAAATAAATCCTTCTCATCAAACAGATTTCTGACTGGAGAAAATGAAATGAAATATTCTGTGTTTTCAGATAAAGAGAAGTGGCACATCCAAATCCAGTGAGTGCTAGCTATGGGTACAGTGGAAAATTACAACTAGATTTTTATTGTGTCAATCTTCCACTGCCTTTATTAAGTATAAATTTACAACATCAGCTTTTCTCCTGAAAATGGTTGCATGGCAGCAGAAATTATGTAAAGAGATGTAACAGACTCCCTCTTTCTTAAGATCAGACAACAGGCTATAACTACAGCAAGCATTGTAAAGAGATGGTGGTTTTTTTTGTTGATGCTTTTTTTTTTTTTTTTTTTGACAAAAACATTTCTCCTACCAGCCACCATCTCTATATTATAAGAAGAGAAGCTGGTGTTAATAGTCACCTTCCTACTTCTAGTTCCTAACAATAATGTTATCCACTGACATCAATAACCAGACAGTTATCAGTGGAAATGAGTTTTGTATTTTTTAATTTCTTTTTTCTCAGTGCTCACAGAACTTTTTTTTTTTTTTTTTTTTTTTTTTTTCCTAGGAAAGTCAATTGTGTCTCTGTCTTCAGCTGTCATAATAATTTTTTTGTCATCTAGATTTCAGTTCTCCTCCTGGAAAGGTGCCTTTATAGTCTCTTTCATCTCTTTCTCTTGCAATTACTTTCTTCCCATGTTTAAGAAAGTGGAGACTGCATGCTCCGTGCCTTTCCATGATGCTTCTTTTTTATCATGTCTGTTGGAAGCTTTTATCCTCTACCAAATAACCAGTATCTTTCTTGTGATCAGAGTCTTTAGCAACAATCAAAGAAATGAAATAATTGTTGTTTTCCTCTATGCTTAAGTCATTTCTTTTTTTCGTGGGGTAGAAGTCGAGCACCTTCAAATATTGTTTGTTTGCCTCATGCCGTACTTTCTAGTGGATAAAAATTGATAAAATGCTTGAAGACAGCAGCAAATATTTACCTTCATTAATTCATTACTACCTACTTCTTCTGTTCTGTAAAGAAAGCTCCTGAACTCCTCTGTGCTTTCTGTAGCTATTCCTCATATCATCTCTGAGACTTTCTTCCAGCTTCCCCTCCTTCCTTGTGTTAGATGTGGAGCACCTCAAACAGCTACAATCTGCAATTATATATTAGCACTCACTTCCTCTTTCTCCTGTAACCCTTGACTGCCTCCCCATCTCACAACCATCCACCTTATTAAAATTAATGTCTCTTATGCTTGTAATTCTATCTCTAGCCCACTGAAAACCTTTCTCCCTTGAATTCAAAAGTTTGTTTCTTGCTTTCTTTGCTGTGCTTTTTTTTTTTTTTTTTTTTTTTTTTTTTTTTTTTTTTTTTCCCAACTGGGACAAAGAACCTCCACCTTCTTCCAGAATGTTTGGACAAAATTTGTTTCTCTTGAAGACCTTATACTGTGAGTTCATTTCAAGCACAGCTTTAAAAGACTCAGTGGCATAAAATGAAGCATAATATAGAATAGAAGCCGAGGAAATAAAATATTCTTTGTCTCACAGTAGGGCTGTAAGATTTCAGAACTGGGTGAGCATATGAGCAGAGCATATGAGATTTTGTTTTTTCTTTTCATGAAAAGAAAGGTGTTTTCTGTAGCCATGAAGAGGCATTCCTGAATATGCAGTGGAAAATAGCACTGGCACTGAACTATCTTTTGGGAGATAAGCTTGAAGACCTGTTGCTGGTGTAGCCTAACTCCAAACAGTACTTACTAAGGCTTACTAAACAGGCATACATATGCATACATACGTATGCATATGCATACATATATTTGTTTATATACACCAAGAGGGTCTGTATAGCAACAGAGAGAGATATCTGGCATGCAGGCACCTAAGAAAACTGTTAGAAGAAAGATAAGCTTGTAAAAGGCATGTACATAAATTATATAAATTATATGTGACAATAAGAATTTCAGAAGGGATTGTTCCAGCAGGGGAGGGGTGTTACACATTAAAAGAAAGCTTGGAAGGAAATGAGTGAAGCCAATCAATACAATATATTCCTTATCAGTGCATTACTAGTGATTGCATAGGAGCTGAAATTTCAGGTCTACATAAAGAGTACACTCTGAAGCTGTCCCGTAGTCACTCAGCTGAGAAACCACCTATATTGTGAACTGCTAATGAAGCTATCAGAGACGTCACAAAGACAGAAGGCTTGTTAATGAAAGACAACTCTCATTCTTCACTTACTACTACACCTCCAGCCCTAGGTTAATGCCCTGATGAGAAATAATGAGAGGGTGTTTGGGCATGACAGGTGTTTAAAATCTCTTCAAGTAACCAGTCAGAAAAACCACAAGCATGATTTGATGTAGTCCTCATTGGATCAACTCAACTAATAATAATCATTATTGACTCTTATTAAACAACTATTTTGTAATGCTAACTACAATAAACTAATTTTCAGCACCCATGGAGAACTGAGATCCCCCTCCCAACCCCCCTCAAAAAATATGAAAAGACAGAAGAAAAATGCCTAGCCCCACTCTCCCATATCTCTTAGCTTCAAACACAGGAACTATATAAAAATGATGCGATTTCTTCAAAGGAGAAAAGGAAACAAAAATACTAGTAAGAACATAAAATGATTGCAAGAGGCAGGGAGGCTGTATAAAGGCAACAGATCAGAAGCTCATAGGAAATATTCCTATCTGAAAATACTTCAAAAGGTCAAAAAAGACACCAGAGAAAAGAGTTGTCTGGGAATAGAGAAGTATCCTTCCAAATGGGCATGTAATCTCCGAACTAGAAAATTGGAAAAACCATTTATTCCAGCATGCTGAGTGTAAAACTTGCAAGATAGGCCAGAATGAATTCAAGGACCAGCTAGTTTAAGATATAAATGTTAGTAACAAATCATTGCCATGCATATCTGAAATGGCATGTCTGTTTTCTAACAGACTTGTATGGAAAGCTTGTAGGATCAAAGGATGGTTCAGTTGTAAAAAGATTGCTCAAGGAAGGCAAAGATGTATCAGGAAAGCTAAATGTAATAATTGCATCAGCTGTCAGAGTGGCAAAGTCTTGCTCTGATCTGAGGCCCCGAGCCTTTCTTTATAGGAGGCACAGTCAGGGAACTGTCTTGGTCAGAAGTGTCAGCTAAAGACATGTTAGGGCAATTTAAAAAAAAAAAAAAATCAATAGAACATTGTCAGTGCTGATAGCATTTGCCCAACAGGTCTTAGATAATTCAAATATAAAACGGTTGTGCTCTCAGCTGTGGTGTATAACCTGCCACTTAAATTGGCCTCAGTGCAGAAGGAAAGGAAGATAGCAAATATAATGCCAGCTTTTAATAAGGACTTCTGGGGAATCTGAGAAACTACAGAGGAGTAAGTCATACTTTTACACTGGGTGGATTGGTAGAAACTGTAATAAATAACATAACTAGGAGTATACATGAGCTAACGTGGTTTAACAGGAAAGAATCAACACAGGTATTGCAGGGAGAAGTAATGGATCTCAAACCTATTTCAGCCCATGAAGGACTCATTAAACATTGACTTATCATGAAGCTAGTTTATTTAGTATGCTTGGATTTCTGAAATATTTTTGATAAGGTCTTAGAGACCTTAGGTCTTAGAGAAAGTAGGTTCTAGGGGGTAGGAAGGAAGGCCCTCTGCTAGTTAAAAGATAGGAAAGAGGACAGGAGGAAATGATGAGTCTTAAAAGGGCTCTGATGGTACCTACACTGCCGAGTATATTTATAAATGAGCTGGGAAAGATGTTACATAAGGTGATGTTTGCTGATTGAACAGAATTGTTCAGGAAAGTTAAAATAATAAAACTGATCACAAAGATCTGCAGAATTATATTGCGACACCAAAAAACTGTTGACATGTGCAAAGAAATGAACTTGAGAAAAATAACCCTGACATTAACTATAACTTTGTCAAAAGATCCATCCTGGATTTATTGTGGGTTGTTTTATGAAACTGTCATCTCAATACTCAGCATGATTCAGAAATCAAAACAGAGGATTATCAGGCAAAGACAGCCTTTGGATATCTTTATAGCAAAACAGTATCAATGATGTTCCCACATTCTAGGTTTTGCATGCTGTTGTGGTTGCCTCTGATGTACAGAAAAGATATAAACAAGCAAGGAGAATGATCAGAGGTGTATCATGGTTTTCAGACAAGAACTTAAACAAACTGCAACTCACCTGTGTAATTATTCTGCAACAAGTTTAAAATAAATATGTTAAAGCTTTGTCACCCTGCAAATCAAATAAACTCATTGTCAAAACATGTTTTAGATACAAAATTATAAATAAGTTTGAGAGCAGATTAAAAAAAAAAAAAAGCAAAAAAAAAATGTCCATTAAACCTTCACAACATCAAATGCAGTTGCCATGTCTTGCACAGGAAGCCTCTAATCTGGAGTTTTCTGTGAGCAGAGAAGGTCTCTAGAGAAGTATGGCTTGTCTTGTTCTTAAATTCAGTAAATGGGCAGAACTATGGGCTAAGCTGGACACCCCTTCTCTGAACAAAGTTCAGGTATTCTTATGTGTTCAGGTATGTAGAAAATCAAACCATGGAGGACACATCTCAGAAAATGTGTTGACAAGAGTTTTTATAATGAAAAATTTGAAGTCCTGCATCTATGTAGCATTTCCGGGAGCAGTTGCTACTCAAAGTGTCCCACGCTGCCTGGCTGTTCAGCAACTTCGCATACTGTTATTCCACGTGGCTGATGAAAAGTTATTTAGGGTAGTTTTTACACAAATGCAGTAACACACACTTGTGAAGACTATTCCTTCTAAAAACAGAGCAATATTTGGCTAACAGAGTGTCACTATTTTGACTATGTTCAGTCCATTGTATTTAAACAGCTGCCACTAATACCTTCATGCAAATGTTTGCTGTTTGACACTTCTGTTGGCATTAAATACCAGGATTGAGGAACATCTGCCACTAACTCTTCTTTTTTAAAATGATCCAGTGGAAGACTTATCGAGACTTATTTCTGTTGGCTTTTTAAAGCTCCTTCTGCTCAAGACCAGTAATTTGTTAAAGGAAAAAGAATTATGTCAGGCCTTCTGAATATCCATTTAATGTATATTCATAAACATTCCCAGCCCAAAATCAATCTGGATCATAATCAGTTTACTTCTTTACTCAGCCATGGACAATTATTTCACATCTATAAATGTCAGCTTTTGGTACAATGATTAAAACTTTTGATGGATCTGAAAGTCTCAGCCACAGACTAACATGGAAGTTATTTCAGTGATTTATTTTTATTCTCTTCATTACTGTTGCCTCAGATTTCATCATGTGGTTAAGGAATTAATTTCACACAGACCACAGTTTTTTCCCTTTCTCTTTGCTCTTTTCTCCTCATTCACTGAGCTTCTCTAACAGACAGTCACATTTTATTGCAGAGAGGGGGCCACATCCTTCCTTCATTTAAGTGCATCTTTTGCTCAAGTGAAGTCTCGTCCAGCACTTTGGGATGTCCAAAATTTGTGCACAAACCAGTACTGTTCCCAAGAGATCTGTTAAATGACAAAAGCTGTCCCACAGAGCCAGGTTAATTTATCAAATTTTCAGTTAAAATTTTGGTGATGGGATAGCCCAGCAGTCTGCAATAGGTCTTGATAGTTGAGGATAGCCCACCCCAAAGACAGGAGCTGTGTGAGTGCTCTTGTTAGTTATGTTCTCAGGCATCCCCTGGACTGACACTGCAAATTTCTGACCCCAGTTTCAAAGTTCAGATCAAGGAATCAGGACTGGGCTTAACTTTCTATTTCGTATTAGGCTTCTATAAATACGCTGGCATTACAAATGTAAGTAGTGCAGTCACGCCAAATGCTTTCACAAAGAACAATGTTATCTTCTGCTCTTTTTCAACCACTAAAAATTGTTTTCTTTTGTCTTGTAAAGTAGCATATTTATTTTTAAAATAACTACAATAATGTGAAATCTTTATATGTTTATAGCTCTAGTCTTTCAGAAACTTTAATAATGAAAACATCTGGAGCTCTGGGCTGGTATTCAGTGACTGCCCAGTGTTTGGGCTTCCCTCCATCTGAAGCAACACCCAAGAACCATCTTCTAGTTTACTAGATGCAATATGTCCTTTGGTATGGGGAGACTGGTGTGGTGGGATTTATTCTTCTAAACCTTTAATTATCTGTACTGTGCAGAGCAGTTGCATAAGTAATCAGTAAGAATGGCACCACCGACTTCCAGATAGTTGTACTTCCTAGGAAGTGAGAAATGATGGGAGGAAATCAGACCTTTCTCCTTTTTACTGCATCCTGGGCAGTGCTGGGACACCTGAGAGCAGCAGAGGGATGAGGACCTCTTTCTCCAACAGCACTTTAGAGAACCATATCCTCTCTACCTTGTCTTGCAATCATTATTTACCATACAATTCCAGCTAAATTTCTATTCAACTATAGCTGTTTGGGAGAGAAAAATTAGTTTGAAAAGAAGGTGCTGTGGGGATTGACCTTTTCTGGAAGAGTTTTTTGCTGGCCAGCACTTTGCTACAGTTGCTGCAGCTGCCACAGCACATCTTCCTTCTGGGGAAGTTGTGAGAAGAGGATGGTGCTCTTGCTCATTAGCCTGATGACTTTCCAAGGTAAGGAAAAATGAGACATCCCCCAGTGACCTGGCACTGCAAATCCTCAGTCTACAGCACGTTTCCGGATTACAGCTGAAGCAGGCAAAGCTCCACTGAGCAGGAGCCAGCACAGTCAATGTCTTGGCTGTAGATTATAGAGTTATGCAATGAGAGAAGCAATCCTAGCTGGCAGTAGTTGCATGATGCAAACTGAAATTCGGCTCTTTCTGTGAGAAAGAGCAGAGTGTAATATAGTGGTGGGACTTTTGGTTGCTGAGCTCTGTTTAGCAAAAGTGTATAAATAGCTGTGAACAAACAGCCATTCAAAATAGTCACCAGAAAATTACTGATTCTTTGCCTATTGCCATGAAAGCATTAAAATATTTTTTATATTTATCAAAAAATAAATCCCTCTTTCATGAGAGAAAAATAGAGTTTTCACAAGTGCTGATCTGCACTTTTACACATATATTGAATATTTTTTGACGTGAGTATTTGCAGACGTTTCATCTATGCCATTTTTCACAGAAGAGGTTTCAAATACATGTATGTACATATGTATGTATGCACACATATATGTATGATACGATAATTTAAAAACCAAAACCATGGAGGAAAAAAAATCTGAATTTACCTATACATCTCTCAATAGAGTAATGTCTCCTTACAAGGTAAATAGTTTCAAACCCTGGAAAGAGCTCACATACCATGAGCAAATATCTTCCTTAGAGAAAACACGAGTCTACCCTTCTAGTCTCACAGGTCTTAAAAATCAATACCTGAAAATACTCACTGAGAAGCACATGAAAGGCTGAGGTTAGCCACCACACTGCCTTTACTGTGCATCTGATGGACTCAGAGACTTGGTGGAGTATTCAGCACTTGCATGGAGATTTCTGGGGGTGTGTAAATGGTTTGAACCAGGAGCCTCCCACATGCCTCCAAGCCCTCATTACTTCTCTGATCACCCAAAACAGACATGAAAGAGCAAGGTCCCCAGATACACACAGCCTGAACTGCGAATTATAAACAAGGAAGATTGGCTGCAAAACTTCTGAGAGTGGTACTGATAATTCTGTAATAATAATATAATAATATGATAATATAATAACATATCAATATTTTGACCCTACTTAAAATTGATTTACCATGTTCTTTACGCTTCCTAAATAAGAGTTTTCAATAGTTCAAACATAAACAATTTATGACAGAAAATGAACAAAGTGGTTTAGTGTTGCTGATATCTTAAAAGGTGGTGTTTTTTTTTTTTGTTTGTTTGTTTTTTGTTTGTTTGTTTTTGTTTTTCAGAATAGGAACAGCATTTTTATTGCAAATCTCATTTCTGAAATCCAGAACAAAATGTTTTGAATTCCAAGACCTATATTCTGGCTGAATTTATTGAGTAGATTTTTTTATTTTTATTTTTAAAGTGGTTGTAATTGTTTGTGGCTATTTCCTGAGTGTCCCAGGATCAAGCCAGTCCAGGGAATTTCTGTGATGGAAGAAAATATTTTCAATGACATGTTCTGTGCTGTGTTTTCTGTAAAGCTTCTACTTCTGTAGGCAATCTCTTTCAGTGATAGATAGGGACATAAATCTGTGGAGGAGTAGGTGGTGGAGGTATGAAAGAGGGCTTTGAAGTCTAAGACTAAGCAGAGGATGTAAGGCCATTTCTCCCATTGTGGGCTCTATGCAAAGCCAAAGTGAATTAGTACCCGTCATCAAAGAACACAGTGTGAGAGAAGTGAAGTGGGTCTGCCACAGCAACCATGTTCCTGGCAGAAATTGCTGCCTTTTGTCACCCGCAAATTTCCTAATATTAGAAAAAGGCAGGCAGTGAAGGTAACATAAATTCAGGCAAATGGCAGTGGATACAGAGCCTTTTTCCATGCCACTGTCTCTTGAGAAGAGCTTCCTTTAATTATATGTGGTAAATGTAGCATCAGGTCTTTCCCTTACACTGTTTTGACAAGAGAAGGGAACTGACATCAAGACTTTATCTATATTAGTAAATTAAACAATGACAGGAGTACATAGGAGATTAGGCGGAAACAGAGAGTGTTTCGCTACTGGAAGGAGGGCCAGGTGTCATGGAAAGAATACAGGGATGCTGTTCGTGTTTGTAGGGAGAAAGTTCGTGTGGCCAAAGCACACCTAGAGTTGAAGCTGGCTGTGTCTGTGAGAGAAAATAAAAAGGTTTTTTTTAGATATGTGAATGGAAAAAGGAGAACTAAAGAATACATAGGGCCGCTCCTTGATAGGGAAGGTCTCCTCACAGACAATGACATAGGCAAAGCAGAGACGCTTAACGCCTTCTTTGCCTCTGTCTTCAATGCCGATGATGGGCTTCGGGACCCAGGGTGCCCTGAGCTGGAGGACCGGGACGGTGGGGATGACAAACTCCCAACCGACCCTGAATGTGTGCGGGATTTGCTACTCCACCTGGATCCCTACAAGTCCATGGGTCTGGATGGGATTCATCCCCGGGTGCTGAAAGAGCTGGCGGACGTCATCGCGGAACCTCTCGCAATTATTTTTCAACGATCCTGGGAATTTGGAGAGGTCCCGGTAGACTGGAAGCTGGCAAATGTGCCGATTTTCAAGAAGGGTCAGAAAGAAGACCCTAGCAATTACAGGCCTGTCAGTCTCATGTCAGTGCCTGGTAAAATCATGGAGAAGTTGGTTCTCGAACTTATTGAGGCACACCTGGGGGACAAAGCAGTCATTGGTCCCAGCCAGCATGGGTTTGTGAAGGGTAGGTCCTGCCTAACTAACCTGATTTCCTTTTATGATAAGATCACCCATATGGTGGACCAAGGGAAACCAGCTGATGTGATTTTCTTGGACTTCAGCAAGGCTTTTGACACGGTTTCCCATAGGATCCTACTGGACAAAATGTCCACCATACAGCTAAATAAAAACATTATACGATGGGTGAACAGTTGGCTAACGGGCAGGGCCCAAAGGGTTATGGTAAATGGGGCTGTGTCAGGCTGGCGGGCGGTCACCAGTGGGGTCCCTCAAGGCTCCATTTTAGGGCCGGTACTTTTCAATATTTTTATAAACGATCTGGATGTAGGAATAGAATGTATTTTGAGCAAGTTTGCTGATGACACCAAACTTGGAGGAGTTGTGGACTCAAATGAGGGTGTAAAGGCCTTGCAGAGGGATCTGGATAGGTTGGAGAGCTGGGCGATCACCAACCGCATGAAGTTCAATAAGAGCAAGTGCCGGGTCCTGCACCTGGGATGGGGAAACCCTGGCTGCACGTACAGACTGGGCGACAAGACGCTGGAGAGCAGCCTAGAAGAGAGGGATCTGGGGGTCGTGGTAGACAGCAAGTTGAATATGAGCCAGCAGTGTGCCCCAGGAGGGCCAATCGTGTCCTGGGGTGCATCAAGCACGGCATCGCTAGTAGGTCAAGGGAGGTGATTGTCCCGCTCTACTCTGCGTTGGTGCGGCCTCACCTCGAGTACTGTGTGCAGTTCTGGGCACCACAGTATAAAAAGGACATGAAACTGTTGGAAAGTGTCCAGAGGAGGGCTACGAAGATGGTGAAAGGCCTGGAGGGGAAGACGTACGAAGAACGGCTGAGGTCACTGGGCCTGTTCAGCCTGGAGAAGAGGAGGCTGAGGGGAGACCTCATCACAGTCTACAACTTCCTCGTAAGGGGGTGTTGAGAGGCAGGAGACCTTTTCTCCATTAACACCAGTGACAGGACCCGCGGGAACGGGGTTAAGCTGAGGCAGGGGAAATTTAGGCTTGACGTCAGGAGGGGGTTCTTCACAGAGAGTGTGGTTGCACACTGGAACAGGCTCCCCAGGGAAGTGGTCACTGCACCGAGCCTGTCTGAATTTAAGAAGAGATTGGACTGTGCACTTAGTCACATGGTCTGAACTTTTGGGTAGACCTGTGCGGTGTCAAAGAGTTGGACTTGATGATCCTTAAGGGTCCCTTCCAACTCAGGATATTCTATGATTCTATGATTCTACTCTGGGGTCACCGGTATCTGCTCTAATTCTCAGCAAGACTTTGGCCTGGGCCAACGGGAGCTTTCTGAAACACCTCCTGAGCCTGGCTTTGGCCTTAGCACGGAGACTTGTCCTAAGAGAAGATGAGAAGTCATTCCTGCACTTCTGTGATCTCTGAAACATGACCCAAAACTGTGGAAAATTTTTGTCTGGTTCTCTGCCTGCCTTTTTATTTTTGATCACTGTCAGCAATTCTATTAAATAGCTAATATCCCCATAAGCTTTCTGCAGATGCCAGAAAGAAATGAGCTATTAAATATCAGCTATTACGGTATAATTCTGTCAGATGCTTCATTCTGGGTTTGCTGCATGTCTGGTGGATAACCAGTCACAAAGCTATCTGCAAGTCCTTTCTTATCAGTGCCTCTCAACAGCAACTTCCTCCTTGCTGCACTGATTGTCATTATTGCTCAGAAACTTGATTGAATTCTATTTTGTTCTGTATTTCCTTCTTCCTCTTAACATGTAGTATTGCAGTATTATTGAAATCTTCTGAGCAGAGGTCAAGCTGCTTGCAGAGACCTCAGGCACACTCGGATTAGACTGTGCAGCACCTGTGAGGAAGGCAGTGCTGGGGGCAGGCTCCGCAGGTGGCTCTTTAGGAGGTGCTGAGTGCTGAAGAGCTGGTGGGGCTGGCATCACACATAAGCTGAGGACTTGCTTATTGATCTATGGATATTGATATCTGTGATATCTAGGTATACTTCAAAGCAGTTTAGGAGGCTTGAGGGTGCCTGTGGAACAGGAAGAATACTTAAAATATTTTTTTCCCTTTTTTTTTTCTTTTATTTTTTTTGCCAGCTTTGAGGCTTCCAGCAGTAAACAGAGAGAAGGTAGAGAAATATTTACTCTCGGTGTGCCTGTGACTAACAAGGTTTTATTAAACACAAGCTCTACAAATACTTACATTAGTGAAATATAGCTTGCCAGGAATTTATATATTGTGTTCTCAAGCCACTGAAATATTAAATAAATAAATTACAAAGTTATGTTGTCAAAGTCTCATCAAATTCACACAAACAAAAACTCTCTGGCTTTGAACAGGACTAAAAAGCTTTCTGTTCTGCCTTATTCAACAAGTAAATTTAATTTTGAAAATAAAATATAAGAAGCTGAACAAAACCATATACAGGTTAATTCTGTTTCAGGAGCACTGACTTGGTGAAGACAAAATCTGCCACTCATTTCTCTGTGTAAAGATATCTCCTGTACCATTAGGGAGGATATGATACTGCCTGGTTTCTCCCATGAGCAGATTCACCCACAGCTGTTTAGATTGAGAATTGTTGTTCTCTCCTGGTTGCAGAAGAGCCAGCTCCCTTTTCCACAGACCTCTCTGCTTATTGACCAAGCCAAGTAAAAATACAGTACCTGAAGGATTACAGTAACATGCTATATTCATTACCAGTTGCCAAAATTTCAATCATCACTGCCTTTCTGATGCATTTAATTGGAATATCTCATAATTAATCCACTCTATTAAACACATTTCAGTAAATACTGAACTGAAAAACCTGAATAAGTACTGTGCTGGTTAATCTGCTGATTTCACTTTCACTTGAGGACAGAGCTGCTGGACCCTGGATATGTTGTTTTTTGCAGCATTTATTTCACTTGCCAGCATGGCAGCTAGCAATGCTCATTGCTTAGGTCAGAAATGCAGGTGGTGGCATTCATCAATTTACTCCCTTCCATGGCACAGAATCAAAGAGGAATTAAACATATGGTCCTGTGGGCAGACATCACCACCCCAAAGCCATGTCATGTACCAGCCATTCAGTCCAGATGCAGTTTAAGACATTGGGATTAGGATTCACAAACTCATAGGTGCTTACTTGCCTGTAACTGAGAGGACGTGTGATCCTGAGGCAGGGATGGCAGTGTCTGACGTACTGACTGCTGCATGCCTTCCTTAGGGTATGCCAGAAGTTATCATAGTGCAGTTTTGGGCAAAGAGTTTCTGAGAAACTGGTATTCAGAGCCTGTAAACATTTTGTGGACTAAAAATATCTATTTGATATGCACAAATAATGTAGCTTCCCTTGAAGGAGTATCTGAAGTGCATCTAAGTGCTTGCATGAATTCTTTCCTAGCTATATAAATCTATTATTTAAAAACCTAAGTGTTTTGTTTTAAATCTTGTCCTAAATTTTCAGGCTCCAGAACCAAGCTTCACATTTTATCCAGATATAGTACAACTGTTTCTCGTGGCACAAATTCATATGTGCTTAGAAACATGTTAAAATCAAAGTCATCACATAAGGCAAGGTTAAACTAAGACAACGATCTGTCTGGCAGGTGAAAGGCTGCTGCTTTATTTACTAAGCCTCATAATCTTTTGACTTGCAGTTTGCTGCTGAAGAAGATTACTGAAGAACTACAGCCCATATCCAAGTGTTACAAGTCTATATTTGGTATCACACTGAACTCCAGTAGAAAAGGTTGACAAAAGACATGTGGAAAGGCATAATTTTCAAGGATGAAAGATTACCTGATAAACAAGGAACGGAGCTGCATTTTGGAAGACATGGGGGTTAAAAAAAAAAAAAAAAAAAAAAAAGAGTTGTGCATTTTGTCCATTTATTCCTATCAACAGAGACCCTTTCCCAGCTGTTTTCCATCACAGGTCAAAGCTCAGTAACATGTCTGATCTCTCTGGACTGAATTAAAACCAAAGGGTGCTTCACAAATGGAGATCATAAATTTATTTAGATGCATATTTGGATTTTCAGAATTTGACAACAGGATATTTTTAACAATCCATTTTTATGAATTAATTAATAATTAACAATCTATTTTATTAATTAATTAATAATTAACTTGATTGGTATACAAACACGGGGACTCGTTGGGCTTCTTATCAGTACACTCTGAGTTCCCTGTTGCCTCTGTGATAATCAGAGTGGTCCAAATACTCTCATGTGAGAAGAACTGTAAAAGCATAGAGGTCCATTCTACAAGTTACATGCATTCTATTGAACTTTTGGTAATGGTAAAGTGACAGTAGAAGTTCTTTAAAATTCCAGAAGACCATTCCTTTAACTGTGCTATTTGACTTAACCCAGTATTTTGGAGGGGACTGTGGTGGGCTGAGGTGTGGAGAAAATTGTATGTATCACTGGTAGAGAGAACTGACTGAGCATTACCCATAAAACAACCCAGTTATAGCCTAACACACTCATGGAGAAATATCATGGCTCTATTTTTTTTCAAAAGTATGAGCACAGTAGAGTATAATTTCTACCATGATTTCTACTATGATTTCTAACCTTGAGGAAGAACATCTGACCGGCTGCACAAGATATGAGGGATGTTTTGTTACAGAAGCTGTAGTCACATATGCTTATATGTACTCTCACAGTGTGTTCTGTGAACTCAGAAGGGGCCCTAGGAATAGATTAGGAGAGGTTTGTAACAAATATTACTGGTCATTGGGCAATACCTGCTGCTAGCACTTAAAAATGACTTTTTCCTCCCCTTCACATGATTTCTCTGTAAATGTACTAGCAAGCGAATTATAACTGAAATAATTACAGAAACTACTACTACTACTACTACTACTAATATATTTTTTTAAAAATCTGGCAACATTGTTGAACTGCTAATGAGAAACTTTGAACCAAATATTCAATGGGTTTGAAGAACTATGTATCAACTCACGAAGAACACAGCCAGTTAAAACTAATCCAAACAGCTTAAATATTCAGATATCACTTTACTCTCAGGAGTTTCACAAGGATTTTCTGATCTGCAGTATAAAATGATCTTTAAAATTGTAAATAATTTAAAGCAATGAATATAAAAAAGCAAATCATAATCTGTTCCATGATGAGTTATAAAGGGAAAGGTTGTTAATTTGGAAAAATGTGTCACATTAGCCATCGTTCCCTAAGACTGCAGGAGAATCAAATGGATGATGATTTCATAACTGAGCTTCTTCCCATCCTGATGCCTCCAGGACATTGGCTTTAACAGCAGGGAGCCCTGCCAGACTAAACGTCTGCTGCATGCACAAGTACATAGACATTATCTAAATATATACAACCTCCTGCTTTATAACACTTTGCTTGAAGACTTATTTGCTCTTTTACTTGCAAGCATCAGATGAGGGAATATTTGCCACTTCTACCAGGAGTGGCAGAAATGTAATTCCCTCCTTTTTGTGTCCTATTCTCTGTCCAATCTTGAGCAAAGTAGAAACCTTGGATATGAAACCAAAGTAAAGGACTGGAAGCGAGCTGAAGCCTGGCTGCCAGGCAGTGCCATCTAGGGGTAAGCGGTCAGGACAGTATCTTCTGCATTGCTCAGGCTAGAGATCAGACCTATAGTTGCTGTAGGATTGAATACAGCAGGGCTTGTGTGCCCTAAAACTGCTGCTTTGGTTTTCCAGCTCTATAAGATGGCCTAACAAAATGTAAAATATCACTCAGATCCTCGCAGCGTCATGCCTGTGACAACACCTCCATTAAAGTCCTATAAAAATCTCTGTAATACTTTATTGAGATTATTAATAACGGTGATCTTTCCCTTGTTTTCTAAAGTCTACCTCTGTAATAAAATTGTTCTTTGATTAATACATTGAAAAGTCTGAGGGGATTTTGCTAAAAAACATGTTATTGTCCATGCAGGTAGAGAAAGAGTAAAATAAGACTTCTAGTGAAATATTCAGAAATGAACTGATGACAAAGATACCAGACAGTCACCAGAGGTTCTCTGTCTGTCTGTTTATGTATCTAACTGTCTCAAAAAGGAGTTCAATATTTGGTGCACAATCCTGCTATGTTGTGAGGTGAAGTGATGGGCTATGTAGCCATTTGATCACAGCAACAAGCAGGGGCCCAACACCCATATGAGATTAATGGGGAGACTACAGCCTTTTTAACCTCTCCAGTTCCTCCCCTGGAAAGGATGCTCCTTGACAAGACCCAAATCCAAGCAGCTCTGCTCAGGCACCATGTGGAGGAAGCTGGTGAAATATTGATTCCTGACAATGTGAAGCCTCTGTGGACAGCTGGGTGAGTGCTGCAGTTGTGCTGGGAGAGTACAAGTTATTGCAGTAATCAAGATGTGGTACAGCTACCTACTCTGTTTCTTAATTTGTAGCATAAATAACATGAAGGCTACAAAGATGCTGACATGTTTAATGCAAAGGATAACTAACTTTTCTTAAGATTTGCTCCAGCACAGCTATACAAACCATAGCCTAAATAATGGTACCTTCACTTGCGAAAACATATCTAGATGCAGCAAAGATCAATGCCCCAGGGAGTCTTTGAGCTTGACATAATATAGAGGTTACAGAAGGGAAGCATTGCAATCTCCTCTTTGTGATGATGAATTGAGGTAAGAGGAGATTAAGTGGGTAGCCCAAGGTCATGTGGGGAAGTCTATGGCAGAGCCAGGAACCAAACTGAAGCAAGAAAGGGAAACGAAATACCATGCCTTGGTTTGAAGAATTCAGACCAGAAACCAGGGGATTTTTATTTTTTTTTTCAGGGAAGGTAGATGAAGCTGTGGAAGCTGACTAGAGTGAGTCTTGGTTTTGCTGTCACATTGGAAAGCGTTACACCCGGACAGGGAGCCTTTCTGCCATGGCTGCACAGGCAGTTATGGGCCTTATGCAGATATCACTCAGTGACATGCAGAAGTATCTGTGTCCGCTCCGTATTGCTCTGTGCTTTGGGAAGATCTCTGGCCTGTGCTGTGCAGGAGCACATGCCAGTTTATCATGGTTGCCAGATCTACCCTTAGCCTTGGAGAGTCACAACTGCCTCTTGTCACATCTGTAGATGTCTCCTCCAGAATATTAAACATGCTAAAAAGCAGTCTGTTACTAAGCAGCCTAATGACGAGTTAGGTACTTATGGCTGAAAATCTTGGCCAGTCCTTGCAGCAGACAACAATGGTCACTGCTAACCCTGTGGTGGTTTTACACAGCTGGGCAGCTGAGCTCCACCACAGCCATTCTCTCACTCCCCCTCCTCAAAGGAAAAGGGGAAGAAAATTATGATGGAAAGGGCTCAAAGGCTGAGATAAAGACAGAGAGGTCACTCAACAATTATCATCATGGTCAAAACAGACTCAGCTTAAGGAGTTTTTGTATTATTTATTATTGTTATTATTATCATCATTATCATTATCATTATTTTGCCTGTTATTAACAAGCTAGAGCAGTGAGAAACAACAACAAAAAACTAAAAACATCTTTCCCTCATTCACCCCCTTCTACCAAGCAGCACAGGGCAACAGGGATGGGGGGCTGTGGTCATGGTCAGTCCCTAACGCTTTGTCCCCACCGCTCCTTCATGGTCCCTCTCTGCCCTTGCTCCATGTGGGGTCCTTCCCACAGGATGCTGTCCTTCCCAAACTGAGCCTGTGGAATGGTGCCTGGAGCACCTCCTGCCCTCCTTCTGCACAGATATGGGGGTCTGTAGGACTGGTTCTCATTCCTCTCTCCCATCTGCTGTTGTGCAGCAGTTTTTCCCCCCCCTCCCTTCAATCTGCTCTCCCAGAGGCCCAACCAGCATCGCTCATGGCTTGGCTCTGGCCAGCAGCAGGAGGTCCCTTTTGGAGCTGTCTGGAGCTGGCTCTGATCTGACATGGGGCTCTGCTCACAGAGACCCCTCCTGCAGCTCCCCCTGATACCAAACCCTTGCTGTGTAAACCCAATAAAACCCCTGATTTTAATCCTTGGGACTGGTGTTACATCCACCACCATCACCTGAAAATGAGGTCTATTATGTTGCATCTAAAGTACAGACAGACAGCTTTTGCAAATCCCTGTTTTGTACTTCTAAAACAGCTACAGGAAATTGCTTTGAATGGAATAGCTGATCTTCTGGGGAAAAAGAAAAAAATAAATAAAAAAGAGGTTCATTAGGGCTACATTAGGGCTACACCATGCAAAGTACTCACTTGCCAAGCACACACCATAGTGCTCAGAGTCTGCTTCTTCTGCCATGGGCAGCACACACCAACATAGAACCGCTGCTTCCATGATTTACTGCCTTTTTCCTTCCAAATCCTTGCTGACTGGGAGGAAGTCCTGTCTAGGGATTACTGTGTGGAAATCTGTGGTCCATGATCTCCATCAGATTACCACAGCTGTTCCTGCCTGCTTTGAAACCCATTACTTGAAGCCACTTAGTCCTCTCTTCCTCCAGCCTCAATTCCTGCATCACCAGAGTAGTAAAGATTACTATATATAAGCAATAATTATAACTGCAGCTTGTATATGGAATATAGATGTTAACTGTAATTCTATTATGCTTTTCAAATCACATTAAATGCTGAGCAGTGTAGTATTATTAAGTATACAATTATAGGTGGCATATTTTTCTACCTAGCTTCTGACTTAGATAATGAAAGGTGTAAGTAAAAATCAGTGAAAAACATACAGAGGCATGTTGGAACTCAAAGACAGTCAGTTTGCAAAAGCAGTCAATTTGACTTCAGAAACAAATCACCTTTGGAATAAGATTTTTTTTTTTTTTTTTTTTTTTTTTTTTGTGTGTGTGTGTGTCAAACTGAGGAAAATTCTCCAAGAACAATCAAAAGAAGGAAATAGAATTTCTGCCACTTCTTCTGGGCAAGGTTTCCTTGGCAGGTTTCAGAGGGTCTAGGTGACTTGTATGAAGGGCATGCAAAGAGAAATTAAAGATCTGTGACCCAGCATGATCCCTCCTGATGTCTCTTATTGTATCATATATCATATCATTAGTGTCATATTGTATCAAGCAGCTTGTGACTGTAGTCTGTTGGTACTTTTTTCTCAGAGAAGATGAGTAGATGTTTCAGCTCCTGTAATCAAAAAGTGCTGATTAAAAGGTGTTTGCAGATTTATGCAAAGGTTAGATCAGCATCTCTCAAGAACTTGTTTCAAAGAGGTCCTTTTGATTTATTTTAAACAAGGAGATGCTTTGCTAGCTTAGTTTCAAATGTTGCATATTTTTACGCATAGCCTACAGAAAAGATAACTTTATTAGCAGTCAGGTGTGTAGGAAGAGTGTGCATTTCAGGTTGGAGAACCTGTTGGACAATAACTGAAAAGTGAAATAAAATAATCATCAGTGGTCTTGTGAGGTCACTTGGTAAAAGATTTGCTTCTTACACAAGAGCTCTGAAGTTTTGACATAGCTGAGTAAGCCTTAGAGCTCAGCTCTCTCATCACAGCATTAGTGTTCAGAGTTCAGGCCTGTCTCTCAGGGAATGAGAAAGAGAAGATCATAGCTGGATAATGAAAGTATTAAAGGTCTTAGCACAATAGCAAAAGCAGGATTAGAGCAAATATTAACATCAGCCAACAAGTCCCAGCAGCCATGTGGGCATAGTGGAAAGATCTTCATTTTCAAACCCTGCATTTCTAGGTATGACTGAACTGCACTACTCAGGAAGATCTCCCCTCAGTTTCCCAGTCCATCTCCTGCCACATTTTGATACCATGTAGAAGCAAGCCTGGATCTTCAATGAACCCTCCAAATATTCCTCCTCAAGCCCCATTGGTTGTAAATTCAGATAAAATGTAAGTTAGGAAAGATATATGCAACTCCTCAGGCAGAATGAGCAGCAGAGCCACACCGGGGGCAATACTGACCTTCAAATCTACCTCACTGATGTGAGCAAGGCAACATCCTCCTGCTAGAGTGGACACCTCCAGCATTCCTTCAAGGTAGATCTTCATTTCTAGCCTGATCACAGAGCATTTATAGTAATTGAGACTCTAAATAATGTCATCCTGGCATATTGGGCCTACTCCTGTGATTGAGATGGCTTTGTCAGGGCTGTAGGATCAGGAGAACATGAGACCATTTCTTCTGCTAAGCCAGCCTGGGTATCTCTGTTAAGCACTTCATGAAGCCATCTGAACATGAATGTGCACACACCTCTGGCAGAAACAGTTTGTGTTACAAAGGAGCACATGGGAATTGCACGGATGTGTGTCCCCTGCTTCTGGATAAAGAAATCCCTGCCATCACATGGGAAAACTAGAATTTGTTTCAAGAAAAATAGATGGCCCTGATATTCAGAGTATGTTGGTACCTGAAGCAGTTAAAAAAAAAAAACAAAAAAAAAAAAACAAACAAAAAAAAAAACTAAATTAGTAGGATCACTACTTCTTATTGCCACCTTCAGAACCAGGTACTCAGCAGGAAAGTCTCAATTTTAACACAGTCCAGACTAAAAGACTGTCCAGATGTCCTTCAATAAGTAAAGAAACAGACATGAAAACAAAAATATATATTAATTGTCACTTCTTGCTCCGACATGGCAATTATTGAATGAACTTGATCACAGTGGGACTGCAGAGATTTTGCCTATTTCAGACCTTGCACACTAATGTTACAATGTCATATATATAATCAATAGCTTTGAAAGGAGTGCAGAAAATTATTTCATTCATGTCATATAACATAAAGATCTAGAAGACATTTCAGGAAATTGAAGGAAAGACAGGTTTAAACTATGTAAAAAACACACAGAGATATTTAGCTAGAAGATAAATATTTACATATGTACACGTAAAAAAAAAAAAGTCAAAAAGAGATAATTATATTATTTATAAATTTTATAGAGTTGTGTTATATTTTATTGAATATACATATATAGCATATGATATACAATATATATGTGCATGTATATTTCTTTATCATATAAATTAAACCAAAGCCTGTCATGAGTTAGGCAAGATGTGACCTAATGATTCGGATTTCTTCATATACACCTGCTTTGAAGTGCTGAACAGTATTTAATGAAGATCACAGTCATGGTTGTTGAATGCAAGAATTTAATTTGTTTCTGTCTCCCATCTGTCTCAGGATTACTCTATCTTGCATATTTTTCCAATGTGCTAACACATTACATAAAATGTGGAAGTCAATAAAAAAAGCCATACACTGGACTTTGCAAAAATAGATGAAGAAAGGAACACTAAAAATATTCTTGAGAAGTTGTATATTGGTATCTCTGGGCATAAGTTCTGTAAACTGTTTGCTGCCATGATATGGACATGGTTTTTGTGAACAGTGATGCAGAGCAATGGTTGGTTGTGCAGCTTACATTCCTTTACCGTTTTGGAAGCACTGTAACGTTGGCATGGCTGTTCTGCTCTGAGCTATGTAACAGCTTCTATCTAGAAAGCAAGATCCATATATGCTTTTTATTTAGTTATCTAAAGTGTATTGTATTTACATATTGTACATAGACCCCTGGGGTTAGAAACATACACTGCAAACATGAGTACACTCTGTTAGGTGGTGTCTAGCAGCTGGTGTAAGAGGGAATCTCTGTCCTGTAGAACTTCCTTTTGGATAATGTAAAAGCAAGAATGCATCGCGGCAGTGAACCACTCTGACACTATGCTTAATACGTGTGAAGATCTTTATCTCACAACAGTGCACTCAGCCTCAAACCCATCTTTTTTGAATTAGGTATGGCATACATTTTAGAAAGATATTCAACCTGAATTAAAATTTCCAGTGACAGAGAACACACCAGCTGCTGTCATCATTGATAGAAAAAACAGCCACTTTTTTTTTTTTAATTTTCATTCATTTTTCACATTTCTTTTCATTTATTTATATTTAACATCTAACCACTCAATCTCTGTGCCCTATCCTCCTGAACAGAGACATTTTTACTATCAAAGTTCTATTCCCCACACAGATACCTGCAGACAAAAAGCAAGTCACTTTGTTTTTTTTGCTCTCCCAGGCTTATGATCCAAATGGGAAGTAATTTTACAACTCTTTTTTAGATACTTTCAGTTTTCACCACAAGATCTACAATGCAGAGACATCACAAGCAGATATTGTGTTGGTGCCACTACTGGTATACACAGATGTGAATTCATCCTCATAGTCTTCAGAGAAATCTTCCTGCTGGTAGAATCAAGTTTTTCATGTCACATGGGGATTTCATGTTTAAGTGGTTTCTACCAACACAGTAATAAGGCAGAGCAGAAACTGGACAGATGGAAATGCAAACAGGGCTAATGGAGAGTTGAAATTGTTGCTCATAAACAAGATCTGATTATGTCTTCTGCATCCAGGATTTCTGGTGTAACCACAGGCTACCACTTCTCAGATGAACACCTGCACCACCATGCTATTACATACTTTGGCGTGACAGACTCTTTTCACTCTCACTGCTTGTGGAACAATGTTCTGTTTGGTTTTGTTTTGTTTCCTAAAAGACAGATGCTAAATTTATTCAAATGAGATGTGTTCTAGCTAGGCTAAGAGGCACGCTGCAGGACCACTCAGACTGCACTATTCTCAGATCCTGCCTTTCGCATCTGAGTTTCAGAGGAGTTTATTTGATGGCTAAATTGTGTGTGCTAGGAGAAGAGGATATAATAGCTTTGCTTTGTTTGTTTGTTTGTTTGTTTTCTTTGTATTGTCATGATGTGAACAAGTAAAATGCAAACACTTCTATCTCGTCTCTGTGGGGTCAGTTTTTCGTGTCTTTCTGTGATCTGGAGAAGGCAAAAATAGCCATACCTCATACTTTCTTCTTTAATCATATTCATCTTCACTCTGTGGGCCTTAGAGACACAATGAATGCTGACACTGACTTTGGAACATACAAATTAACATTTGTTTAACATCCTGTTAATCTGCAATTATAATCAGCTGGAGCCTTTTGATCTAGTAAGGGCTGAAGGGAGAGTAGCACAGGATGGACAACCATTTTAATTGATTTAAAAGATAAGCAAAGAAAGAAAGAGCTGCTTCCAAAATCATACATCTCAGTGACTAGGGTAGTACATAAAGCATATTTCCCAAATCCCCCAGCAACTAAGGAGCTTTGACTCAGGTCTCTGTTACAAATGACACGCACATTACTTCTCATTTTAGGAATACAAGAGGACTCGTGTCTTGAGTTTGTAGATCAAGAAGTGTAATGATGTCTCAGCAGTTACATGTTATCCTGTAAGGAGAGTATCAGACAAAGCATATGGAACAGATTAAAAGATCAGACAGCTGTTGTAGGTTTTCATGTCAGGAAATCAGCTTTGGCTGTTCAGGTATCAGAGAAAAAAGGATGAGTTATTTGCATCTCTGTGTTTAAAATACACACATTAGGGCAACCTTTTAAAATTATGTGTCAGGGAAAATGCATTCTGAGTAGCATCAGTGAGAGTTACCTCTTTAGACTTACAATTATCCCTTTTAAAACTTCATGGTAAATTTTAGATACACAAATGAAAATGAATTGCAGCCTGGTTTTAAGCACTTGTATTTGTTTCCTGCTAAGCAGAAATGTAAAAATCATACATATACATATATATGTATGATTTATATATATACATATATATATATATATATATATATATATATAAAGGAAAAGAGCAAAGCCAGAATAAAAGCAAACCCATGAGAGAAAATGTTTTAGTGTATATCTTTAACATAAAGCTATAGGAGATAAAATTTAATTAGGGAGCACCCTGGTGGTCAATTAGTGAAAGAAGAATGTTAATTCTGACAACGCATGCATGATGATGATACAAATAACAAAAGTTACTGTTCATGGAGTTAAAAGCAAAGCAGTTTTGGACTGTTACTTCCCTGTGTGTCTCACTAACATTTGCTGTATTGTGTGTGATCCCATTTGGTGTTTTTGTGTGTCTGACAGGAGAAACACCTTGTGTGCGTGTGGAGAACTGTCAGAACCATGGACTGACTCACGCAGATGAGGCAAGAACAGGAGGAGAGAGCAGTTGGACAGCCAGAACCAAGCCCAGACATAGCCAGGGTGACCTGCACACTTTCAGAATCTGTTGCCAGTATGAAGGTAGATGTTCATGTATGTATCAGGGTGAAAAGGGAAGAACAAAACCCTAGACTGATAGACTGACAAATTTGGTGCCTTTTTGTATTGTGGCGTGTGTGGCTGGTCTATAAACACAGGATCTATTGCAGACCAACTGTTCTTGTCTACTTGCTCAGCTACCTGCCCTCCTTCTGCTTCAGTTCATAGTGGTTTTATTTTTCTGTGACATTTAGAAACAGTGGGGAGGATTTCTTGTGCTAAGTGCTGCACAAATACACACCCCAGAGACAATATCCAACTCAAAAATGATGCAGTTCAGGAGAAGGTTTAGGTGCACACAGTGAAGTATACAAAGAGAATGAGCTAGTATTCAGAAGTAGTATTCAGCAGTATAACAGGCAATAAGCTTTGCTGTTGTAAAGATGTGTTGTTTTGTGTGTGTGTGTGTTTATTTGTTTGTTTGTTTTTCATTTTTCTTTTTTTTTCTTTGACATAATCAACTCAAAGGAGAACTAGAAGTAGAGATTTGGATGAAAATTAAGTGGTTCTGATGGACACCACGAGAGGGAGACCTGATCAGACTACTTCCTGCTAGCCTTGAAAGTCAATTGTTGATGTGTGATGTGATCAGGAAATGGGAGCTGCAGAAGAACAGATCATCATTAGGTTGAGATTTTGACCACAGAGAGTGGCTGTGAGCAGGCTGGGATCACCTTTTCCAGTAAACCTAGAGAAAAGATGTTGAATTAACCAGTGATAGACACCAAAAGGCTGGGAAGAGTTACAGCTATGCAAGCAAGCCACATAAGAGTCCAAGAACTGTAGAGAAAGAACCTGAAAGACTGAGATACAGTTGGAACAAGAGAGTTAAGTCAGGGCCAAGGCAACTTCTAACTGGTAGACATGAGAAAAAGGTAGTGTTAATAGTAGTGTGTGTAAGGATCCCACAAGAAAATAATGATAAAAATGGGGAAAGGAAATACAGAGGTGTCTCTCAGCTGTGTTGACTTTGACATGGCATCTAAATATTTACAGGGACATGCCAGAGACACAGGAGGAATTTTAGTTGAAGTACATAGAAACACTGGATTTATATACCTCTATGGAGATATTAGCTGAAATTTTGTAAGGTGATGAAAATATGAAGGAGAATAATTGATCAAACTACTGTCTTCAAAAGCCAGCATCCAGGTTTTTATCAATTCTATCTTCTAATTTACTGGCAAGCCTCTATGACGTTTTAAATGTCTCCATGAAACATTGTCTCCATGTTCATAAAAGCCTCTTTGACTTCTCCCAACTTGTTGGCTAAAATCACCTCAGTGCATCTTTAATTCTTTCTCTTCCTATAAATCTTTTTTGCTATATGGATAGTTCCTTACCTAGTTTAATTGCTATACTTTATAGTCAAGTTTCTTAACACGGTAAAAGCTATGAAATAATTAGGTCTCTGATATAAAACATTTGCTTCTTAGTCCCAACTATTTTTTTTAACCTTTTGTTCAATGCAGTTGCATTGAGGGAACAGCAGGACCTTGGAAGCTATTCAGCCCTGGAGAAGCCTTTGGGAAATGTACTGTCCTAACCAATGCACCCTCTCAAAAAGGGCATAAAATCATTTGAGTCCTTTCAGGTCTGCCCTCAGCTTCCACAAAACTTCAGGCTGGCTACAGAATTTGCTGTTTCTTCTTGTAAGGTGAGTGGTCCCTGGGGGAGAAAAAGTACAGGAAATTACGTTTATTCCACTGAGTTGATAAAGATGAGCTAAGAACTAAATCCAGAGGAAATCAGACTGAATTATTTTCAAAACCTGCAGAGCAGATTTCTTTTTATTTAAAGGCTGATTGAAAGCAATAAAACTTGTCAGAAAACAAGTAAATGTTCTAAAAGAAGAAAGCTAAGAGTCTCTTCTTGGTCCCTGTGCCAAGGTACTTAGTGGGTCTATGGCCAGAGGGCCACAGAAAAGTGATACTTTGGCTCTGGTAATTTTCGCTGCACAGACTTCAGAATTATCTGACTCTAAACCATATACTTTAACTAGGAAGTCAGGAATACAGCCATCAGCCACGTTGGTTCGGATGCAGTCGTTTGTTCCATGATTCCATGGCAGCTATCATCCTTACATCAGCTATTCAGTCCCTTCTGGTTGGTAATGTCCTTAAGCCTTGGTCAGGTTAATAAATGTGTTTCAAAACAACAGAAGGTACCTGTGGCTATTTTTTGCTTCAGAAGCACAATAATTAAATGGAAAACAAACAAACAAACAAACCTTAGAACACAACCTCTATCTCAGTCAGTATTTTTCTTTCCCTGCTTATCTTAGTGCTGGCCTGAAAAAACAATGGTAGTAAAAATAGGACACATTTTTCATTAGTCTTTTCATGAAAGGAAACGAAAGCATAAACAAAAGCAAACAAATAAAAACCAAGAATCCTGTGTACTCTTCCAAACAAATTATTATTAAATACAAGATTTTTCACTAGTTCTGTAAATTATTATGGATATGAAAAGCCCAAATAATAACTTAAACAGGTTGTAACTTTTGTTTTATTAAAATTAAACTGATAGCTTCCGTGAAATCACTGGCAGTTGAGACACAAGAAAAGGTTTTTCTCAATGTATTTCATCCCCTTCCTAGTGGAAAGATTTTCCTTTTCTCTTTCTCCTCCAGTTTCCCCTTTCCTTTCACTAAAGTGCAGAGTTATAAAGGGTAAAAAATAGGAGTGGAACAATTTTGGTTAAGGATTTATCAATCTTATTTCAAGCAAGAGTATGTGTTGCTGAGTGCATTGAGCTGATGGACATTGGCCCAACTCTCTAATGTTCGTTATTAGGTCCCATATTCTTATTTGTGTTAATTGTCTGAGTCATCTTGATGATTGAATATGAGATGCCGAGGAGGTCCTGGTACTTCTTAGACCATGTGCTGCTGAGACCAGGTATGCACCATGAGTGTACTTTGCTCAATGATTTGTACTCAGTACTAAGATGACAACATGATTATTAATTGCATTTTGCAGGATTTCAGTTCTCATCCTGTTAATTGGACTCACGGCTGACCTTCTTTTCACTCTTCTGCCCTGGGTGGTTTGTCTGTTAAAAGACCAAATCTGACCACTTGTGTAATTTGGTGTGTCTTGTTACTGCAGCTGTTGTATTAGGGGTCATGCCTTCTTTAATAAACTACATAGGCAGAATTAATTTCTCGGAATTTCATTTACTGAAGTGAACGGGGATGGGGATTGCACTTAAATGATGTATGATTTTGTCTGCTTGACAGATGCTCATAAATATCTACACCTGAACTAGAAACATTGCTAAATTCTTATTTCTTCCAGACACAATTCTTAATCTCTGTGTATATTTCACAGAAGCTAATGGTTTTGATTTGCTTGAAATCTTTCCTTTTTACAGAGAGCTAAATATTAAAATAAGCATTTGTTCTGCCCTCCCTCAAACTACAAGCCTAGGGTTTCTTTCCTCTGAATTATCCATCACACTGTTTACCATAAAATGTGGCTGTGGGTGAAAAATCCATGAGGTTCTCTCACTTTTCCAGCAGATTACAAAGTTTGGCTGCTGCTTGTTTGTGAGCATAAGGCTCCAGGAACAGCTCAGTCTTGTAGAATTTTTCTGTTTGTCCACACCAGGACTCCACAAGCTATCAAGAGTCATGTGTATCCCTATAGGCTCCTTTAGAGATGCTAGGACAGAGACTGAGCATTCAGATACACTGTCAGAAGAGGACATACAACAATTTAATATGACTAAGGTAAATATTAACACCTCTTAAAACATGTCATTTTATTTTCTATGGTTTACCTTGCAGTTAAAACTATTGATTAGGGCAATGGGTATTTAGGGAAGGAGTTTCAGATAATGATGCAAGACATTCGATATGTTGTTACTGTCACTTAATACAGTGACCATCTATTGTGCAATATATAGAAAAATCCACGGTGAGGAAATCCTTTCTAAATGTCTCACCACTGGATAACACAGCAACACTACATTTCTCTCTCTCTCTCTCTTTTTTTTTTTTTTCTGTTTATTTTTTTCCCCTGTTGTTGTTGTTTGTTTGTTTGTCTTGTTTTTGTTTTCTTGGGTTTTTAGCTCTGTAGTGGCTCAGCTTCAGCTCACCTTCAAACTGCATAGGGTCACTTTTCTTAAAGTGACTGTGGCCAGCGTGCAAGCTCTGGGTTCAAATCCCTCTAACTGGGAAAATCCTGAGTTTACTTTGGATAAAGAAGTTATACTGAGCCTGCTCTATTAAACTTTTTCAACAAACATATCAGCAAATTGTAGCTATGCTTAGGGCATTTTGCCTGGATTAAGCTTCAAATATCTCTCTGACTAAGCTTCAGCTTTCAGTGGTATATAGGAAGAAGATAAACTCAGAGTTCTTCATTCTGAGGAGCTTCTAAAACCTGTGGGAGGCAGTTTAGGCACCAGGAACTATTCAGGCTGACTTCAGACATGCTTAGAGAATTTAAGTCTTCTTGTGAGTCACTCTCTGCTGTGGGTGAGAAGGTTTTCTTGTTCCCTAGTCTGGTAGAACAGGTCAGACTTCGCTTAAATTCTGCCAAAGTTAAGCAAAGTGTTGGTGTAGGTGTAGTGTAGGTCCTTACCCAAAGGACTTAATATAGGAAATATTTTCTGACTCATTCTACGGACCCGACACAATTAAGGAATTCTAGTGACACGACCATAAATTAAAGCTACTGGTGACCTGGAAAGGTTGAGGTTTTTGCATTTTTTGTCAAGAAGGCACATGCATTCTTTAATTTCTAACTAAGCTTCTATGCAAGTGTGACTAAGCAATATGGCAGTGCAAGGAACCCTCTGGTTGGTCTCTAGAATGGTATTTATTTAAAAATATTCTGTTTACAAAATTAAGCATTATAGCAGCAATACATTATAAAATTTATGATCACAAATCCAGATAATGTGTTAGATAAGGAAAAGTAACATGAATATTCAGAGGGGTGAGAAAGAATTTCCAAGAGTAATTTATAATTGGAAAGGCTATGAGGTTCATTGAACTGGACTGTTATTTTTTGCCAGTCTCTGAGGGTGAGCAATTTCTGCAAGGTTTACACTTATATGTGATCCTTATTCTGAGAAATGTTGGCTTGACAAAGGAAAGGTCCAAGGATGAAATCCTTTTTGTCCCCCAAGTTGATCTGCATGGATGTTTTGAATATTGTGTGGGATAAGGAAAGCTTCTTGGGCATCCTTTCCTGCTGCTGGAGAGTGCGGTCAGCTTTCCCAGTGATTACATCAGCTCCTGTTATTGCTGGTGCCAGGAAGATGTTGTTTCTTCCTTTAGATCAGCAGAAAGGGTCAAGACTGTCCTTAGTAGCTTCAGAGATGTCACAGGAGGGTGGCTAACAGGTGATCACTTTACCAGACCTTAGTATGGTTTCCTGCTCTTGTATCACACTTACCAAGACGAAGTATGGATTTTCATTTTATGCTAGGATTGTATTTTTTTGAGAAAAAGACCATTAATTAATGGCCATTATTTTTCCACTCCTCACTCACTAAGTTCTTGTTTAAGAGTTTTGAATAATTCCCATTTGTAAAGTTCCCATGCCCTTTAGCTGTCAACCCTGTTTCTGAATTCAAGACTCCATTCTGCTTTTTTCTCTGTTAATAAGTTCTTGACCTCGTTTTAAAAGTTGTGACCCACTGACATTTTGTTAGCAGTGTAATTCTTAACCAGTACGTCAGGACATCCCATTATCTGAAGACTGCTTTCTGAATAAATAGGACTCACAAGCTTTAATTTTGTAATGTATTTTTTATCCATTTGCAATCCAAATTAGGCCTCACCTCTCAATGACTCAAACATTTTGCAGATGATTTTTAAATGTGATTTTTTTTCATCGATACTGCCCCAAACCATGAATTTCCACTTCCCCAGTATCTTTTTCCTACCTTTACTGAAAGAAAAGAAGAAAAATCTCTCTCTTGCTACTTCATATCCGGCTTGCTGACATTTTTGCTAAAGGACATTTTCTCTAGGTTATACATGTGGTTGTATCCGTAGGCATGTGCACATGCTGGCATCTGACATTTTGGATAGTTTTGCCAACTATGTGCAGTAATAAAAATGGAAACATTTTACCTGACAGAGCCCCACAGTGTTTCTCCAATTAGCCCAGTTAGCCAAGGGTTCCCAGCCCAGCGGGTGCCCCTGGGGGCTCAGGAGTAGGACATCGGTCCCCCCTCAGGTGAGAGGGACCTCAAGCAGGAGTGACAAGAGCCTTAATGCTACTCCTACCAAGTTGGAAGAAGAATGGTGATTATTAGCTGTTTTCTAACAACCTGTACCTGCAGCTGGACACCAAAAAGACCTGCCCATCTATGGAAAATGATTTCACCATTCAGACATGTCTTGAAAGAAGGTGAAGAAGAAATTACCCAGGTCACTTCTTTCATTCAGTCGGGTAGGCTTCTTGGCTCTCATGCTATAGCTTTTGGGATGCTTGTGAAAAACACTATGCCGGTGTGAAATGCAGCTCTGGCACACAGCAAAAGACAGTCTGCAAGTCAAGTAACTGCACAATGAAGGTTGGTATCACACTCCTGAGAAAAATATGCTCAGATCTTTCATAATAACTAATGTGCCTGGCTTCAACTCTTGGTACCCAGTAAGATGGAGACAGGTGTAATCATCCACCCCAGTAAAGCATGGATCTTCCTTCATTACATAGCAAAATAGATCAAATAGTAATGTTTTCCATTCAGTACCATTTTGGCCATTCATTTGTCTTCTGATAAATATTTGCTTCCAACAATTTATGCCCTCTGTCCCAGTTTGGGTTTATAGTCTATCCAAATAGGTTTCACATATGGTGTTGCAGAGGGTTTTGATAGCCACAGATGGTGCATCTGCAAACATTTGAAATCTGCTTCACTATCCAAATGTTTAATACGTTTTGGTGTCCCCAAAAGAGTTAGTAAATGCCTGATGTAGCTATTCACTACATTTTACATACTCACAAGCACTAAAGGATAGTGAGTTGAATGAGTTGTTGGAAATTAAAAAATAAAAGAAATCTTATCCCTTGATTCAGTAGCTCCAGCACTAATATCAGGAGGGGAATCATCTCCGAGTATGTGAATTGAAGAAGTTTCAGTTGGCCTTTCTAGGCTTCACATCATTTTCCTTCATTTGATTTCAATCAGACTTCAATATCTAAATGACATTATTTCTAATTTAGCATATTAAGTTTTGCTGGCATTAGAAGAATAGAGGGGAATAATCCGTGTATGTATTGCCTAAAAATACCAAAGTCCATTTAAAAAAGAAAAGAAAAAGCAGAATCATTCAGCAGACAAAACTGACTTATTTATTAGTGAACTTATGCAGAAATTTAAAATGATTTCTCCTAATAGGAAAATCCAGATAATTTTTATTTTCTGTTTTACATTAGCATCAGCATCCAGCAGGGCTGACCCTGGCTGGATCCTTCACAGACAGAGAGACCTGTTGGTGGGCTGAGGCAGGGGCAGGGGAAAAGCAGAAATACAGCCACTCTCTGCTTAATTTGATATCATCCCAAGCAGGCCCTGCTCAAGGCCACCCAGCTGATGGCTGTGGCCCAGTTCCCTTCTACATGATGATAATGTCTGGCCTTTGCTTCAAAGACAATTTGGTGTTGGCCTGTAAGTAAGGGAAAGAACAGAGAGAAACACTGCCTTCTGCACCCGTGCAGACATTTTGAAACACAAAGTGCCATTAGTCCCACAGGTTCATCAGAAGCTCTGCTCTTCAGCTCTGAAAGAGGTTGGGATGACTCCATAATAATGGGTTGATGGTTAAAAAAAATAAAAATAAATAAAATAAATAAAATGACATTATCCCTATTCCATAAATGATAAATGTAAGTCCTGGGAATACATGTGACTTGCCCAAAGTGACACAAAAAGTCTGTGAAAAAGCACAGTCAAAATGCACTGAGGATCCAGTGAGGTGTGTGGTGGGAAGTTCTGCAGAGCAAACCAGTGAAAAGAAAGAACCGTGTGGGCAGTAAATGGGAAGTTATGGGGTTATCTGATAAAGTCCTGGGTTGGGAAAGGAGACCATGACAGAATGTAGGGGTGGGCTTAAGAAAAATGGAATGAAGGAGGCTTAGACCCTAGGGTGGGAGGAAATGGGCGTAAGATGTAAGGATTTCATGGTTAGAACTATGTGTAAGGAAATACAGTAAGTCTGGCAGCTGCAGCTTTGTTGGAAAAAAGGGAAGCAGAAGTTAATGAAAGATGAGTCTTTCTCCCAAGGTTAATGAAAAGGGCATGATGGTGCCTTGATAGTATGTACACATTTTGCTGTGAAATAGGAAGCCAGATATATCGAGGGCCTGGGTGTGAGAGGAGAAGGGAGTGACTGCGAGCTCAGGGCCCCAGCAGGATGAATGGCCAGGAAAGGACTATACCTAAATCAGCTGTCATACCCCATGCTGTTCAGCTGGGGAGGAGCCTGCCTGAGGGTTGCTGCAACACCTGTGACATTCCTTCTGCTGGTGGACATCTGCTTCCTTCCAATGCACAGGGTAAGGAGCAGCCTTCCTGTGAGCTGCAGGGGATAGCTAAGGCCAAAGACTGGAAGAGGCAAGCACACAGCTACGGGCAGGCAGGAATGGCAGAATAAACACAGGAGTTCATGTCCCCTTTGTTACCACCTCCAACCCTGTCTGTGAGCAGGGGTAATTGCTCTACCAGCTGCTCCTCCCTTTGTGGGGCCTGTAGCCACTCACACCAGCTATTTGTCTGATTTCACTGTGCCATTACATATCAATGGATATCCTCACAAGTGTAAAGCTGACCTTCGCTGTTGTCTCTCCTTGCCCTAAATGCTTGAATACAACTCTGACCTGTGCCCACCAGGCCTTCCACCAGTCTCACTCTACAAAGCCTTCATTCTCTGCCGTACTTACCCATCTCCCTGTACAGTTGGAGACACCAGAACTGTGTTAACCATGAGAGCAGGCTTTTTCCCAGCCTATTTTGACACCTTAGTATCACCAGCCACAGGTGAGCAATGCAGCCCACTGTCTTTAAACCCTAATGGGAGTCACCTCCCATTTTATTTATACAGAGAATATTCCTCTATCAGCAAGCAAAGAATAAACTGTCTTCCTTCCCAGCCATAGATAACAGGCAGTTTTACTCCCCACACTTGACAGCTTTTCTACAATCTGCCTAAGAGTGGGTGCCTTTACTGAGCACTCTTGCATCCATGTGTTGACCTCGCTTCCTACACCTTAAATGGCTGTACAAGGATAATGATTGTTAGCATGCATTACTGTGCAATTGAATATAATGTATTTGTGCAAAAAGAGAAGTATGTGAGAAGAGAGAATGAGTTTCTCACTGTACAAACTTTCATATTTGCAGCTTGAAGCCATAACTGTTCTAATGAGGAAAATGTACATTCAACTGAACATTAAATGTTTTGGACATTATTACTGTAAAAATAAAAAATCAACCAAACCAACTTTATCTCTGAACAGAAAGCTCTGCAGTGGGAAAACTGACTGAATAACTGATGTGATTGCTGAGGAAGAGATGGAAATAACAGTTTACAGTTCACAGGATCTCAATGGACAATCAACGTGGTAAATTAGGATGTGGCTGAAATTACAGATATAGTAATTAAAATTAGCCATGAATAATAGAACACAGTTCCTCTAGAATAGAATACAAAGTGCCTCTAGACAGAAACAGACTAATACTGTGCAAATGTAAAAAAAAAAATAAAAAAGGGATAAGAAAAGTTCAAAATGGCAAGAGAGGGGTTCAGTATCTCCACTGACACTTTTCACAAGCTTATAATAGGCAGCTGTAAATTATTGTTGGTGAGGAATTTAATTTAATTGCATCTCATCTTTATGAAAAGCTCCTTCTGAATATTTTTAAAAAGTTGATGCTAAAGTGTATCTAAATTCCTATTGAGGCAGAGGCTATTCATTTCAGCTGGCCATATATTGACTGTCTTCTCCTCTTTAGTCTATTGCTCTCTTTTAGATTGCAGTAACTGTTATGAACAGAATAGCCATAAGCTCTCCTGTTCCAGAACAGCAGCTATTCACTACCAACACTGGAGCTGCTGTTTACATAACAGGAGAACAGTACAAATCCAGGAAAAGAGGTGGATTTTATTTGTTTGTTTTGTTTCCCTGTAGAACTCCTGTTGGAAGTCACTGTTAGCAGTATGGTGAAGAATTGGAGGCATTAGCTTGATCTAGCATGATGATTCCCACATTTAAAAAAACCTCAAAGTATAATGTGGTTGTGCTGGATAAATAAATATCTAACTGGAAATCTGGCTGAGAAGTCAGTATGTTGTTAGACTACTAAATCTGCAGGTTTAGAATCAGCAGGCTCGGTTTTTGAGTATGTAGATAGCATGACTGAAGTCCTTTTTTTTTTTTTTTTTTTTTTTTTACTGGATCTGACCTTCACTGGCTGCTTTGTAATATTAATGCTGGTTACTTGGATTTTCCAATGATAAAATTGTTCTGCTAGAATCACATGCATACACTTGAATTCTTTCTTTTTGTCTTGTACAAACTCCAGTGACATGATGGAGGACACTCATGGCATCCTTAATGCTTTTCATCTGATGGAAATAGAAAGTGTTCTATCTGATTGATGTGGGCATGCACACATTTGGAATTCAATGGGGCTTTAGGTGAACAAGACCATACAAATTAGCTAATTTATTCATTTTCAAGATAACATCAGCAAGGTAGTATTTAGTTGTTATACATAGGAAAGTATACATATAGGATACATAAAGTATACATAGGAGTATTTAGTTGTTATACACAGGAAATTAGAAAAACAAAACAAAACAAAACATTATATACAATATAGATCCCATACACATACGCACATCCCCACTGTGTCCTGTGCCAGAGATAGGTAATGTGTACTAAGACTTTGCTGAGAGTTATGGATTTCAGGTGGAGATGGACTCCAATAACCTCCAGGAGAGACTCAGTGCTGGAGTATACAATAGCAAATTAGAGTTTTTATACAAAACATGATCATGCCCATGGTATGTATTTTCTCTTTCTTTTTCCTGCATTACATGTATTCTGGCAAATCTCTGGACTCTCCAGCAGCTTCCTAATGATCTGTTATGTTATAAACAATCATGTTTTGTGTGTGTGTGTGTTTTTTTTCTTTGTTAATTGAGCTGTTTCTAATGATTCACAATTAATTATAACAGCTCTAAGTTTTCAATTTAAAATAGTTTAAATTATTTCCCAGGCTTTTCCCATAGGCAGGAGCATGCTAATAGTAAAGTACTGGTGAATCAGATTTAATAGGCATTTTGAAACAAGCATAGCTGTAATTATGCCCAGAGAACCCTTGCCAACTTTTTAATGGTTTATTTTTATTTTAAAATGCATCTTTTAAATACCTTTGTTTCTCCTAGTGTGGAAACTATTAGTTTAGAGTGCTTCATTCCAAATTTTACTTAGTATGTTACCTAGTAATCTACTTCCTGTTACATAAAAATCACAAATTATATTTCAATAAAATATAGAACCAATATAAGAGAGCATGCTGGAATGAAAGGTATTTATGTTTTCTATAATGTATCCAGTAGTTATTATTTTTATGTTACTCCTGATATTTTTAAAGTGCTATGCAAACATTAAGTGAATCATAAAACCTAAGAACTCATTATTGTACTACCCTTATTTTATAGATGGGGAAAAGAGGGCACAGGCATACTCTGCCCAATGCAACATGAAACCAAAATTAGAAGTCTTGTTCCCATCCCTCAGCTGGCTCCCGAAAGTACTTTGTGAATAACAACTCATCTCAAGGGAATATTGTCTTAGGATTTACTTCTGTAATAAGTTTCGGACTTTTTCTGTCTCCAAAATGCACTGAAAAAAGAGGAGGTTAGATTTATGAGTTGATGATCCTTGTGGTTCCTTTCCAACTCGGGATATTATACGATACTATGATTTTATTCATCATATTGATAGATGTTCTATGTCCAAATTTTGAACCATTCTTCCACTGCAGCTTGAAAACAAAATGATTGCTAAGCAGTGCCATTCCCACATGTGATAGCTATATCTGCATCTTTCATGAGACCACATTACAAATATTAGACCAGCTCTGGAAGCTTCAATTAGTATGTTTGAAGTCCAACCATTAACATGACCTTCTTGGTCACAGGATATTTTTTTTACAGTAAAAATACTACTTAGATGTTCTGAATGAGGCACAAAGCAAATATCTTTGAATTTGGTTGCATTTATTTTCACTTTGATATTTTTCACATAGATCATCCATGATCCACTGGCAGGATTCTGAATTTTACTCACTTGTGTTCAATTCACCTTTATCAGTATGCTGGGCTGAGGCTCCAGTGATACCTTTGGTGATGGCATTTCTCTTATTTGGCATCAGTCAAGCGTGACATCAGTGATGATTACTATCACTATTTACATTTTAAATATTTAGGTATTTAGCTATATCTCACTTTTGCAGACTGTCCTAACTGTGGCTGTCCCAGATCTAAGATGGTGTATGGCAGAAATAAGGAGGTACAAAGAAAGGCAACAAAAAATTTTGCACCCAATAAATCTGTTCCAGAGCTTGATCTGTGGCACTAGTGATTATCACTATTCACATTTAAATTATTTGCATATTTACTTACACATCACCTAAGGAAGTATGGTTGAACTATGAGGTTTTAATATCTCCCTCTCATTGTATTTAATTTAATCTAGCTAAGATTTACAGACCCTACATTAAGCAAGAAGTTATATGGAGCATAACAGAGGACACTGAAGCAACAAACAGTAAATTTCAATAAGAAAGGAAAGGAAAGGGAAAGGAAAGGGAAGGAAAGGAAAGGAAAGGAAAGGAAAGGAAAGGAAAGGAAAGGAAAGGAAAGGAAAGGAAAGGAAAGGAAAGGAAAGGAAAGGAAAGGAAAGGAAAGGAAAGGAAAGGAAAGGAAAGGAAAGGAAAGGAAAGGAAAGGAAAGGAAAGGAAAGGAAAGGGGAGGGGAGGGGAGGGGAGGGGAGGGGAGGGGAGGGGAAGGGAGGGGAGGGGAGGGGAGGGGAGGGGAGGGGAGGGGAGGGGAGGGGAGGGGAGGGGAGGGGAGGGGAGGGGAGGGGAGGAAGGAAGGAAGGAAGGAAGGAAGGAAGGAAGGAAGGAAGGAAGGAAGGAAGGAAGGAAGGAAGGAAGGAAGGAAGGAAGGAAGGAAGGAAGGAGGGAAGGAGGGAAGGAGGGAAGGAAGGAAGGAAGGAAGGAAAGAAAGAAATTCCATGCAAGCTTAGAAAGACGATGCAGGAAGTGTTGATTTTTAGGAACACTTGTCTCTTCTGTAAATTAGCTATTGAAGTAATTATAGAATAATCTTTATTATACGAGTTGTTAACACTATTAAAGATTATTGTTTTTTCCCTCAGTCATGTGTACTCCTGTCTGAATGCTCTAAGAGTGCAAAATACGTTTATTTATTCAGGAAGACTCCTGCTAATTGTTCAATGATACTTGCTATGCTGGAGAGATTTGATATTTATTTTGCTGCTCTGAATGCAATCCACTTCTGATTCATTTTAATGTTGTTTGGATGGCTGCGAAGAGAAATGAAATGACACAATATTATTTTTACATACTGCCTTCAAAGTGACATAATTACTGCAAATATTGCCTAAGATACCCACTGAGACAATCAGAGGACCTAATTTTAGATGAAGCAATTTGTATCTGAAGACTGAAAGCAAAATGGTGCACTGCAAGGTGATGGAGGAAATGGTGGAATAAAGCTCACTGCTAAGCACCAGGCTTTCCATCTGGTCACTCCCAGCCAGAGGTTACATATTTTGAGACAACTGTCAAATTCTATGTCAGGTGTATTTTATATTTGCCATAATTCTGTAACTCTCCTTTACAAATGATGAGCCTTCTTTCTCCCCCCACAAATGCTGCAGTCTCGTTTGTCTTACAGAATAAAAAGAGAGTGCCTGGACCCGCTTGTGCAGTTCCACTAAGAGTTGTCACACTTGATGGGGAGCTACAGGAACCATGGGGGGAAATGGTATAGTGGCACGTGGGTGCCTGCATTGAGCCTGTAGCTTGCAAGGCATCCATGGAGCTTCCAGGAAGCTTCCTAGCTTGCATTCTGGTATTGGAGGAACATCTTGCCTGTATAGGTTGAGAAAAAAAAAAAGTGAGAAAAGTGTGGTACTCTGGTGACAAAACATGTTGACATCACAATTTAAAATTCCTCTTGATAACATTTCTTTCTATTTTGTAACCAGTTGTGCTCTGTTCACAGAGTCACCTGGCCCCAGGCAGAGGTGGCATCCTCACCTGGAAGCAGAAGGAAGGAATTAGCTCAGTGTAGCACCCACAGCACAGCTTACACTGAGCTCATGTGCAGGAATTAACAGCACCCTCATAAATGTGGAGCTCTCTGGCGTTACCAGAAGAAACACGCTAACACTGGTGCAGAGGGTTGGTGATGAAATGCTGTAAAGCAGCTTTACATCTTACTGTATGCCTGAGCATGCCCTGTCACTTAGAGGTCCCCTAGCAACACAGTGCATCCTGGAGAGAAAGGGACTCAGCCCAGAAGTCAATTCTGTGAATTCACAGAAATAACCGGGGAAGCGAAATCAGACTGTACATTGTGCCTTTCTGCATTGTTATCCAGAGGAAAAAATCTTAAGGTGTCTTTTGATTATTTCCTATTTTCATGATCCTGGGCAGCTCTGAAATGCAAACTAAAGATCTCAGATTCAAGGCATGGGATGGATATATCTGTTTTCACCAGTATCCTGCCACTGATTAGACAAAAGCAGATGTTAAGGGAAGAGATAAAGAAAAGGTCAAAAATATAATGATGTTTCCCCAGAATAATTTCCTGGCTTCAAGGATTCCTTGAAATAGTGCCTTTCTAATGAATAGAGTTGATGGGGTTTTCTTTTATTATTTTTTTTCAGTTATCTTTTGAACTCATGTAGACTTTTTGCATCCAAAAATGCTGTAAGTTAACTACACCATGTAAAGAATCACCTCCTTCCATTTGATCTGAGTCTACCACCTTCTCATTTCTTTTACCGTGCTGAAGTTCTTGGTTTGGCAGCCATTCCCTACGCACCTCCCTGTGTATTTTTAAAAGAAGAGCCACTTCCACCTGCTCTTTAGCTCCCTACTTTTTCTTTGCTAAAGTAATGTTTGATCTTTGATGGAAACTATGGTATTTAAAAAAAAAATAGTTCCAGGTTTTTGAGCATCCTTGTCTTGTCACCCTGCTCTCAGTCTTTCCCAATCATGCTCTGTATTGTTAGAGACTGGGCAATGAGAACTGCACACAACAGTTCAAGATGTGGCTGAACCTTGGATTTATGCTTCTGAGTAATGAGATTCTCTGCTTGTTTTGAAGGCTGCTCTACCTTAAAACTGATTATCCAGTGTAGTATTGCCAGCCCCTGTATGCCTATGGTTTGGGGACCTGCAATTATGTAAGTATCTCAGCTTGCATTTATGAGTTGCATAAATGAGTTTCTATCTTTCATGACTATAAAAAAATCTGCAGGAAGTAAAACCTATGACTTTGAAATCAGAAACTAAGAGAAAAAAATGCATTACTTTTGGAGGGGTGGCATAAAATTTCACTTCCTTAATCCTGAATTCATAATTCATATGTAATCCTGAATTCATAATACATATGTAATACTTGTCTCATTTTTATTAGTATTAGATTATTTTCTCCCATTTGGCATACAGATTTGATGAACTATGATGTAAGAAGCTCATTTCTCAGTGCTGTAGATATGCTGCCATCTGTAGAGAGAATCCCCATCTCCTCTCCTCAGCTCCATACCTGCTATGTTCTTACATTTTGGCCTCTTCATTCTCCTCACAGCCCATCTCTGGTTGCAAACAACCTGCTATTAAGAGAGCTTCTTACACTTGTGAACCCTCTGACATGCCTGGGAACAGTTTGGGAGAGCAGTGGTTAAGCCAGGATGACTCAGATGGGCTCTAGTACCTGTAATCTTCAGGTTCTGGTGTCACAGCAGGATTTGGAAACAAGAGCTGGGATGCTAATTCCTCCCTGTGACTCATTTTACTTCTGATAGTAGGATGTAAACAGCCAGAGTCCTTCCTGACAGCAAAACCTAGTGCTACCAATTCTTTAAAATAAATTTCTGCCTCCTGCCTTTATTCTAGGGTTTCTTGTCTGTTCGTTCTAGCTCATCAAAGATAAGGTCAGGTAACGATGCTAAATAGTATCAGACAAAACAGCTTTTATTCTCCATGCTGTAAACTTATAAAAATAAATAGTATGGGTGTAGGGAAAACAGATAATCAAGGGTTAGATGTAGAGATAGGGAGGGAGATAGTGATAAAACAGGGTCCTTGTCAATAAATGTCAATCAATTTAGTCTGAAGTACTCTTGCTCAGCTGCATAAGGACCCTGCATGATATATGTGAAATAAGAGTGCTAATTTAGCAGGTACTCATTCTACAGTCTTGATCTTATTCTGAGAACTGTAATTAGCTGTATGCCTTTTTCAAGTATTTTAAAAATATTACTATTTTTATTGACCGTTGAATCTTATTCAAACAAACAGCCATGGTGTTTTTTTTGGAGTGGTGTACTTCAGATATTACTTACTAGGTGCTTCGAACAAGCTAAATTAAAAATAGATGTGCCATTCTATAACTAATTATCTAGCATGTGCAAATAAAATATCAAGACAACAGCTCCTTTGATTAGCTTTAACAAAATGCAGTTTCCATTAGCCTTCCTTGGAAACAAAGTAGAGGGAAATATAAGGAGAAATATATGCCTGTGTGTGCACATGCCTTCTTGTTTACGTCTAAGAGGCTGAAAACTCTGAAAACAAACTTGAATTCAGTTCAAGTTTGCAAAAGCAAAACAGCACACATTAAGAAAAACAGCATAAATTATTATTGTTTTAAGTCAGAGCAATTCCAGTGGAATAATTCTGTCATCTTTCTAGTAAGTTATAGATAGGTCTTTGGTATCTGCTTTACTCATTTACTTCTTGTAACGTTGCATTTTGAAACAATCACCTTGAAAGGTAATGGCCATTTGGAAAATAACTAAATAAATAAAATAAAAATAATGTCATTGTAGCCTGGAAGGGCAGAGATTCTGAATTTCCAAAGAACCAATTGTTCCAGTTTGAACTCCTGGAAAATTACAGGTCCAATTTCCACGTTTAGTTATAAAAGCACTATGGCTATTTCCTGAACAATATTTTTCATCTCTGCTTTATGTTTCCATCTTCAGCTGCCCAAGTTTCTCTGGAAGACTTTCTCCTTTAGATGTGTTTTAAAAACGTAATTATTTTTATGACCATATAGCAAATTTATTCTGGAAATTTTCCCTGGCTTATCACATTGTGATTGCATACATATCAGAATTCATTGTCTTGTAAAATTTTTTATACTTTTTTAAAGATGTTTTTTAACTTACAATATCTTTATTTTTCTCATCTAACTGTGCTGATCTGTTTTGCATATGTTTGATCTTTATGAAATTCTCATTTCAAGAATACATATGTTCTGAATCACCACTGTGGTCTCATTAAACATTCTTTGTGGTTCTTTCATTTGTTTTTCTGCTCTTCAATATTCTTGGTAATTTTTATTTAGATACATTTTCATTATTATTTATTATTATTACTATTATGATTAGCTTATGTCCATGAAAGATTATTTTAGTTTTTTTTTCCAGCAAAGGTGGAATATTTGGCTACAAGGTCACTCTGATAAAGTGGGTCCAGTCTTCAGTTGCTATATCTTGAACCAGATCCTGTGTACTGCTTGGGACTATATCAAAAATTGCATCTGCTCATGTAGACTTTATGACTAGCTTCTTCAAGGCTCCATCATAGATGATGTCTAAAATTGTTGCTTGTTTCCTGTGGCTCATCTTAACATTTATTTTCTGTTCTCATAATCTTTCTCATTTTCCTTACCATTTTGTATCACTCTCTTTGTCAGAACTTGAGTTGGGTGATTAGAAGTATAGATACCATACTTTTCCTACTCAAGTGAAATAAATTTGAGTACAGATTCCTTGATGCCTTTCAACAGAATTCACCTCATTTGACTTGAATTCTTCTGTGACAATGCACTCCATCAGTGCAGCCTGGCCCTGACTTTATTTCATCTGTATCACAGAATTATATTTTCAGTTGTTCCCTTTGTTATCCTCCTTTCAGCAAGCTTTTAAGCTGTCTGTTCTACCAATACAATCCTTTGAGGCCAGGTATTCCACTGCAATTTGTTCTTTGAAACAACATTTGTGACATTTATTTCTAAAAAAAAAAAAAAAAAAAAAAAAAAAAAAAAAAGCAAAACAGCACACAATGAGAAAAACAGTAGAAATTATTATTGTTTTAAATTGGGTTTCTTCTCATCTTTAGTGACCAATAAGAAATTCTGGTGGTGCTTTTAAAGTGGGGTGGGGTTTAATTATGAACAGATTTGCTACCTGGAAGTTAGACAGCATATAAAAAACTTCTAGCAATAACTACATCGAAACACTGGCAGAGCCTAGCTACAGAGGGTGCACCATCTCCTTCACTGAAGACTTTTCAGATGGGTATACGGTCATATCTTCCAGTTTTAGTTTCCTAACTAAAGTTAACTTATTTCAGCTTCTGAACTACATTTCAAACATGCACAGTCGGGGTAACGTTTCTTCATGCCACAAAAACAGTCTGACACTGGCAGTGTTTAGATGTCCTCTATTGTATATCACGTCCTCAGGCCATGCTGAGTCAACCAACTAGCCATAGAAAATAAAAATATTTCAGACAAATGCAGCTCACAGTAGAACTTTCAAGTCACCCATTTCCAGTTATGGAAAAAATTACTTTAAAATACGTAATGTAAATATTATTTCAAATGTTTCAATTTCAAATTCTGCTACATGTGGTATATTAATAAAAATGAAGAGAGGAAATGTGAGACAGACTACTGAATTGAAAAAGATAATTTAGGAATTTAATCCATTTTAATAGAAAAAGTTCATGAATTAAAGATGGATAATTATGAAAAAGACAACAGGCAATCTGAAAGAGTCCTTTATTTGTGTTCAGGTGACGCCCTCAGTGAAGTCTTGTGATGACACCTGGATTTAACAATTGAATTACTTTGAATTTTATTCCCAGATTCAGTATGTATATGTGAGTATTTACCTGTGAGGTATATACTGACTAGAAAAACAACACTGAGGGTAAACAACTCTACGTTATCACGTCTTCAGAAAACATGCACTGGGGTGAACCCAGTTGTTGGTCTTGGGGACCAACAGTCCAGCACCCTTCTTTGCCTTAGACACAGAATGGTCCACCAACAGGACACAACCACCTGGCAGTGGGATGACCAAACACACAGGGTGCTCTGCTAGTTTACAGTGCCTCTGTCCCCAGCCATCCTGTGTTTGGCTCATCATGCACTGAGATGCAGTATCCATGGGAGACATCATCTTCCCCCCTGCCTGAGCCCAGAGAGCTGAGACCACTGACTCTGCCATAGAGTAGGCACCACTGCAAGGGATGGGAATGAGAAATGCCAGGACAACAGCTGCATAAAGTAAACTCTTAAAATAAGAGTGCTGAAAATACTAGAAGACGTTAATTCTTCAGCCTGCCTAAGGACAGCAAGATACTTCACCTTGCTTTAAGAAGAGGAGGCCAGTGCTTGAATCAGCGATGGTCTTCCTTCCCTACCTGGATCTTGCTTTTATAACATAATGATCTTGAGATCACACCACAAAACAAACAAACAAACAAATAAACAAACCACCTCTTTTATCAACAAATACATTCCTCTCAAAAACGACTATTTACTGCATGCGTTCACCTTTGTTCCAATGATACTGACTTTCAATAGCTACAGTGATTATAAGCAGCCTTGCTTTTAGCACCATTTCACTGATATCGAAATAAAGGGAAAAAAAAAATCCAATTTATTCTATTCAGGTTGGGATCTTCTCTTCATTTACCAACCATGACAGGTATTTGCTTAATTAATCTAAGCTTAGTGTCAAGCTGTCTTTAATTAATATTGTAACTGACATTCTTGACTTTAACTACCTCAGAATAAGGCACAAAAGTTAAAAAAAAAAAATAATAAAAAATCAAGGTCTTTGTTCTACCAATATGTTTTATGTTCATAATAGCCTTTATGATATAACAGGTAAGAGTTCTTTTCTCTCTAATATCTGTAAAGGTACATTACACTAATATCTATACTGTGCTGAAGTATTTGTGCTGCTAAAAGTTCTACATATAGAGAAGGAACACAAAACCAACCAACCAACCAAAAAAACCTAACCAATGCTTCTGTCTTTGGCATAAAACATTCATTTGGCTAGTAAAATAAACATACATTTCACGTAGATAGAAAGCGTCTTTCAATTTTTATATTGTTCATTGGAAACATATACCTAGTAATGTGATTCTTCATTATTAACTTTTAAATAGAATTTCTTATTAGTTGCAATGCATTAAACAAACATGCAAATACTGGTAAGGTAAAGGAAAATTATATATATATAACTATAAAATGAACATCACAAGGGACTCCATTTAGTGATAACACTTTCCCTGAGCTTTTAGTTAAAGCAAGAGTGCAGGGTTACAAATATGATATGGTCCTGAGAGATATTTAGTAGCCAGAGAAGCACCTGGTCATCTTTAACTATTTTTTTTCTCTCTTTCTCTTTCTCTTTCTCTTTCTCTTTCTCTTTCTCTTTCTCTTTCTCTTTCTCTTTCTCTTTCTCTTTCTCTTTCTCTTTCTCTTTCTCTTTCTCTTTCTCTTTCTCTTTCTCTTTCTCTTTCTCTTTCCCTTTCTCTTTCTCTTTCTTTTTTTCTTTCTTGCTTCTCATCCTGTTAAGTACCCAGTCATGTGTCCAAATCTGTACTTGGCAAGAGATCTTGAAGTGGATGGCTCCAGACTAACAAGGAAATACTCATAAAATCTGAATCATTTCTCTTCAACAGGCTCAGTGCCTGATAGATAGCCATTCATTTGACATCTTGTGTCAAAGTTCAATATTGACAAGGTCAGATAACTTCAAGGCAAATTGCAGTTAGAGGGGGAGCAGAGGCTGCAGAAAGAGTGAGTTTAGAAAAGACTCCAGGAAATGTCAATTGTGCAACACCAAACACATCTCCATTTGAAATTTGAATGTTAAGCCACCATTACCTTTAATTACCAACACAGTGCATGAAACACTTTATAAGCTACATCCTAGGAGCTGAGCTTCGTGTACTGCAAAAATTAACTATTTTTCCTTGAATAAAAAGGATTTTGTAACATTATAGGAGCTCCTGGCACTTGCTGAGAATCTTTCCTGATACATAGCTTTTGTCTGAAGACTCAAGCCCTGATCCTATAGAAAAGTGCAGCCTCCTGAAAGGCTGATGTTTCTTCTGGGCAACCCTTGCAAGACAGCTGCCCTGACTTCTTTTTCCTCTGCCAAAACAACATGCTCTGACCCATATTCAACCTGTTGCTCACAGGACCACCTCAGATGCACCATTTCCTCCACTAAGAGTTACTGCCTCTGACTCAGTCGATGATGTTGAAAGCTTTGTCCCCTTGCAAACAAATTACATTAATTACTTTCTGCTGCTAACACCAGCAGCATGAGGTACCTGACAGCAGATTTATCTGAACCATGCCTAGTTAGACATTTATTTCCCAAACGCAACATGTACTATAGTGGGACAAAGGAAATGCCAGGACTGCAGATACAAAAGGATTGGCTTCAGTTTGCAAGGGCTCACTTCCCCTACACCTTGCTACTTCAAACAACTTACTGGAGATAATTGCTGCTTGAAGACACTCTGGCTTGTAAACCATTTTCCTACAATATGGAGAATCCTGTTTCTTCTTTCAGCAAAGATATTTTTAATGATAAAAAGAAACTGGTCCATAACTTGCCTCAGACCCAAACTGCACAGAAGCTTACACTGACAAAAAAATAGAGATGTCAGTGAATAGTTCCCATTAAACCAAATGCAAGAAAACAGGTAGGCTTTGCCTGGCAGCACTGACTATGTGTATTTGCCCTCATTACTCCAGGTTATTTTGTTGTTGTTTTCCCCCTGTGAAAATTGCTATATGAATATACGGTGGCTCTTTCAGCTGGAAAATATATATGTTACTTTAAATTTCTTGGGAGGAGCAATCATTTGCAATTTAGTCATGCTGTGTCATTCCAGGGGAAGTAATATGGTCTGACACCTTGTTTACAGTGTAATGATGCAATAGAAATAAGCTTGGTATGGTATAGAATTATCCTGATCTCAAAAAAACTGATGTCTGTCAGTATAGGATAGCTGCCAGATATGAAACATGGAAGGAAAGACTGAAAGACAGATGTTCATATAATACTTACATTTGGAAACTTTTCCCTCTTTTTACAAATGACATGAATATGAAGGGAACCTCATTTACAGTTATAGACAGAGGATCTTCACTGGAGGATTATTTTTGAAAAGCCATAAAGTTACTACCACCTTCAGGAAATCTGTTTTTTCTGGTTGACCTTTATCCTGAACTCATAAAATAAACCATAGGAAACCACAGTAAAAATGAGAAAGAATGAAAGTAGGTAAAACAGCTTATTTTGGCAGACTATGGCACGGATGTTTTGGAAAGGGATTTCTCCCCCCCCCCCCTCTAAGATTGTTGTAGAAATTATCCTATAGACTGAACTGATGTGAGGGAAAGGGCGGAATGACCCTTTTTTGTTGATTCCATTTTCTGGATGAGATGTTACAATGTGGTGCTACTAAAATTTGATTGCCCAGCAATTTTTTCCTTAAGTATAATAACATTAATTTTTAGTAAAGCTCAAGGCTATCAAAGTAACATAATACCTAGTAAAAGAACTTTTAATCCTCTGATAGTTTTGATTTTATTTCTGATCCTATTTTATCTCCTATTCCTTTGCATTGCTGGTGTTCAAGTGGGGGGTGAGAGTGAGCTCATGCTAAATTTCAGAGCCTGCATGTGCTCTGGGTGCCTGAGCTCCTGCTACAATGGATGAAAATCTTGTCATCAGCTGACAGCAGACCGGAGAATGATGCAGATGGTCACTCACCAAATGCTTGTGGAAGGAGGAGCTGTATTATCTCCTGGGCTCTGAAGTGCTGAAGTGCCCTCTTCCTGGGCTTCCCTAGAACTCCCCTGACCACACCAGATGATGAAGCACCAAGTGTGCAGGCAAACACCCACCAGTAAACCCCTACGTCTTAGCATCATAATGTGTTCGGTCACCCTCACGCCTGAATGCTCAGGCGTGAGAGAACCAGTGAAGCACTTCCCAGAGGCACCGTTTTCTGCCTGCTTCTCACCTAGCTGTTGTCACCTGAAGATCGCATGTCCACCTAGCTGTCTGGAGTCCTGGAGGACAGAGGACCCCAGGTGAGAAGGTTGGGTGCAGGTAGGGAAACGGTTTGGTATTCTGAAACTTCCACTTTGGTGTAGTGAATCATCTCTTAGAGGTGATCATCTCTTTCCGTCACCTCTATAAGGATACTCAGGTGTCTAACTGTTTTTGACTATATACCTGAATCAAAGGCCAGCATGATGAAACACCCTATGCCAGATTCTCTGAAGCAATATATCAACAATAGCTACAAGAACCTCATTGTTCTTACTTTGCTGGTGACAGAGGCAATATTTCAGTGTAAGGAGATCTACAAAGCCATCTGTGATGTGTCTTTGGGCTATGGAAAATACATCACTTCACTCAATTCTCACTGATGACTGTGTCAGGGGCTGACAGGCACCAGCCCTGCTCTGGGAAGCTGCCCTCACACAGAGTGGCTGGGTCTATGAGCAGCACTGAGACCTGTGGTGTTCTTCATCTTTGATTTAGTTGATAAAGTTCAAAGAGATGTAAGGGTTCAGGTTGATGAGGGCAACTTGTGTGTGGTAGACTTGGCAGCACCTGAATGAAATACATTACATACAAATAAAAAAATCTTCATATATAAAAAGTGTGATATTGATTACAGCTGAGATCTTATAAGCTGCTGATCCCAGTTCACTCTGAAGTCAGCTCAGTGGCCAGGCTTATGTCAAAAGTGATTTGAACCTGCTCCTTGGTGCTCTGACTTGAGCAGTGTCCAGGTACCACAGCTAACAAATGGAGGGTGGCAGCAGTCATCGTCCACGCGGTGCTCCTACTTGCAACACTAAATTAAAAGATTAATTTAATTTTGTATTCACAAAATGCTAGAGTAGCATAAAATGGCTACTGGGACAAAGGAAATGTGTAAGTTTTTTTATATCAGTCCTCTACGTATGGATGATCAAATAATGTAAATTGATAACAGTTCTTCACAGAGAAAGTACATTGATCAGTGTATGAAACATAATTCAATGCTTCCCAAATACTGTAAGAACATACAAATAAAGAGAAGAGGCAGTGTAGAGATATACAACCTTGATGTATAATATTACAGCTCTGAGATCTGTGGTTGTATTGGCTGTATTTACTGCCTGTAAACAGTCTTTGCTGTTAAGTATATTCATTGCATCTTACTTGAGCCAGCATTGCTCAATATTCATTAAACCTACAAATTAAATGTGAGGAATTAAAATTGGATAATCTCACTATCCTGCCATCTGTTCCTCAACTTGAAAGGATTAGAGCATCGTGCTGTTGTTTTATTTTCTCAAATATTTGTTGCAGACAACAAACCTCTACAGCACCTCAGGCACACAAGCTTCGGGCTGGTGCCCAAAACCTTTTTGCAAAAGCTTTAGAACAGTTTCAGAACAAAACTTTCAGCAAGAAAACAAAGCTTTTTCTGTTAAATGGGCCTGAAGTGGTGATGGAAAACTGTCCACAAGGCACTGACAAACCTGACCACCAGAGGGTGGCAAATATGTCACCGCAGCAAGGGGGCAATGCAGCACATGGGTTTTTCATCAGTCTGCACAGAAGGAAATGGCACGGCCAACCTCTAGCTCTCTTGGGATAGTTTTGTAAGGGCAATGTAGGCAGTGATTCTTTTTGAACATTTTAATAGTTAGAAGTTTTCTTTAAATAGTCTAATGTAAGAATTTGTTAAAAAAAATCTTAGTTACTTCAGTTAAAAAATTATTCTTAATTTTTAATAACTCTTACAACTGATTTCAAACTTATAAACCTCAGTACTTTGAACCTTAGTATACTGTTATTACTATTTTGTATCACCTCCTATTCCTAGAGATCAGAGGAATATCTGTGGGAAGAATTTACTGCAGTGATTATTCAGAAAGGATAATTAAAATGTAGATAAAGTTAATACACAAACTAATTTATTTATTTATTATTTATTTTTGTCTAAAAAAGGTAAACCAGTCCATCGTATCATATGACGGTGTCCCTAGAGATCCATTGCCCACTGGAAATTCAGCTCTGAACAGAGGGCCAAAAGAAGTCTAATTTTAGTGCAGAAGTCTTCTTTTTTTTTTTTCTTCCCCCAGACATAGAGTGAATCAAGGCTAAAGGGGCATAAAGGCCACCTCTGTCTTCTCCTTTTTGAGCTGTCGCAGCTACAGATCTGATTATTGCATAAAGGATCGCCTTTGATAATTGCAGCAAAGGATCACCCTTGCCGAGAGGTGAATTTCATCCTTATATGGATGCTCCAGTCCTTGTTCCAGTGATACAAAAAGGTACAAGATGACTGTCGAGAAAGGTCAGTGACCCCTATTAAAATAAATAGACTGTGATGGGTATTTGGAATTCCCAGTAACTTTTGTTACTTTTTGTTGCTTCTGTTACAGCAGGATTCACTTTTTGATCTCTGCAAAGTCCTCTTCTGAGCTCTGTAAATCCTTAGTATCATGGTGGCCATATAAGATTAACTGTGCTGAAGCTGCGATGGAGCAACCTCAATTACAGGGAAGCACCTGGGTAAGAAAGGTTAATAGGAACAGCTAAAGGAGGGCACATATGACACTAAGCAGTAGTAAAATAGTTTCAGAGGTATATATCATGGAAAATCTCTTATTGGGTTTTCTGTTGATGTCTGCCTTGCCTACTCCAGTCATACAAAGGCAGTAAATTCTTGTGTGGCTAGTAATTGCTGATTACATTTCATGTATAGGTTCATCCTCTTCCCTCCTCTGAAGAATTAATTTTTTTTTCATATATTATTCTGTAATGGTTAGGAGAGATTTTCTGCCATAATGCAGATTTCCTTTAAAACTACTACCTGTAGTAGTTTAAAGCAATTTTAAATCATGTCTGATGGATACTTAAATGATAGTGCAAAGATTTAGAACAGTCTTAGCATGACTTTAGTGTTTTAAAGAATTTCACAAGAAGTCTGCTCCATTAAATGATTTATAAGGAGAATAAAAGGTCAAGGAGCTTGTTCTTATTGCATCCCTGTAGTCTGAAGGTCTATTAAACTCTGAAGTCTCAGGCAACTTAAAACAAAACCAAACCAAACTGTGTGGCAGCTAATTGTGCCTCAAGGCATTTTTTTAAAGGTTACAGCTTGAGCTGGACAGGATCTGGGAGAGCTGATGAGACACCCGCCCCTCCCTGTGCACCATGGGGATCACTGGTGTTGAACTTTGCAAGCTGAGCTTCAAACTGTTGAGCGTTTTATTTCTTACACAACAACGATAACCAGAAGAAATTTGTGTGAGGAATGCACCCAAATAAACTTATTCACCTGTACCTTTCAACATCCTGGGCTAAGGTACATAAGTACATTGCTATATATTCTGATCACATCTAAAAGTTAGGGAAGTTTGTTCAAGAGAGTACAAATTACTGGAAGGCCGCACAATGGTCTGACATATTTTGTAACCTTGTGCTCAGCCTAAGGCACCACCAGTCCCTTCCTGGGACAAGGTCTTGAGTAATGCTGCAAGGTAGATTGCTCCTATGAGGGAGCAATCTAGAGTCCTTTAAAATTGCCCTGTCCATTTGCAGTACATGGTGGGCAGGGGACTGTTTATGTGTGAGTGTCTATGAGGGGAATTTTGACTCCCCAGAGTCAAAAGAGCAAATATTTGCTCAAAGTGTCATCCTCCTCTGAAGGAGCAGGCAGGTTGAGATGCCAAAAGGAGTCACCCCGGCTCTTCAGCTCCCCTGCCCACCACTCTCATAGACCCCTGCAGGGAAGAGCTCACTGTTTCCACTGCAGGGAAGTCTGGAAGGATTGTCTATCCACCCAAAACCACTAGAGCTTTTATCTCCTTTCTTTCCCATACAGTTGAAATGGTATAGTGTGCCAGGATGTAAATGCAGCAGCACAAATGCGGTCATGTGTTCTTCTCAGATGTTCCTTCAAGGGCAGCTGTGACCTGCAGAGGAGTGACAGCAGGAAGGGAACACAGGGAAAGCACACACAACCTGCATTACAGGCCCAGTGGAGACTTGCATGATACCTTAAAACCTTTTCTGTGTGAGGATTTGAAGACACCATCACAAACAACAAGGATTTCACTTATATTTCTGCTACACCACCCTCAGCGGAGTAATTTACATCCACCCCAGAGATGTCATCTTTATCCAAGGGCTCTCCAAGCCCTTGACTGAGAAGGAGCAGGAAATAGTTAGAGCATCCCATCTGTTCCCCACTGCCACTTGGAGTTTAAGATCAATAAACACAAATGCCCAGTTCAACAATTCTTGCTGGTAACTTCCAGCTGTGTTCAGGCTTGATGTCACCAGGTCAGCCCCAAAGGTTCCTGTTACAGCCCTTTAAAACCACTTGCCAAACAAGACGAATAGCTGTGTGGAAAACCTGCAGAGCCATGGAAAGCTAATCAATGCCTGCCTCGTTCTCCAAATGCTTTATGCACTTTCAAGGTAGTGGGAAAGTCAATATCTAAACAGGAGGCCATTGCCACACGTTGTCATGCCCTTCCAAGCAATTGTTTTGATTTGCAGATGGCTTTTCTGTCCGCTGCTCTATATGGTACAGCAAGTCATGGGCTGTCAGGCTCTGTCCAGATGACATGATGCATTATGTTTCTTGTAGGCCCCAGTGTCTGAATGTAGAGAAAGCAGGCATTAAAAAAAAACAAACTCATCCAGGGAAGGATGCTGATAAATGATGAGAAACTATCCGCAGAAGGTTAGATAAGATCCCTGGATTTTAGTGACAGGGAAGTAGAAGGAAGTGACTGACAATGAAATTCATCTTACTTAACTTTAGTCCTCCAAAAGGCATTTCTTCTAAACTAGTTACCTGGGATGCATCCTCAGTTAATGAAGAAAAAGGTCTCTTCAGAATGGAAGAGACCAATGCCTTCATTGGAACACATCTCAGACAGGAGATAAGAATTTTGTGTTGAATGACCCATTCTCCCCCATGTAGCAGGAGACTGACCAGCAGCCTAACTTCTAGAGAGATAAAGGGTCCTCCCAGGACTCCCTGGGACACACTGACTTAGTGTAATAGCCTCTAAGGATGTAGGAGCTCGAGTGTCATTTCCAAGGCTGGTTTAGGTAGCAAACCAAATCATGGCCTTGTAAATCAAGGGAGCAAGGCTCCTATATTCCTGTTGCCTCTGAAAGTGGGATAGAAGCTCCAAAATTGCTTAAGCCTTTGGGAAATCACAGCTACTTCTGAAAGACTTTGAAATTAATGGCCTTTGCACTATACAGCAGCTGCTTCAAATGATAAGTTGAATAATCTTATAGTTTGAAAAGTTAAATGAAGGGTCCGTTTGTTTATTATTTATTTATTTATTTATTTATTTTAACTCATTCTTGAATAAGGAATATGTTTCCTGACTAAAACTTTTTCATAATTTCTAGACAAATTTATCAGAGCAAAATTTCAAGGAATTTATCTTTCCACAATATTAGCCCACAGAAGCACTGGAAAAGTTTTTTTGTTTGTTTGTTTGTTTTTTAAATGGTTCCCATTTTAGGTTTTGGGAGGTTTTCCTTCTAATTCCCAGCATCCCCGTAGAAATGACCCAGGTTCTGTGGTAGAATCATTGGATCTCATGTGCTGTCTAGAAGGATTTAAAGTCTGGTGGCCTTGGCTGCCACTTTGGCTGTTACAAGGAGGGTCTGGAGCCAAAGCTGCTATGTCTCATGGTGGCTTTCTAGATAGAAGCTGTACCTAAGCTTATATTCTTTATGAATAAGGTTAGTGCATACTATAGTTTTGTGAAGCCCAGGAAGAGGACTTGTTCACCAGGAGCTGTTGCCAAGATCTCAAGGTTTGCCAGGGTGTTTGTGGTTTGTGTTTTAATTCAGCAGCACTGAACACTAAGTGCTTTCAGCAGCTGCTCACTGAGAAAGAACATCTAGAGTGTCACACAAGGGCTCAATGTGGCACATCTTTCTGTACTTTCAGAATTAAAATCAAAAAAATTATGTCAGAAAATGCAATCTGTCAGGACTTGACTTTCAAGTTCTGCAACCAGAGACTATAAAAATGAAAAAAAAAAAAGTAGAAAAATACAAAAACAAAGCAAAAGATAAATAATCATCATGCTGGCATATCTAGATCAGATGAGCATGAATAGGAATATAATTAGAAATCGTACATAATTTCAAATACAAATGGAAATGGAAAGAGGTCAGGGTAAAAGAGGAAAAAAGAATAAGAGTAATTGTACTGTCACATGTTCTACCCACAATGCACTATATAACCAAAAGAGTTAAAAATAAAATAATAAAAACAAAACAAAACAAAACAAACAAAAAAAAAACATTAGAAGTGTTTGATTCCATTGAGTAATGTCATCATAAGAAAATGTTGTACAGAAAAATGTTGTACAGTAACACCAGATCCCCACTTTACCAAACCACGATAGTCACCAATTCATGCAGCTGCTAGATCTTGGGGTATGAAGTAGGTCTTGAAGGATAAGGAATAAGGGACAAAGAGTTTCTATGTGAAAGCATGGAGGATGTAAACAGACTGACCCAGGCTACAGATATAAGCAAACTTAGTTAATAACCTCTTATACAGATGCAGGGAAAAATAATTCTCCAAGTAGCAAAGCTCAAAAACATAAAACAGAGGATTGTGCCAAGTATATGCAAAATGTACAAAAACAAAAGACGAAATAAAGAATAAGTAAAGGAAGACTTTTGGAGAAAAAAAATAATTCATAGTTAATGTTCAATATATTGAGTAATTTGCAATAACTATGGCTAGGGAAATCATTATGTAGGCAAGAAAAGCCAAGTGAAAATATACCATACTGAGGAAGCAAACCATGACTCACAGGAAGACCTCAAAATAATGTGTTATTAATTAAATATAAATAGTTGGAAAGAACAGGTTGGCCCTAGATGCAAAGACAAAACAACAGCATATACACAAAAGCAAACCGAATGCCAAACATGCAACACAGATTATGGTATTTTAGTGATTATGCAAAGCTTCAACAAAGCACCAACAAATTAAATAATAAGATAGCATGATCATTTCAGTCCTAAGATGAGCTCAGCCAAACCACAACAAGGGAAAGCATTCAGACTGGAAGATTAAACAGTGCAAGCAACTCAGAAATGATGGTCTTCACCTAAAATGAATATATTCATCAACTTATAGATGCTAAACCTGGATGAATGGTTCACACTGTAGACAAAATCATCTATCCAGGATGGCAGGCTGTGAAGCCATGTGGTACCATAGCACTACTGTTGTCACATGAACTCGTTTGGATATTCAGGCCAGACACATATGAGGAAAGAAAGCTATTTCTGAAGAGGCTATTTAGCTATACTTGAAACCATAGGCTTTAGGGTAAAAAAAAAAATGAGAAGAAATGGTAAATGCACTGTCCCCCATCTCCACCATGCTTGAACAACATCAGAGTCTAAAAGAGACTTAGAAATTTTGTCTTGTTTGTCCTTTTCTTTGTAACATACTAGTACATACTGATAGCATGCATGGGAAAACACTTGACTGCCCCTGTTCTCCCAAAGCCATTATGCTTGAAAGACAATAAAACAACAAGAATAGGACAGCATGGACAAAAACTGTGTGAGTCTTACTGAAAGATCATCTTTTAAAAGGCCACTGTAACACTTTTTCTCCCCCTCCATTTGTTCTTCTTTGAGGGAATAGTGAACATTTCCAGCTGAAATCACTTCAGTGGCCACCACAATATGCAGTAGATCAGCTGAGCTTGCCACAGCAGTCAGTCAGTTATAGTGTCATAAGCTGTTTGGTCTAGGTGGCTGTGTTTTTAAAGCCAATGAAATATGAAATGTACTTTACTTAGGACCCCAAGCTGGGATAGCCTATTATTATTATTATTATTATTATTATTATTATTAGAGAGAGAGAGAAAGAAAGAAAGAGAAAGAGAGAGAGAACGTGGTCGTAGTGGTGAAACGCTGCACAAGGAACTAATAGACAGTTTCCTCTAGCACTTTGCAAGTGTTGTATGATAGAAGAGGAAGAAAGATGACTGGTATACCCAAACAGTTCAGTAGAGGTTTCCAGCTGGTACTTATCTTTGTGATAGGTATACTAATAGTCTTTAGCTACTGATTTGCCATTAATTTTCCATATTTCAAATCCTGAATGATCTTGTTTTTATTTATAAATTTGGCTGTTCGTGATCCTACATTGCATTGCAAATGAGCCTATATATTTTCCTGAATTATACATGTAACTCGCTAAAGCTGCTAGATCATTGAATCATAGAATCATAGAATAGTACAGGTTGGAATGCACCTTTAAATATCATGTTGGTCCAACCCCTCTGCTGTGGTGTATTGGGTTTATGTGGCAAGGGTTTGGTAGCAGGGGGGACAGCAAGGGTGGCCTCTGTGAGCAGAGTAGCTGCCCCATGTCAGATCAGATCAGATCGGCTCCAGACAATTCCAAAAGGGTCCTGCTGCTGGCCAGAGCCACGACACTAAGCAATGTTGTTTGCACCTCTGTGTGAGCAGATTCGGGAAAGGGAAGAACAATAACAAAAATGCTGTGCTACAACATCTGGGAGAGATGAGTGAGAAGCAGCCCTGAAGCCCCTAAGGTCAGTGCAGAAGGAGAGCAGGAGGTGCTCCAGGAGGAGCCCACACAGGAGCAGGGAGTCTGGGGGGAGCTGCCGCCCACCGATGGGGGACCTGTACTGGAGCAGTTTGGATGGACCCCATGGTACTGAGCCGTGTGGGAGCAGTTCTTGAAGAGCTGCTGCCTATGGGTAGCCCCTGCAGGCTCAGTTCAGGAAGGACGGCATCCCGTGGGAGGGAACCCGTGTGGAACAGGGGCAGAGAGGGACCATGAAGGAGTGGCAGAGATGAAGTGTCAGGGACTGACTGTAACCTCCATTCCCTGTTCCCCTGCACTGCTGAGGGGGAAAAGGTTGAATAGGGTGAATGGGGGGGAAGGTGTTTTAGTTTGCTTTTGGTTTCTCACTGTTCTAGTCTGCTAGTCTACTTAATAATGGACTGGGTTTTAGCATGTTTAATATTGTGGGAGGAAACATCTAGAGATGTGACAGGAGGCAGTTGTGTGGTGGAGTTCAACTGCCCAGCACCTCCCTGTACACCAGGTCGCCCATCCACAGCTTCTCTGGGCAACCCGTGCCAGTGCCTCACCACCCTCACAATAAAGAATGTCTTCCTAATGTCTAACCTAAGTATGTCCTTATAGTATAATCTTAGTATATACTTATATCTTTTTAAAACCGTTGTCTTTTGTCCTTAATAAAAAGTCTTTCTCTGTCTTTCTTATAAGTTTTCTTTGTACATTGAAAGGCCACAATGATCTCTCTCCAGAGTATTCTCTTCTCCAGGCTGAACAACCCCAGCTCTCTCAGCCTGTCTTCATGGGAAAAATGGTCCAGCCCCCTAACCATCCTTGTGGCCTCCTCCAGACACACTGTAACAGGTCCATATATTTCTTATGTTGGGGGCCCCAGAACTGAAGGCAACACTCTAGGTGGGGTCTCAGGAGGGTGCAGTAGAAGGGGAGAATCACTTCCCTTGACTGAATGGACACACTTCTTTTGATGCAACCCAGGACACAATTGGCTTTCTGTGCAATTGCAAATAATAATTATAATAATATCCATGTTTTGGATCAATTAACTTTGCAAATCACAGCAATGTGAAAGACAAAATATTAACTTTGATCCATCTCAGTCCTGGAATAAAATTGCATATTCAACAATATGCCACAGCTTAGTGTGGCCTGGGTACAATGCTCCTGAACACTTAGATATAATTTCTCTGCATTGTCCAACATTTCTGTTCTCACAAAACATTGTTTAAACCAGGAGAAACATTATTTTGAATGAAATTCCTGATATAAAGGGACTGTCACACTCAATGTTGCCACAAAGGCAGTTCCAGAGAGCACCTGCCTACTAATAGCTCCCTGTATTTCCTGAAACCACAGGCAGAAGTGAGTTACCTGCTAGTGTCTTCATTGTCTTTTTAGATCTCAGGTTCACAACAAGCACTTTTTATTCTCTCTCCCCCCACCCCCCCTACAAGGAGAGCTTTTTCTCCCAGGGTATGTGGCCTTGCAATGTAACTTCTCAAAGTGGAACAAACAGCAGTTACTGAAACTCATAGGAAGAAACTAAGTACATTTCCATTGCCTGTTTTTCTAAACTGTCTTGCGGATAAAACCCTGCTAAGTGAAAAGATTCACTTTAAAAAAAAATAATTAAACCACAACATAACAGTTCAGTTAATTGTAACATCATATGTAGCTGACTAAAAAGGTCACACTTATGACTATAAAGAAAGAATAATATTAATGTCCATGTGCAGAGTTATTTTGACAAAAATATCTCTATAATGAAGCTTGCTTAGAGAAGTGAAATATAATAATTGGAGTGAAAGTTTCAAATATCATGGCAATCAAATTGAATAAAAATTCCATCTTAAATTAAAGTGAAGTTTCCTTCAGTCAGGACTAGATAAATAAATTACATATTTAACACATATCTAGTGATACTGCTGTCCTGAGAAGTAGAAGTCTAGTGTACTACCAAACATAAAACCAATGCACTAATTACAAAAATGGAAGGCGGGAGAACATCTTTCCCCACAAACGTTAGGCCCACAGGGAAGTAGTATGTTTTGTGGAAGGAGGTTGTTACGACACTTTCGCCAGCTCATGGTGAGCTGTTACCTTTTGAGACATGACATAGACTTTAGACAGGCTTTTAGCATGCAGTAATTAACCTTCCTGTAACATTTTACATGTTATATTTCTGTCTTCTCCTGCTTAAAATGTTTTTTTCTCTTAGGAGATGGATCGAGCAGTTCTGGTTTGAGTCACTCTCTTTTCTCTCTTTTTCACTGAACAATTTATTCACTGTTACCATGGAAATGATTTCATCTTTCCAATAGAAGGATTCCAGCCCTGCAGTCCTGTTTTTGTCAAGTGTCCAACCCCCAACATTCCTCCTTTATTAAAGTCACTATTACATGAGACTATATACCTATGTCAAGGAAAAAAACAAACAAACAAACAAACAAACAAAGCACTTAAGAGAGTTTCTTTTCTTTCTTTCTTTCTTTTTCTTTCTTTTTTTTTTTTTTTTTCCTTTTCCTGACCATTGAATTTGATTACTAAATCTCTCAGTCAGTTTCTCATCCTGTATGAATGTGATACAAAAACATACTGCTCCTCCATTCTCCGTTCTTAGTGGGCAAAATACCACTGTGTGACCAGCCCTCTATTCTGGATGGGCATAAATGGACATAACCCCACAAAAGAGAAATAGGCTTTGTCCCAGTCCCTTCCCTGGTTCAACATGGCAAGCAGCAAGGCATGGAGACAAACATGATGCAACCAAATATGTTTATAGCAGCAGGATATAAAGCCAGCCTTCTCCATATATGAGCTGTGCTATGTGCCATGATCTTGTTTTACATCCCAAATGGTGCCTGGACTGGACTTTTGATTGCCCTGGTTTCGTTGGATTATAATGTTGGCAGTACTTTAAGGCCTATTAAATGTGCAAATCTAGAAAAAACTCACGACATTTGCTTGGATTTACTGGATTGAGAATATTCCATCATGGAAGAATTAAATTCACCAAAGACTCCAAGAACTTGATAGCACTTGGAGTTTAACAGATCATACAAAACTTGAGTGTATTCTTTCTTTCTTTCTCATGTGATAGTAAGCCTAAGATATTTTTATCTAAACAATGTGTTCTACAAAACCTCTAATAACCTTTTCCAACCTTTCAGAAGACATCAGTTCACTTCCAGAGGACATATTAGAATTAGTATTTTAGTTTTGAGGAGTCTGCTATACTCCTGGGAAAGGTAACTTAACATTTTGAGAGGTAAAGAGGAGGTGCAAAAGCACCTCTTTTTGGTTCACACTAGTGCAGAACCAAACAAGCCAATTTCTTCCATTTGTATAAGTACATCAAGAAGATATCTGGGACTGAAGTTACCATGAAGGTAGAAAGGGAAAGGAATCTTAGAATATCACTTAATTTCTGGTCAGGCTTAAGATGTAACATCTCAGAGCATATTTTTGGTGCCTCTCTTCCTTAAAGGAGAAGGAAGGACCCTGGAAGCAGGGGTCTAGGGAGGTTTATTTTCATGAACTTTTGGTGAATTCACTGCCATTAAGTTTTTCAGTGTTGGTTGGGTGCCATGAGCTTCTGTGCCTATCTCAGAATTCACTGTCCCTGGGGAATATAGGGGGTCTCTTCTCTGCTCTGCTCTCTTTCCCATCTCACTTACTCTCATTTACTGTGGAAATTAGAACGGAACCAGAAAAAAAAAAAAAAAAAAAAAAAAAAAAAAGGGAGAGATTCATAACAGAATACTTCCAACACTTGCATATATTTAACCCATGTCTGGCTACAGAATTTACAGAATTGTGCACCATGGTGCTAGACCTGTAGCTCTGCTAATACAGCCATAGACTGACAATTCACAAGCATGAAAGAACTCTCTATTAATGAACACTTTGGCAAAAAAAGGAGGAGGAGAAAACAAGTGCTCCAAGTTCACTTCTTACTGTACATAATTGTATTCTAGTCAAGATACTGAAATGTCACAGAATAGAATCCTAGAATAATTCAGGTTCAAAAGGACCTCTGAAAATCATCTTGTTCAACCCCTGCTCAAAGCAAGAACAACTTCAAAGAGACACTAGGTTTGTCAGGTCCTTGCCCAGTGAAATTTTGAACCTGTTTTTCTGTTTAAAATTTTCCTTTTTTAAGAGACCAGTTGAGCTTTTCCTGCATAGTCTTCTGATATCTCTCATTTTTACACAAGATTCACACTATTAATAACAGGGAATAACAGTATATTTTTATTAATCTTTGAAACTCATTGTCCTGAAGAACATAAGACAAAACATTAATTTCACTGTTTTATTAGGTCAAATGTCAGCAGATCAGTTCAAGCTGCTTTTCATGCAATCATGATTCAAATCTCTGTTACGAGACACAATCTGACCCTTTTTACAGTTTCAGAAAGTCCTGGAAGACAAGTATCTCACATTTATTATCTTTATTTTGTTCAGCTGATTTTGCTCAGTCTAGAGGACTACTAAGTCCTCTAGATGATGCTGAAGGGTGGTTCAGTTGTTCTTAGCTGCTTTAGCTTAAAAATCAGCCACTCTCCTGCCAGTCACTGGCATTGTAATCACCTCCCTATCTTTGAGGTTCAGCATGAGTTAACCAGTTTTAGTCTGGCTGCCTTCAGTCTTGGCTCCCCGTCGACTCCATCTGAGAATGAGCTTGGGCTACATACCACAATTGCAAATGAAGAGGCAAACACAACACTTATAGACCCGCCGATGGAAAGCAGAAGCAGCATACATATACACATGCACACAAGCACAATTAATCAGAGCCACGTAACAGTAATGATTTCCTCACAATTTGCAGTGTTTCATCTGTGACTACTTTGCAAAATACCTGCCCCAGCCACCATACTTGTGGAGAATAACAAATTATTTTCTCCCTTTTATGTTAACCGGAAGATTTTAAGAGGCTATTTGGGAGCTGATGAAGAGTGTTTTGAAGTTCAGTCTGGTTTTGGTTTGTTTGTTTGCAAGTATTGTGTGTCTAACAGCAAAATATGAGATTTCTCTTTAAAGTATAATAAACTGAAAGTACTTGGATAAAAATCTTCTGCCAAATCTACTACCATGTAATTGACTGGAGCTGGATTCAGAATTTGGACTCAGGAGTTGGACTCAGTGATCCTTATGGGTCCCTTCCAACTCGGGATATTCTGTGATTCTATGATTCTGTGATTCTATGACTGTGCTTCTGATAGAAGTCTCCTGGGCTTCTCCAACACAAGGCAGTAATATGGAACACAGTGACTGGATCAGCTGTAGTGCCATCACTCCTTTTTAAATTACGGCTTGAAGCAGGCTCAGCACTGCTAAGCTCCTGGCCCATCCTCTTCAGCCTGATGGAGTGTTTTTTTCAAAGCTCAACTGCTGGATGACGTGTATCCACCTTTCATTAAAAAGCCCCTCACTGCTCCTCTTTTTGAATGCTGAAGTTCAAAAGTTCCAGGTTCAAACAGCTTCTGCAGAGAAGGATAAATTACATCATTGATTGAAGACTTCAAATTAGCAAGGCAGAACTGGTGAGTATGAATGAATGTGTCCTTTTAATACTTTAGGTCTCTCTGTACATAGTATGTCATAATATTACATTAATTTTTCAGATGTCTTGTTGCCTTTTGTGGCAAAAAATAGATAGTGAGAGAAGAGGCAAAACCATCAAAGATAAGAAAAGTCTGGAGAAAAAGACTATCTGTTCCAAGATGCTGCACATTTTGATTATGTCATTCCTTTTTTATATAGGCTGGTGGAACACAGTGTGGCGATGTGCCAAGTGCTGGTTTGAATGTCTCTGCTGGTGGCAACAGTCAGGAGATGACAAATGTATCTGATAACACTAATGGTGATAAAGGTCACATAATGCTTCCTGTTGTATTTTCAGCTGTTTACAACTTTGCAGACTTTTAGCAGTTTGAGGTTTGAGTGGACGCTTCCCATGCTGTCCTTCTGCTCATGGAGGCTTTTTTTTTTTCTCAAATTTATGTTTCACCTAACATAGTCTGGCTATTTCTGATGAGAAAGCTTCATTTCATGTGTGAAATGAAAAGTTCTGCATCTGGAAAGCAACAAACCCTGGCACCAGAACAAGCTGAGGGCGGGCTGGCTGGAAAGTTCTGCAGAGAAGGGGTCCTGGTGGACGAGTTAACCATGAATCAGCAATGTGCTCTTGCTGCAAAGAAGGCCATCAGCATCCTGGAATACATTAGGAGGTGTGTTGCCAGCAAGCAGAAGGAGGTGATCTTTCACTGCTCAGCTCTGGTGAGATACATCTGGAGTGCCAGGTTCAGTCTTGGACTACCCAGTACAAGAAAGTCACAGACTTACTGAAGCAAGCACTGTACTGTGAGTGATGTTGTGGAGTTTCCATTCAAAAAAGATAATCAGAACCCAACTGGACATTGTCCCGGGCAAACTGCTCTAGGTGACCCTGCGTGAGTTTGAGTTAAGTATTTTGAGAGGTCCCTTCCAACTCCACCAATCCTGTGATTGTGTGAATGAAAAAATCTTGTCATTCCTTTACAGGAAATTTCTAGTTTGGGAGCAGAAACTCTAAATGCCTTTATAGGAGTCACCTGGCATCAGATGTCTTCCTGTTTTCACCAGAAAACTTCTACATTCACAACACATCAGAGTTGTCAGGGATCAAAAGCCCTGGCAAATGGATTGATGGGCAAATTCTGCCAGTACCTCCTGCAAGGAACATGCTCCATGCTGGGGCTGCAAGCACTGAATACACCTTACCTTAGGTTTGTTGCTTGGGGCACCATGGTACAAAGCTCAGAAAGAGAGAACAGCCCCCCCTTCAGGGCTGCAAGTTTCTAATTGCTGGTGCCCAGGATGGAAAGAAGAGGAAGAAGCTTAGATGGACTATAGCAAAGTGATATTTCCCTCACAAATTGCAAGAACCAGCAAACAAAGTGGGAAAAAAATATTAAAGAGGAATGAAAAGGAGCAACATGTCTGTAGCCTAGGAGGATTTGGAGGGGATGAAGCAGCCTGCACCCAGTGCAGGTGTGGAGGAAGACCACGGAACAACTCCATAGAAAACCCAAGCTACAGCATTTTGTGATCCTAACGTGATTTATCAACTAATTATTTAAATGCAGTGGTTTAAAGACAATACATGTCTTCCTCCCTGCCTCCACCCCCCATACACAGATGTGTACATGTGAATTCACCCCACGAGGCTTGTCAAACGAACCCTCTCAAGATGCTTTGAAAAACCCATTCTTAATATATAAAGTGCTATAGGATCTTTTGAGAAAAAAATTCTTCAGAATGTCCCATTCATCTCATTTCATCTTCCTTACTTTATGGAAGTAGTTAGTCTTTATATAATATTCATCTCTGATTACATGGTGCAAGACTTTTTTTCTGTCTAAAGAACTAGTTATGAAAGAGGCTAGGTTTGGGCTTTCTGCTTTTATGCATGGCAAACATGCATTTTTGTTACCGGTAGCAACAACCAGCTCAGAAAATGATTAGGCTTTTAAATGTCTGGGTTTTGTGAAAAAGCATAAACAGGAAGGTGTGGGCTGTTTCTGAGGTTATAGAGATGACACTAGAAGGAATTCAGTGAAGAAACAGAGTGAGTGAGACATCTACACCAGTTTCCATGTGGACTCTGCTAAGTCAGAGGAATTCCTCCAAATCCGTGAAATTTACAAGATTGTAATTGAGTGTAGAATTGGACCTGGCTGTTTTTCAGGGCTAGAGTCCCATTTAATCAAACTAACTGATAATTCTTTTGCAATTTTGAAAGGTTAATTATATTGTTGAGCAATATTTTAATTTATTCTAATTTGTCTCTTCTGGATTCGTTTGCCTAATAGTTTTGCATATCTTTACATTCATTACAGTCCATTAAGGTAAAACCTTTTAACAAATACTCATTTGTGGCCACTTTCACCACTTTCAGCTTGAAACTCATTCTTTTCCAAATGTCAAACTCTTTAAAAATCTTGGCATGAAAGGTCACCTTTCTGTGAAATAAGTCATCGTATTCAACATTTTAGCTCTGGCATAGAATGACACGTTATACAGAAGTCTCATCCTTTTCAAGAGGAATCTCAGGAACAACTTTTTTTTTTTTTTTTTTTTTTTTTTTTCCTTAAAATTACAGTTTTCACACCAATTTTTAGCAGTTTGTCTCTGACAAAACTAATGTGTCTACTGACCATAGTTCACATCAGAGACTATTTAACTTGAATAAGTGGAGGCCCAGAAAGTATGCAGTCATACTTCTTGTGCTTTGGTGAAGCACCCTGCTCTTGCACTCTGCATCACAGACCCACCAGTCTCACCAGTGCTCGCCCATTCATGACCCATCATAACAAACAGTATGTACAATGACTGAAAAGACTGAGGCGCTTATGTAGGGGGCGTAGTCAACCATGTAAACTTGGACTGCTTACATTGACTTTCATACATGTTGTGAGAAGTCAAATATTTAATTCTGTTATTTGTTAACTGCACTTTGATGCTGTCTGCTACCCAGGTAAGCTTGTACTCTCCAGAAGTACAGTAAAAAGGTGTTCCCTGCTTTAAGACTATTCTGAGTTAAAAAGAAGAAAACAAACAAACAAACAAACAAACAAAAAAAACAGCAGTAGCAGCTGGTTTACCAGGTTTCAACCAAAAGATATATGGCCACTAAGAATTAACTATTAAAACAACTCAGCAAAAAATGTGATGATCGTAATAAGTTTGTAATTTTTTAGAAGCATGATACAAAAGAGGTTGTGCCTTTACATGGGTCTGAAATGGTTGTTTGGGAGAGCTGCTAATGATACCTACCCCTTTTAAAGTCTGGGTAAAATCGAAAAGGAATTTTTGTTGAATTAGCTAATATTTTCCAAACAAGCATGCAAAAACTACATGAAAAAAACAATGGTATTTATTTTTGCAAGGTGCCTTAGGTACCTTTGTACCTCCTGCTGTTCCCATCTCTGACATTTTCAAGTTACTGTGACAGTCTCTCTTAAGAGTTTTGGTAGTGGTATTTTTCTGCTGTTATTCTTGTACTATTCTTGTGGCCCTGCACGAAGAAACCCCAATAATGTTGTCAGGGCAAGTTCTCATGGGAAGCATCTCTCACTGGTGTGAGAATAACCCTTTTTCTTCACTGTGCACTTCTTGTTTTGTAGATCTTACATCATATTGGAGAAAACTAAACATATTGAATAAACAAAAACAAAACCAAAAAACATGGAGCCGTAATTAAAATGTTCAATAAACACTATCCAAAAATATATGTGCAGAGAAGTTTAATTTCAGAATTTGCACCCAAACTGATGAGTGTTAATAGCACCATATAGGAAAACAAGAAGTATGAAGTTTCATGTCTCACAATGAAAAATATATAGTACTAGGGTAAAAACAACAACAACAACAAAAAAAGATAAAAATCATCATTATCCTCATCATCTTCATCCTCATCACATGCTACACTGGACAGATCCCACACCTAGACCTCCTCAGAGGACACCCACCTGGGATCTACTCTATGGAGGGCCACTGGGAGAACTTTCCCTCTTCCCTTCTCTATTTCTCCTATTTCTCTCCTTCTCTCTCTCTCTCTTATTTTTTTTTCTTTTTCTTTTTCTCCAAGAGTAATTTGCACTGTTAGAGTGGATAGATGTCATCAGCTATAAATCCCCCTCACTAATAAGTCTTTGTGTATGTGAACCTGTCCCATTGTCCCTTGTGCAACATTACCATTTTCTCACTTTTACTGTCTACCTTCAAAAATTCTGGGCTTGATGTGAGTTTTTAGTATCTTCTGCACTTTGATGTAAAGGTTGATTATCTGACTGAAGTGCCTGCAATGTACACTCTGTTATCATACCCTCTATATTTGAATCAACCAAATCAGTTTCCATCTTTTCTATCTGATTTGCAGTGATCCATTGAAATTATCTGCCTTCAATATCTTGTTGAAAATAGCTTTACTCTCACTTTTGGAAGATGCTGCCAATATCTGAATGGCATCAGAGTATGACAGTTGCAATTTGTTTATCGGTGCATTAGATTTTAACCACAGTATGCCCTCTCATCACACAAAAAACAATTGCAAACTAAAGTCTTATATCTATATCATTTCTATGAATAATATGTATAACTGAATTTAGTTCATCACTTGATATCATTCTGTCACATGAATGTCAAAGCAAAGGAGCTCTAAAGCAAACAAAAAGAAGAAAAATTATAATCATAAGGTAAAGAGTTCCAAGAGAAAAAGAGAACCATAGGCTGAATATTCATTAGAAAGCTTATTCTTTTTTTTCTTCCCAAGTACTAGGGAAAGTAATATGGCTTGTCAAGACCCAATAAAAGAAGGATATTAAAGAGTTGATGCATTTTTCCTGGAAGGCAGATACGAGAATTAGCCTGCAGGCCTGTTTGGGAAGAGCAGAGTGACTGAGACATTAGCTGTAAAAAATGGCCTAAGAAACTGCATCAGTCCCCATTTTGAGATTTAGAAGTTTTCATCATGAAACTCAAGCACATAGACCTTACACTACCATATGTCACACTTCTAGATAACTTTGACTGAGTAAATGAGAATAATTTGAAGAAACTATCTTGAATCACTTAAGATGACTGGAACCAAAGATAACATGTTTATCGTTTTTCAAAAGTCAAATTGTGGAATTCTGCCTTCAGACAGTGAAGGAAGAGAAGCCCATCACTGAGAAGATGTCCCATGACATGTGAGATGCAGTTCACACTGTGCCTGTGACAATAGTCATCTAAATCAATGAATTTTGAAGACCTCCAAGGACAGAAATTCTACCCTTAGTGCCTAATGGATTTCATCAATCTATCACTCCTTATTTGCTTCTGGCAGGTTTCTAACCATAGAGGTGGAAAGAATCAGTGTCTTGGAAGTTCATCATAACTCAGCTTGCAACCCTCATAGGGCTTCAAAGATGGTGAAGGGCCTAGAGGGCAAGACGTGTGAGGAGTGGCTGAGGTCCCTTGGTTTGTTCAGCCCTGAGCAGAGCAGGCTGGGGGGAGCTGCCCCCATGCAGCTCCGTCACGAGGGAAGCAGTGGGGCAGGCACTGAGCTCTGTTCTCTGGGGACAGCAGTAAGACCTGAGGGAACAGCATGGAGCTGGGACAGGGGAGAGTCAGGCTGGGGGTTAGGAAAAGATTCTGCACCCAGAGGGTGGTCGGGCACTGGGACAGGCTCCCCAGGGCAGTGGACATGACACCAAGCCTGATGGAGTTCAAGAAGCATTTGAACAATGCTTTCAGACATATAGTCTGATTTTTGGGAGGTCCTTTGTGGAACCAGGAGTTGGATTTGATGATCCTTGTGGGTCCCTTCCAACTAAGGATACTGTATGATTCTATGATTCAGCAGTGGTCTGTGTGTTGCACACTGTCAAAACAAACCAAACATACAACAACAAAAGTACACAAACATTTCAAAAGCAATGAAATTGAAGAAATAGTAATAATGGTGTTATTGAAACTAGAACTATTTTTCATAGCAAGACACATACATTTTCAAAAGGACACAATCAAAAATTTTCATTTACCAGGCAGGTCCTGGAAGTATGATAGGCAGAAAAAGGTTTCAGTCTTCAAAAGTAAAAGTACAGGTTGAACTATTGGAAAAAACTCTGTGACTTCAAAGCTCAAAACAAAACTTGACTGCATCAAGATCTGGAAATGTAAATCTCAAAACAAGTAAGTGGTATTCAAAAAATCCAGTTAAAACTTACACATTGCTCTGTATCGCTAACAAATCTCTTCTGAATACTAAACTTCCTTATTGTTATTATTTTTCTGGTGTTATTTTAAATAATAAAATAATATTACATTTAATATTTAATAGTTTAATATTTAATAATTTAATGTTTAATATTTAATAAGAAATACTCAAGAAAAGACTCTTGAAAAATAATCATGAACTTTCAAATGGATTTTAAAATTCTGGGATTCACCCCTGTGAATCCACATTCAGTGAATAACATCATTATAGAAATTTGCATTGTATGATCTTCACTTACAGATCTCACTTTTGTTTGTGCTTCTCTTTGGAGCAAAGCGTTAACTGAAAAGAATCCAAATAATCTCAGAATTTTAAGGCAAGTACCTTTTTTCATGAAAAAGTAGCATTAAATACAATTTTGTTTTCTTATAACAATCATTTAATTTACTAGTTTAATTTTTTTTTTGAGAACTATTCAATTATTTTAAGCCTGCTACATTTTACAGTGTGCTGCAAATGACATATTGAAATTATATCAAGGTCATTGTTTGTGATTGATGTTATCACTGTCTTTCTTTGGTTTATTACACTTTCTGTGAGCAGGAAATCCTGATGTTGTCATGTCAAGTGCCTACCGAATTTCTAAAGACTTATGCTGCCACCCTTAAGCAGAAAATAAATTGCTTTTTCAGTTTTGTATAATCTGATTGGCATACCTACATTGAATGGCTTCCTTTTTACCACGACAATGAATCCCATTTCTCTTGTCATATTTCATAAATTCCACACAGTTGCATTACAGTAATCTGTAAGCATTGTGAAATTATGAATACGGCAAAAGGCAGTCATGGTTGGCCACTTTTTATAATGAAGGATGAAATTTAAATGAATTCCAGTGATTGCGATATATTTCCTTGTTGGCATAAAAACTGTCACAATCTCCTTCTGCCTTTTTAATGGACATGTTCTGAAATAGATATTCTAATGAAGCAATTTCCTTTTAGCTAGTTTAAAAGGTTTTTGTTGTTGTTTTTGTTTTAGAGCTGTGATGTGTATTTAAAATTGTGCTACTTAAGAGTAAGGATGCACAACGTCTTTTTTGATTATTATTTGGTATTGAGCAGTTCCCTTTTTGCAGCACAAGAGAGTGTTTTGTGTATTAATCGCTTCGGGGAGAATCAGATGATCAAGTTTCAAATTTTACTTCTCTTTCAAGTGTTCCTGCATGTGGGAAAATTCTGTGATTTGGAATCACAGAATCATTAAGGTTGGAAAAGACCTCCAACATCATCTGGTCCAACCATCCCCCTACCACCAATGTCACCCACTGAACCATGTTCCTAAGCACCACGTCCAACCTTTCCTTGAACACCCCCAGGGACGGTGACTCCACCACCTCCCTGGGCAACCCATTCCAATGCCTGACTGTTCTTTCTGAGAAGAAATGTCTCCTAATTTCCAACCTAAACCTCCCCTGGCACAACTTGAGGCCATTCCCTCTAGTCTTATCACTAGTTACCTGTAAGAAGAGGCCAACCCACAGCTCCCCACACCTTCCTTTCGGGAAGTTGTAGAGAGCGAGAACAATGAGGTTTCCCCTGAGCCTCCTCTTCCTCAACAATCCCAGGTCCCTCAGCCGCTCCTCACAGGACTTGTGCTCCAGGCCCTGCACTAGCTTTGTAGCTGTTCTCTGGACATGCTCCAGGGCCTCCATGTCCTTCTTGTAGTGAGGGGCCCAAAGCTGAACACAGTACTTGTGGTGTGACCTAAACTCCGAGTTAGATGCTTCAGCTCCTGACACAATGTACAGGTGTAAGGGTCTGTATAAAAATCAGTACCTGGAACAAAGACTTGCCTAAGGTTATTGAATGCTATGATATGGATTTTTCTGCTATACAAGGCTGAGTGGTTGGAATTTAGATACTTAGTGAAGAAAAATCTCAGTGATTACTCAACATCACTTGGTGTGATAAACATAAAAATAAATGGGAGCAAAGAGAAGCCCCACCAGAACTGAAACTTTCTGGAAGGGAGGAGAATATGAAAATGTTAACAGAGCATTTTATCCTGCATCACAAACAATCAGTGCCAGAAAACAAAGAAAATTCATAAAGGAGATGGTTTTGTTTCTGCCGGTATTTGATTCCTCACATCCTGTCACCTTGTTATCTCATGGTTTGTTTTGTTATTATTGCTGTTTTTATTTGCTTGCTTGCTTTTCAGGTAGAGTTGACTATGATTCTTATAGTGGATACTGAAGACACCTAAGCTACACCTAAAGAAGAAACATTGGAGAGGAATACATTTGCACAGATTTCAACAGGAAAGTGAAAACATGCAAAGCTTGTAACTGGAAAAAGACTGAAGAGTTTAATTAGCCATTCTGGAAAACCCTTTGAATTATCTGAATTCCTGAGAACAGACCATACCAGTTTAGTGTGAGACCAAAAATTCAGAGGCAATATGGAGGACCTCAAGACAGTGATTAATCTTGACATAGTGGATATAGGATTACAGAAGATAACCCCTACAAAAAAGTAATTTTTCTATGACTTAGCTCTCTGAAGGAACTCAGAAAGGCACCTATGCAAATATTTGGAAAGTAGCAGAAACACACTGCTGGGGACAAGCAGGAACCTGGGGACCAAGGAACTTTAAGTTTGGTGGTAACAGATGCATGTTATGAGCAACAAAACCTATGTCAGCATTAGCAAGTAGCATGGATCTGTTCAGGGAAACACTTTGTGTTGACAAAGCAGTGTCCATGCTGCATATGTTTCAGGGGGTCTCTAACATGGTCCCCTGGATTGGATTCTCAGTGGCAGCTATAGTGTATTAGGTACACATATAATTTATCTTCCTTTCTGGTTTTTTAGTAGAAGAGGGGATTCATTTCAAAAACCCAGTTCTGACCTGAACTAAATGATTGATAGAATCATAAAATATCTTCAAAAATCTTCAATTAAAAGGGACACATGAGGGTCATTGAATCCAACTCTTGTCTCTACACAGGACCACCTGAAAATCAAAACATATTTCTGAGAGTGTTATCCAAACACTTCTTGAAAATATTAGTGTAAAATGCAATGTTTGTCCCGGCACTGAATAAACTCAGCAAGAAAAATGTCAGCATCATTCTTCCTTGCTACCATTGGCGGATAAAAGTAAATTTTCAGGGCTGCAAAACCATTAAACTGGACAAGTTCAAAGCAAATATGCAGTTTGGGCATTGGTTTACGTGGACCCTAGATGTAGTGGCTGTCTCATCTAGATTGTTCTTCATATGGGCTGTTAGTGTATGAATTAATGGTTAGCGTGCAAACTGACACATGGCTCTTCAAAGTCAGAGAAAAATAATTTTTTCAATAGGCTACTGATTAGATGTGGCTGAGTCAGAAGGGTATGAGTCACCATTCAAATGACAAGTGTAAATTTAGTGCCTAGGGGAAGGGAGGAGGCTTTTAAATGCAAACACATTGTTTGGAGCTGAAGAAATTGAAGCCAGGTCTCCACCACAGGATTTTTCTGGCATACCTGTATTGTCTAGAGGTGTAAGAAAATCGCCCACAGAGTTGACACTGCTTTATTGGCAAATTCCATGGTGAAGACACAGGGAGGCGTAAAGAAGAATGTTTGTCACAAAGCTGTTGCTATACAGGGGAAGAATAGAGCTATACTGACCAAAATAAAAGTGTCTTCAGGTGAAATTTGTTAACACATACTTGGGGTGCTCCTGCCTCAGTTAGGCCTCTCAGAAAGCAGGAATCCTTATGTCTAGTTTAAATATCCTGAACGGATTTAGGAATGAGCTAGCTCTCAGCTACATAGCATAAGCATTTGAACATGAACAGATCTAGGTGCTAAGCAACTTCATAGCCTCGGAGTCAGGGCTCAGGCATTAGCAGAGAGGGAGTTGTTTAGACTGAAGTATTGGACCTTAGTGTCTCAGTTCCCCCTAAATGTTGCTTTCTTTAGGTGCCCATGTTCTTTAACATTGTTCAAGGAAATAGGAGAAAATTGGTCTAGATCAAATTGTCAAAGAGTGGCTTTGCAGCATTTTATTCCATAACAATTATGAGTAGATCACACCAAACTAGCACAACATTTCAAATGAAATCTAACTAACAGTTCACTTGCCTGAGTTCCTGAGTGTCAATGAACATTTTGATTAATGAGTAAGTTGATGGAACAGAAGCTTTTACAAACTGTGTAGACATCAGTGCACAAAGCAGACTGTAAACACTGCTGAGGACAAGATTAGAATTCAAGACAATTACTTGAGACTGGAAAAAAAGGGTTTAAAAACAACAACAACAAAAAAAAAGTCAGTAGACAGCAAAAAACAACTCAGGAAAAGAAAAAAAGAAACAACTGCATAAATACAAAAAAAAATGAGACAGATGAGTAAAACAATACATTGGAGGAAAGGCATAAACGTCTGTTGTGGACCACAGAGTGTATGACAGGACTACAACCCGATGTTGTTACAAACAAAGCAAATCGCCATCCCAAACGAACCGGAGTGTCATCTGCAGAACTTATGAAGCAATTAATCTTTTTGTCTCCACATAGCTTGAGGCACTAAACTTTAAGAGAGATGCAGTCACACTAAGAAGAATAACAGGAATGCTGAGAGACTTTAGAAAATGTGGTCTATCCATCAATTCAGAAGTAATTCAGTTTATTTTTGGAATAAAAAAGTATGAGAGAACATGATAGAAATTCCAACATTGAGAGCATAGTTGAAAGGGTGATGATACATGAAACTTCATTTCCAGGGAGTGGAAGAAAATAACAATAATTAATTTTCTAGGACAAGGCATAACTTAAATATTAGGGAATTTGTTCCTAATCAAAAGAAAAAGTAAGTATCAACAAACTATCCAAGATGTGGCAACCCTGTTATTTGAGTTTTAAAGACCATCTCAGTAAATCTTTGTAGAGGAGTGTGTTACATTTCTTGGTTCTCAGTCAAAACAGGGACACAGTCTAGCTGTCCTCTGTGAGTAACTTCCAATTTTGATATCTAACTTAAAGACATATAGAAAATTGAACCAGACTCTTCCCAGAAACAAGCAGCAAAAGGGCAGGCACAGGTTCCAGCAAAGGAAATTCCAATTATATAAGAGAGATGTTCTCCTTGTGGTTAGTTCAAAATGGGTTGCCCAGAAACACTCTGAAATCTTCAAGTTTGGAAATTTTCACAGTTCTGCTGTACAAGGTCTTTGCTGCTGCTTTGAGCCATGGGTTGACCAAAGGTCCCATCTGAACAGAATTATTCTGTGATACTGTGATTCTTTTTTACAGCTTGCACATGGAAGGGGCATGTCATATCACCCTGGGTGTAAAAGGTTGCTTTTATTCTAGAGAAGGAAGATATTGCCTATATTAGCATTAGCAATGCATTATCTGCAATCAGTCTGGGATCATTTCTGTAAAATAAAAGAAGTTATTGTCCATAATTATCTTCAACCTACATGAACAAAAAGTTTATTCATTAAAATACCTTTCCACTCCTCACCCATCCCTACCCCTTTCTCTTTAGATATTTAAGTGTATTAATATTTTTAATACATAGAAAAGAACATAGAAAAGAGTATTATTAAAAGCTGCCTTTGGAAAGCGATTTTACTGATTTGCCTTTGATTCTAGTCATCAAGTAATTAGGTTTAAAACTAATGTCAAAATGTCTGGTGGAAAAAAAAATATGCCAAGAAACTATCTTTTATGACATATTTTTTCAGGAAAGCTAGCCTCAGACTTGAACTGAACTTAACTACATTACTATGAGGTAACCAGAAAGGCAGAAACCTCTTTTACTATAACTAAGTTGTCTAGTGTGTAGGAGTAGCTGCTTCCTACATTGTTATTATAAAAGGTTCCTTGGACACGTAACATGTTGTTTTCAATGAAGGATGAGAATGTTACTGTCTATAAGCTAGAATAGAAGTGTGCTTTTTGCTAAAGTTGTTTTAGACTTAGGTGAATGTAGATGAAAACAGCATCTAGTCCATCGTCACTTGAAGCAAAGCACTGGGTTATTATTTTCAGCTTTGACTATATGCACAGAAGCTCATAAGAGGTGGGTAGGCGCTCAGACACAATGGCAAAAAGTTGCTCAATCTACCTCTGCAGAGCTCTTACCAGTGAGTTGGGATGCCATCAGTCACTCAGAAGGGTTGTCCATTTTCCCTTCTGACTTGTAGGCAGTTAATCTTATGCCAATGTTGCTTTCCAGGAGCAGAAAAGGAGGCTTGTAAAAACATCTGGGAATGGAGAGAGGCATGCAAACAAAGAACTAGAGGTGTAGGAGAGTTTTCAAACAAGATTTGAAACCTTTTAGGAAAACTGTAGAGCAAGGATGCCTGCATTTGCAGAAATAGATGCTTTACTAAACTAATCTGGAAATATCTGTTGTGATCACAGCACAGATGAACAGGGAGGAATGTTGATACAGACAAGAGAAGGTGCCTACAACAGTGAGTGGTACTCACACACTTACCCTTACATGCTTGCCTCAGCACTTGTGAGTCTTTATCATGAACCATTCCTACTTATTCCACCTGGCAGAACACTAAACCAGAAAAAAACTTACTGCAGGGTGAACAACTTCAAACAACATGCAGAGGGTTGACCTGCTGAGGGTCAGAGCCAGTGCAGCAAAGTAAAATGACAGTACAGGTACAGGAGAAATGGAGGAGAAAAAGTGAGGTCTATGTAGGGAGTTGCTCTCTTCAAGGTCAATAAGACACTAAATTAGTTCAGATGCTTAACAGATCTCAGCTTTAAACACTTGGGATACTGCGGCTCCATAGCTTCAATTTTCTCTCCAGAAACTCTAAAGGGAACCTAGAGTAACTACCTCAGTTAGACATCCAACTTTTAGATGCTTATATTAATACATATTAGATACCTGCATCTGTATACATCTCTATCCTTCAGGTGATATAGTATGTTCAATATTGTATAGATAAGCTGTTTGCAAGACTGTTCCTAGGATGATGTGGTTTAGTAATTCTAAACCTAGTCTAGTAATTAAGGCAGACTAAATTCAGTCTGCCTTAAAAGTACCATCAGTGTGAGCTGACCTCAGAAACTAGGAAAGAGAAGGGAGAGGGTAACCAGTAGCCCTGGGAACAAGTAACAGACAGGGATGCTGACAAAGAGCATGGGGTGACATGATAGGGAGGGATCACAAAATCAACAGGATGGGGATTAAGTGGGGTTACCTTCAGCACTTGCAAGTTAGCAGGGAAATGCCTACAAGACACCAGTGTTGAGAAATCCCCCAAAACTTTCCTTGAACACCCCCAGGGATGGTGACTCCACCACCTTTCTGGGCAACCCATTCCAATGCCTGACTACTCTTTTTGAGAAGAAATAAGATATTCCCTATAAGATCCTCATAGACAATCTGTTCAAGTATGGGCTTGATGGGTAGACAGAGAAGTGGATAGAAAAATGGCTGAACAGCCATTCTCAGAGGGTAGTGGTCAGCAGTGCAAAATCTAGTGTGAGGCCACTAATAAGCAGTGTTATCCCAAGGATCAACTCTGCCTTCAGTTCTGCTTAAGTCTGGAGATGGCCTTGTTTGAGGGGGCTGGGAGGTGGGTTGGACCAGATGACCTCCAGATGTGCCTTCCTACCTCAAGCATTCTGCGATTCTGTGATTCTATGAAACCATCAATTGGCTGTCCTTACCACAGGAACCAAACATACAGTACTGTGGATGTACTGGGATGGATGTGGAAACAATGCAGGAAACCTGTTAAAGCAGTGCTTCCTGGTCCTTCTTCCTAATGCCAACATAGTATCACCAGTGACATCTTACAAATCACACACTCCAACCTAAAGCAGATGAGTCATGGCCAGGATAATGTCACGGAATTAGGTGCAGTGCTTTCAGTTCTCACAATTTGTCTCCAAGGGCAGTCAGGATTATACACAGCATTTCACCATAACAAATAAGAAACTGACAGGATACAATAAAACAACATCATAAATTATCCCTATAACTGGAAACAAAGACTTGAAAGAGAAAGCATGAAAGGTCATCCTAATAACACTTTCAAAACAGCTCCGTTGTTTTGGGGAAATATATTTGAATGTCAGAAGAGCCCTCAAGCTAAGGCAATAACATACAGAGCTGCTATGTACTGATGGCTCTCCTAAGAGTCAAGTCATATCACCAGCATCGCCTCTGAAATTGCCACAAAACCAGCCACCTAGGGAATGAAAGAGATCAAGTCATTCCTCAGTTAGGCTTGCTTAGGCAATAATCATCTGACCTGCTGATGCTGTCTTGTTGTACTTACATTCAGCTGAGTAGCGGAGACAAAATCCAGACGGCCAAGTTAAGTGCATAAATCAGATGTTGCCATGCTCAGAGTGCATCCCTTTGGCATCACAGCAGGGATCCAGATCACTTGGCTTAAATACACAGCTGCTCTACACAGGTCATAGAGGGAGACATCTGCCCTGAAGAACAACCCAAAAAGCCTAATTGCTGTGTAGAGTGATGCTGAAAATTGCCAGTAAGAAACACTACATTCAGTCTGAACTCAGGACTTACGTGGAGTGATTGAGGGTTGAAACTAGGTCTCCAATTAGTAGGACAGCTAGATTACATAGAAAATAAATAAATAAATAAATAAATAAATAAATAAATAAATAAATAAATAAAAAGCAGGAAGGCCTCGAAGCCATGTTTACTATGTCCATGTTAAGGGCATGAACTAAGGGAACACCAGAGAGCAACAGGAAGTTGTTTTCCCAGTTTTTATGGGGTCTATCCTGTACCTCATCTTGAGCACCTACCTGAATTTCAGGATGACCACAGGTCCCTCTTCTTTTAGGAAAACAGTGGGTATGTGGTATTGAAATTTAGCTCACTGGGACTCATGAATCTAGAGTTCATCTAATTTATACAGTGTGAATCCGACTGTTTGTTTTAATCAGTTCTACAGATTATTCATAGGTATTTTAATGAGAACATGCTGGATTTAGCTAATTCTGTGGATTAGCTTCTCTGTTTGCCATGGCATATATTACAGAGGAAAATCTCTTCAATCAACTATACGAACTGTACCAGATGCAAATATTAGCATTGGAAATAACAATACAACCACAATAAAATACGAAAACTCATTTTCAGCATATGATCTTCAAGTTTCTTACCAACATTATCTCATCAAGCTGTACAACAGCTCTCTGAAGAGAAGCAGGACTCAAATAGAGTAACCACAGCTACTCTGTGGTAGAACACAGATACCCCAGGAAAATTAGACTTAAGATATAGTCAATGCATATACAAGAAAAATATGGCTCTAGAATGCAATCATCTGAGCAGGAGTTTGTGCATGTCACCTACATCCGTCCTCTGTCAGGCTGGTAGCACTCCGAATTTTTTAAAAGGTAATGTTCCTGTATGTTCTATCACAGTCAGTGGGCAGCACCTCCCATGGTGCTAAGAGGTTATGGCTAGGTCTTGACTCATTTCTTGCCCGGACGGAGCACCACTGACTCACTGGTGTCCCAGGGCAGACTTATTTCAGCCTGACTGTGCCTATCTTAGGAGAAGAGCACAAAGTGATCTGCTGTGAGGCCTTTTGCATAGGGCTGTCATCACAAAAACAAAGACCAACAAGAAAATCACGATGGTGCTTATAAGTCATAGAGCACTAATAACGTCATCCCCATTTGGAGTTGAACTTGGCCCTACCTACATCACTGCAAAGAACGTACTAGAACAAACATAAAAGTAGTATAACTTAGTCCTGTGCAATGTGAAAGAGTTGCAATTAAAAACAAAGTCCTGTCTCCTTCAAATATTTAAATTACTTATCTGCCAGGGTGCTGGTGGCAGTTTCTAGGTTTCTTGCTGCCCAGTACCATTCACTGGACAAGGTGTGGAGGTGCCATGTGTGTGGAGGTTATATTCCATATTCAAGGAATCAAAAGATACTCTGTCCAAAGCCCAAAACAGATAAAGGACTTCTACTCAAACAAAGCTGAACTTAGGAAAATAGGAAATGAGAGAGGTGTTTTGGTTTTATTTATTTATTTTTCTCCAGGATTTGGGGAGTATATTTCAAGGATGGGGGTTGGATGCCCTTTGTCTCTGCCCTTTGTGTTCACAACTAGCAAATTTAACTCAATGAATTGATGGGAATTATAATGAGACTTACTCCACATTGGCTACATCTGTAATGACACTATATATATTAATGAATCTTGCCAATCAAAAACATGCAGCCCTAGAATCCCAGCAGTTTCTACCACCCCTACAGTTAGAGGCTTTTGTCAAGCCCACCTCACAGCCTGTCTCCTTTAACTGCTCAAAACTGACTGCTAGAGTCTCAGCACAATTATGGCTGGAAATAAACAGTATTACACAGCAATTTCAGTTCATGATCGGTAGTCATGGCAACGCCAAGCAATAATGCTTAAAAAAGGAAATGGCCTTAAAGGGCAAATATGTGCATCTTGAATCCAGACAAGTGGGATATTGAGGAGGTTTTGTGTTTGTTTTTGTTTTTGTTTTCAGAATGAAACATATCTTTTTTTTTCTGCCCAATCAATTTTTAGGTTCTATTTTAAGGCAATTAACTCCTTCATTTACCTCACAAAAACCTAGCACATACCTTTTAGTATTTCCAATTTCATGTTCATGAAAGTCTTCATATTTAGTTGCCTATCATTTGAAGCACTTGTATATCATGGCCCATACTTCTGTGTGGCCAATGATATCAATAAAAAGCCCTTTCATCTGAGCTTTTGCTTTTAGCCTGTGATATGCTATTAATGTGTTTATTTTGGTGATCAGTGCAAGCTTGGTCCCAGTTACATTAAAATAAGAAACTCTGCTGTAAGATAATGTGATTTTGGTGGCACGGTCAGTATTTCTGAAACCCAATCCTAAGCACCTCACGCACACCCTATAAAGCTAGCATCGGTTTCATTGCCTGCAATTGTTTTGAAACGTGGGACTAGTCCTTAAAATCCTTTCAGAGCTTTCATACCATCACTTTATTAGCTTAAATTGATACTGCATTTTTGCTCTGTGAGCAACATTGAAAGCATAAAGAAATCAAATAGACAAAGAGCTGCTTTTCAGAGAACTGCACATTAACTACAAACAAACAAGTCTATCTGCGAGGTCTGTCAGTTTCTGTCGCAGGAGAGATACTCGTAACTTTCTTAGGTGATCATTATATAAAAACCTAAATATTTATTTGTTTGTTTGTTTGTTTTCCTCTAACCAAAAGCCAGATACACCACTGCAGAAGAAAAATAGACTGCTCTGATTATTTGCTCTGAAGAAATCCAAGTCTGCTGCTGCTACGCATCTCCTAGTTATTCTTACAAAGCTTCTAATCATTTCATTTTCTGCTAGATTGTTTTCCCCTAGGGACTGAGCCTAAACTGACTGTAGAACAGTTACTGTATGATCACTTGGATCCTTTTTTCCTCCCTTCACTAAAGATCCTGATAAAGGTCCTGATAAACAATCCGTTCTCCACAAGGACACAAACACTGTTAATTGTTCCAAGAAGCTATCTTCCTTCATTTCTTCATGGATCTTATGAAAAAGCTTGTCAGATTCAGCTGAGCTGAAAATCTCTAGTTTACCTCATGTGCTCTCTAATTAGTTCTTCCATATTCTCGTCTGAGACCTTGCCCCTTTGATGTTGGCCATAGCTGTGTTAGCTCACAGTTGACCTTTTCAGTGAAGACAAGCTCTAAAATGCATAAAACACTTTCACATTCTCAATGCCATTTTCTTTTCCATTAGCTAGCAGAAAAGTGTGGGCTTTGGTCTTCCTTTTGCTTTTAATATACTGCTTGAAGCTGCTGAGGATTTCGTGTCATTACTGATATTTCCTCACAACCACTTTTCATTTATGCTCTGTCTTTCTGATGTTGCTCTTACTTGCTCTTTTTATATCTGTCTTTAGTGGTTTGATCTACTTTCCACGTACTCTATTCTCTTCTTGAACTTGATGCTAATGAAGAGTTCATAACTTAACTAACCTGCTCTCTTACAATGTATTTTATGCTTCTGCTTTGGGACAATTTTTGTTTGTGGCTTTAGTAGAGTTTTCTTGAAGAACAGCCAGATCTCTTACACTCCTCTAAAAATCCACTGACATTTCCAGAAATGCAATACAATCCCAAAGCTGAACAACACACTCTTCATTAGAATTTTGTATTTCCTGCATTAAGTTGATGCTAAGCCTAGCTAAAAGGATCAATCTGAACATTTCCAGCACAAACAAAGCAAGTAATCTCCTGCCAGGTGTCCCCATTAAACCTTTCCAAACCCATTTTTACCTAAAGAGGTCTGCTGTACACCTCCACCAGTGAAGTTCTACTCTCACTGGATGGGTCTTTAAATGAAGAAATAATTCAATGTTCTTCCAGGAACAGGAAGAATATGAAAGATTAAGAATTCATTCTTTTTCACATCTTCGGTGGGGGATGTATTGTGTTTTGTTTGTTTGTTTGTTTGTTTTTCTAAATTTAATCTACATAATAGTAATCTACCTATCAGTTTATTAATTACTTCCTGCATAACAGCACATTGGTTTCTTTTGCATTTGATATTTCATCTTTTCTGTAAATGCTACACTTGGGGTATAATTATTTGCTGTTAGATGACAGTGGCTCTTGTGCTGGTCATGATAATCCTCTTATAGTGGAAAAACAGCCACGTCTTAATTACAAATCTCTTGTTATATACATTTGCAAAAGCCATGTAAGAGAATAGATTTTAATGAAACCTCTCTGCTTTTTCTTATCTGATTTTGAGTACTCAATGCCTTAAATGGTCCCTCTAAATTCTCTCATGTCCAGTCCTTCAACACTACTGAACATTGAGATCACATTACAGCAGGCAGCTGTCATCCATTTCAGTCTCTAAAGTAATCAATAACTATCAGTCTAGATGATTTACAGCTCTTTTCACTCTAGAACATCTTCATTCATATACATTAAAGGCTTTATTTTTACAAGACATTTCTAGATCACTATCATGCTCGTAGGAAATTCAAGGAATAGGAGGTCAAATGAACAGGGCATGGCAGAGTCATAAGAAGACCTGAGGTTTCCTCTGCATTCTAACTCAGACCCCAAAACTTCTTCTACAGACTGCAAACGTCCTCTCTTATGGCATTGCATAGGCATTGCATAGGAGCTATAGAAGATTGTTCAAATATAACTTTAAGGCTTTGAATTCATAACAGTTCACCATGGAAATGCTGGGGCTCATATATAACACCTGGAAATTTAATTTGCTGTACAGAGGAGTGAGTATCTTAATTCCACCATCCATCTTAGATATCTAAATTTTCTGCAGCCTTGGTTTGAAGGCTAGTTTACAACCTGCAGAACTTTCTTCATTAAGAATGAATTTTCCAGCATGTTGGATATTTGGGTGCTTCACAGAAAAGCATTTTCAAAGCAGTTCACCTTACCTAGTAAGTAATTTCAGTTATCCTAAAAAGTGTTACAGGGAACATCACAAAGGGCAAAACTGTGAGTATAGTGCAAAGAAGCAGGCTTGAGTAGCAGAGCACAAATAATAGCAAAACAGTAAACAGAGTAGAGCTCTGCAGGTGAGGGGAAGAAAATGGAGTTTGATAGAAGAAGTGAGAGAAGTGAAGGGGTAATAAAATGTAAGAAGAATTTTTAATCTGTGGTTTATTTTGATTATGTTGAGAGATGGAAGAGGGAACTAGACTGAATTTAGAAAACAAGACCTATAGAAATTAGTGATGATCTGAAATGTAGGCCATTAAAATTTATTGGCAACAAACCAAGCCTTTGTTTTGCAACACTAGGCTTAGAAAACATCCAGCTTTTCAGCGTGAAAGCAGACACCAAACCTCTACCCTGTTTGTGTTTAAATTGCTTATGTATCGATTAGCTCTGGACTCTGAAACTTGGCTAAGTGTTTCAGAGAAGGTCTGCAATCTGTTTACCAGTGACGTTGACACCTGGTTCGTGAGACCGTCTGACAGCAGAGCTTCCTTCTATGTAATTGTACTATTCAACTCTGCAGAGCATCCTGAAATAGCTTTTGTGAAAGATGCTCTATGCAAATAATTACAAAATGCAGCTGGCTTAACAGAGCCACTCCAGTGGCAGAGCAGGTCGGTTTTTAGTGGCCGACATCTCCCTGTAGACAGCACCTCTCTCAGGCCTAACTGCGGTTGTGTTTTGAGGGGAAGTTTTAGTGATATTGGGGGATTTTTATCTGTCAGGCAGCCCATAAATGCTGCTGTAGTTCAGCTGTATGAAAGAACCTGGATTATCTAGCCTGAAAGTAAAGGCTGAGTACCTGGTGCAATCAATAGAAGAAATAGAAGAAATTAGATTCCTAATGCAAATCTATCAGCAAACCAAGACCAGAACTCATTACTCCTTTAATTCCAAAGCACCCTGTTAGTGACATAAACCAAACCTAACCCTAAAGCCATGGGTACATAATTGAGAGGCAGCTGTGACTTCTCTGTTTGTGATAGGTTTTACCTTTTTTGGAGCCCTTGTTGTCTCCCAGTACATCCACACTCATCTCCAGATTTTGTTTTCCTTTCTCCCACACTTCTCCCCAATCTGAATAACTGATTTGATTAAACCTCACAGAAAGACTTCAAATGTGCCAGCTGGGGGCACTGGAACTGCTAAAAGAAGAAAGAAGACAGATTACAGTAGATTTAGAAGTCAGAAAGTCTGGGTGCCACTTCTCTTTACAGATTGCTGCAATGCTACAAAAATTAATAATAAACCCAGACATGTCACAGAGATTAACTATGTGTTTTTGTACAGAGGTTAACTATGTTTTTGTAATGATAATTTAGAATACATCTTTGTATGTATAGTAAAGATATTAGCATCAGCCCAATAGCACTAAACCCCAAACCAAAAAGAGCTTCACTCTTCAAGAAGCCTCCCCCTTCTTCTCGAGTTGCCAGCCCCAGCCATTACTCCATCCTGCAGTGTCTGACAGGGGCAGCACTGTCTGTGCTGGAAATCGGGAGATCCAACTTCTACCCCTAAAGCTGGAAGTGGCTTTTCAGGTGAGGCAGAGCACATCAGGTGATCCACATGCCCCAGCAGAAGCAATGTGAAGGGGAGGAGGGAAGGAATGACATCCTTTTCTTCTGTAGCCCACCTGGATGGTGGTCAGCATTGAAGAGGGTGTTCAAGGAAAGGTTGGACGTGGTGCTTAGGGACACAGTTTAGTGGGTGACATTGGTGGTAGGAGGATGGTTGGACCAGGTGTCTTGGAGGTCTTTTCCAACCTTAATGATTGTATGGTTCTATGAAGGATATATATATTGAAGTGACAACGTACAGTGGGATCAGACAGGCAGTCCTGCATGCTGATTTTAATACCCAAGGATAGCTTTGTGATGCAGTGTGCATCATGAGCCCATAGCTTAGCAGGATACCCGTGCAGATATTGTGAAGGATGGTTTATACCCCTCTCCTAGGTAGCTACACTACGTTATCTGTAGAGAAGCAGGCCCAGGTTAGAGCATGGACAAGGCCATGCAGCGGAGGTGGCTGATCTCCCCCATGCTCCCTGCTGTCTCCAGGCTCCATTTCAGCTTCCTCACTGCTCCAGCACCTTGCTGTGCCTCACCCACCTGGTCAGTGGGTCACAGAGAGTCACCAGCCAGCTGGGCCTTGCACGTCACACCACAGAGTGGGGCAGAAGCTCAGCCCATGGGAATTAGTAAGGAGGATGGAGTAGGGCAGCAAGTGGCAGGATAATACAGGATTTCTGTGTATGAGTCTTGCACTCCAGAAGAGCCTCTGCGATGGAGGCATGCTGCTGCAGGAGGTCGTACAGCCACATATCTATGCAGGACTCCCTGCAGATGCCTCTCAAAACCACCAGGCTCCAAGGCATGTCCCACAACGTACAGCAGGGCACTGCATCTGCTGAGCAGCAAGAGTGTGAAGTCCTTAGCATGGGGTAGAGCAACACAACAGGCTCTGCTTTTTTTTTCTGGACTAAAAAAAGTGAATTTCATGCTTTAAGTGTGAGATCTGACAAACCCCTGCTAGTACCATGACACAGCTGCTGCCCTAGTCCCAGACAAAGCAACAGACATTGCCTTCACAGCTTCCTGAGCACTCAGATAATCCCCAGGTACCTCTTGTTTTTGTCCCATTTTGGACCATAAAATGTTTTAAACTCAATCTGCAAAATGAAAAATACAGTTCCTGTCCTGCTAATGCAGAGTTTTTCATTTTGTACCCTGGACTCAGAAAATACTGGGTGTTCTAAAGCAGAATGAAAGTCATAAATAAATCCACACATAAAATGTAAAAGTCTACCTTGTGTATAAAATAGCAATCAGAAAGCCATATTTTGGGCTGATAGAAATAGTGTTTCACCAGAAATTAGATGTTTCATTCTGTTTTTGATTAACTTGATTCATATGAAATGAAAACTTGATCAAGAAAAGTAATTTGAAAATAGAAAACTTTGAAACAGAATGTTAGGCTGAATCAAAATACTTTGTCCTTAATTTTACTTTTAAGCAAACTTTGTTAAAATAAAGACATTTAATCTGTAAATCTTACTCCAGATCACAAAACCACATTACTCCGTTGCTTGCCTTGGGAATTTCTAACTTGGTCGCCACTGCACCTTGTACACGTGACCAAAATCTCACAGCAAGAGCAACGTGCTCTTTCTTCCAAGCTGTACTTGTTCCATATAATCAGCACTTGGTTACATGCCTAGCACACATTTGGACACTGCAGGTAAGAAAAATTAATTACAGCAGAAGTCATGAGCAAGGAAAAATCAGAGGTTTAAAGGAGTGAAAAATAAGAAAGTGTGTAAAGTGAATAAAATAGGGAAAACAAGTTGTAATTCTTTTCAGGTTTGGTATTGAAGACTGTGGAGAAAAAGGGGGCTATGAGGAAGACACAGCATCCTCTGGAGTGCAGGTTTGCCTTGGTGAAGCAATCCTTCAGAGGTCAATCCCGCAGATCAGCAGTGCATCTCCCTGTTTGAAACCTTGCAGGTGCCACTGGCAGCACACCTGTACCTAGGCAGCCACTGTTGTTATCGAAGCTCCTCTCTTTAGCATTTCAAGACATTTTCCAAATTAATCCACAACTGAAATAAATTTGACTATTAAACAAATGATTTAGGGAGTAAATGGTTTTATTTGATTTATCCTTGACAGAAAATCTATTATTCCCTAAAGCTGAACACTGCACTGCTCTAGGCAGTGTTAAGATATGAGGTCTGTGGGCCATTCCTGCTGTCCTTGCACATGCTTAGACAGTTCCTGTGATGTTCTATTCTTGTATACACAAAGCTCATTAAAAATACTCTGAAAGAACACAATTAACTTTGCTAGTCAGTTATTAAAAGCTGAGGAAATACCAAGTTTAAAATTTTTCCCCTTGTGCCTGTGCATTTTGTTAGAGATTATGCTAATATGAACACTTCCTCTCCTCTCCTCTCCTCTCCTCTCCTCTCCTCTCCTCTCCTCTCCTCTCCTCTCCTCTCCTCTCCTCTCCTCTCCTCTCCTCTCCTCTCCTCTCCTCTCCTCTCCTCTCCTCTCCTCTCCTCTCCTCTCCTCTCCTCTCCTCTCCTCTCCTCTCCTCTCCTCTCCTCTCCTCTCCTCTCCGAGGCACAGAGATCAAATAGAAAATTATCAGCTGACGAGGTACCCAGATTAATATATCTCAAACCTGATATAACAACAAGCAAAACAGCATTTTGCACACATACAGTAGGTCTCTGTGTCTCTCTTTGTGTACTTCAACTTGGGAAAGTTTACCTAAAATTGTAAGGCCATCAGTCTTACCAAGGGAGTATCACCCAGTGCTGACAATAGGTGGGGCTAGAAGCCTTCTCAGTAATGTGAAGGTGCTTACTTTTGGACACAGTTATGGAACCACAGAGATCAACATTGCAGCACAGGTATTAGCTCTTCCTTCAAAAATAATTTGTATAGCTGGGGGAAAAAAAAGCAGCACTGTGACCCTACCACAGAGCCTGTTACCCTGCAAGTGACAGGCAGCTAGTCAGTCACCTAGGCAGACAGAAATGTTTCATTCAGAACCCTCTTCTCACTGTGAAGCAAAATTATGGAATGAACAGTAGCCTGCTGAAAAGCTCTGCTTTTCCTTAGGGCTCTCCAAGGAGCAGGTGAGCAAAGCTGTCCTTCCATTTAACTATTACGTCTTCCATTTGGCTGGCAAGAAAAGCTGCACCAGTCAATAAATAAATGCTGCCTCAGCAAATACGATAATGCCTCAGCATCTGCAAAATGGTGTTTCTGACGGTGCAGAGCTCCTTCCAGAGGGATCTTGGAGCAAGGAAGTCTCCCTTCCAAAATGGTACAGAAGGCCAGAAGTTAAGTTCCCTAACTTCCCAAACGCATGACTGTTGTTTTTCTCTCCTTACATTTTATTCTATATTTTATAAAGAAGCAATTATTTGAGGATGATTCAGGTTGGCCCCTCCACCCTTCCCCAGCTGGATATGTGATAAAATTAGAGTCATACATACAGAATGATTTCCTCTCTCTGCAAGACTCTGTTGCAGACCCTGATTAGTTCTTTGCCTGGGGCAACCTCCCAGTTTCTTCAGGCTTTGAACATGTATAAAGGAGCATACAAAGCAGGAGATCATATGATTCAATTTTATGTCAGTTCTGTCTTGCGTAATTCAATGGATACCAGTTAGAGAATCAGATGAGGCTGTTCCATATATTCCAGTTCAACACTGCATTTATGGCACTGTTAAATAGGAACTGGACAAAGACATAATTCAGTTAATTCCCATTTCTCTCCTGTTTCGTATTCCTGTGGATCATCTTCCAAGTTGCCTTAGATCCAATAAAAAACACTTAATGTCCAAAGAGGGAAGCCCACCTTAGAGATTTTACTCCAGCATGTGGTATACTGGGAGAAATTTAGCTCAGAATAAGAGCTCAAATGCCCAGTACCCTGAGCCAGAAGGAATCTAAGACAAAATGACTGTGTAAAACCAGGATTATGTCAGGGACTTTGGTGAAACAAACAAGTCCTGCACTTCAAGGAAGAAGCACTTCTGTCCATTTAATATCCACAGCTGTGAACCTTTTCAGGAAGGGGTCTGTCCCTTCTTTTCAAAAGCCAAATTGAACTCAGTCTACTTTGAATATATAAAAATAAAGAAATATAAAATATATTAGTAGTATATGTTGTATGTATGAATAATATATTAAAAATGAACTGGATATCCACAGTCTTCTTTTATACAATACTGTTGGCTGTGGCAAGCTTCCTAGAAGGGTGCAAGTCAGACTCATTTCCTTCCCCTCTCTAAGGGAATTTCGAGCTACAGTTTCACCATTCAGTTCAAGCACTTTTGGCACCCAGACCAAAATTGTTCTGCAGTAAGGATAAAGCAGAGTCATCAGCAGCCTTCCAGCAAACCCGTGTCAAGAAAGCACAGAACAGAATTTGGGATTTATTGGTTCCCGTTGAAAGCATTGACCCTGTGCTTTCAGTGGTTAGGAATTCTCTGGAGAAAATTTATCCAGCACATTCCTTTTTTCATTATATGACCCTATTCTATTTCAGTTTTTTTCTTCCTATGGTATTTCTTTCTTTTTCAGACTCTTTTTTTTTGTTTTGTTTTGGTTTGGTTTTGTTTTTGTTTTTTAATAGCCTATAAAAGGCAACACTTGCTTCCAAGAATTTTTCCGCTTAACCACTCAAAGTGCTTTAAAAATGTCAACAAACAGATATTGCTAAAGTGGTAGGTGTTTCTGTTGCACCCTTTATAGCAGAAGCTGTCCGATTCATTTTACTCCTTAATGTGTGCATCACTGGCTCCAGTTGTCATCCACAATGTGACTTGAATTGTGATAGAAAATGCCTTTAAACGTCAAATACTTTTTATTGAATATTATATATCATGAAAGCAGACATAAAAGCAATGAAACCAACACTTTAATTAAGATTGTTTCTATGTCACTGTTAGCTCAAGCCGTAACTTGAATTTGGCTTCAGAGATGACTGCTATTCACATGCAAGAATCGCTAGCATAAATGTGAAGGCTTTCTGGGCTCCAAAGTTGACTTACTGGGGCTGAGAGGGTCTAGAAGCTTTTGAGAATCCCAGGTTTGGGTTCAGATGAAGTCCCCTTGTATAGAGTTTTTTTCCCCCCAGTGGAGTAACTCTGGTACAGTAGGAGTGGCTATGAAGATAACTTCATAGAAGAGAACCTACCTACTTCAGCACATTTGTTTTCTGCACTGCACATTTGATGACATAATCAAAAGGTAATTCTAGTGGATTTAAGCCAAGAACATCTCTCGCAGAAGAATTCTTCAATTTCATAAGGATTCTTCAAACAGAAAAGGTCTGCCACAGGTATTTTATATTACTTAATTTTGGCTTTTTAGGTGTTGTTATAGAAAGAAAGTTCCGTAGACATGAAGCATTAAAAAAAACAAACAAACAAACAAAAAAAAAAGAACAGCAGTATGTAATTTAATCATGTAAGGAACTAAAATGATACGTGTTAAGAAACAAACTCCACTTAGGAACAATGTCTCTGCTGATCCACATATCACACAAGCAAAGTAGCTAGTTACATTTTTAAAATACCCTGTGAGTAAGAAAGTCAGAACTAGTATTTTGATGGAGCAGAATGGGAGAGTAAGATGGGACCCAGCAGGTGAAATCATACAGGTAGGTTGTCAGGGATTTTTATTTTCCTAGACTTTTTAGAGTTGTGAGACTTCAAGAAGTTTAAGAAAAGGAAATCAACTTTCCTGACAAAAGCTTTGGATTTAGAATTTAAATGCATTACAACAAACAATTCTGGACTCTCTCGAGGGTGTTTGTTTGACTGGGAACTGTTTTTCAATAGAAGTAGTACCTGACAGAAGTTGTACTTGACAGAAATTTTACAGAAATAGCCAACATGCAAGTAAAGCTTTGTAAAAGCCAGCACAGTGTTTGATTATCTGTATTTTCATTTTTTGTTGGATTACATCTTCCCAGAGAGCCATTCACAGAGGCCAAAGCAGCCATACTTTATTTATGAACTTCTTATAAACAGAAATATTACTTGAAAGATGTCATGACATAAGCAGATTGTATTCTGAGAATATTACTCGAATATATACCAGTGTTATATGTAAGCAACATATTGCCCTGTTCATAAACCACAACGTGAATACAAAAATTTCCAATCAGTTTAAAAAAGAAACAGATTCTACCTGTTAACCATTTGCAGTATGAATTTTGTTGTAAAATGACATCTCAATGTAATGTGAGACTACATTTCTGTCTGATGGAAATACCATATATGAAAAGAATGAATCTTGGATGTTTGGGGCTCATTTGAGTAGTTCTTAGATCATTCAGGTTGGAAGCAATCTCAGGAGGTCTGTAAACCAACCACATATTCAAAGCAAGGACAGCTATGAAACATGATGTTTAAAAGAAAGCTCGGGAAACAAAATAAAAATATATATAGCATATTCATGCGATGTTGGTTACTGAGAGATTACTGCTATGCTGGTCTGATCCTTTCCTAAGGTTTATGGTAATAGATCTCTTCAGCATATGAAGTCCCACTAGCTTGCATGGGACTGACTTCATATAATCTATAGTGCAATAGCTGGTGAAGCAAACAAACAAGCAAGCAAACAAAAATATTTAGCATCATATTAGTTAACTGATTCTATTCTGTTAAAACTTACTTTTCAACTTTCAGTCATATATTCCCAACCCTGATTCCACATGAGAAGCCTCACTGCCAAGAACTTTATTAATTGTCATTAATGGGAAACCAGAATTACCACTGTGTTAGATAATTTATGATACCCAAAACTTCACTAATTAATTACTTGTAGTCCCTCCCAGCCATGTAAGAAAGAACATGATACGTGCTCTTACACGGATGTAATTGTATTTTGTTTTGTTTTGTTTTTTAATTTACTTATTTTGCTTATGTCTTTCCACCATACTTTTTACCTTTCAAGCACCAAAGGTAAATGAGCAAACCATGCCTTCCTTACAAACCATCAGGTTATTATGAAAAGACATTGCTCACACATAAAAACTGAACTAGATTCTGATAGTTAACATCTTTGTTGTCAATCTGCAAGAACTCCAGTGTCTGCTGTTTGCATATAGTAGTCCTCTGATTTCCAAATGTCCAGTAGATGTTTAATGTTAAAACTCTGAAATTGACAAGTGTATGAAGAGAAAATAATAATTTTTTTTTTTTTTAAATTTATCTTAAAGTCTTGTTTTATAAAAATTAACAAAGTAAAAATTAGAAACCACACCAGTATGGAAAATCAAATTTCTCACCTCAATACATTTAAAAATGAAGTTTCCTGGTATTATCAGACTAGCTACAGAAGAGTTTGAGACCTTGCCTTGACTGAGAGATGAGTACTCTCTGCCAGTCACAGTACACCCAAGAACATCCTGGTAGATGACCATGATGCAGTACACTCATTGGGTCCCAAAAACCGAATAATTCCTTGACTTACTACACATGGCTATAAGTGCATTAATTCCTACTGGTTTGATCATAATAAAAAAGTGCAAACAGTTTTAATAGATCAAAAGTTATCAACCTCAAAACTATTAAGAAAAAAAAATCATTTTTAAGATAATTATGTGGAAAAAAAAAAAAAAAGGCAACCACTTTTTACTACCATCAGCACTATATTCTATCATACTAATGGAAGCAATACAAAAAAAAAACAAATTTGCCCATAATAGTAGAATAAGGGCTTAAAGTGCATCCATTTGTCAACTGATATTAATCAGTGGATTTAGCTAAACCGTAAGAAAAAGAAAAATATAATCCAATTGTTGGGATGTTGATACACTGGAATTATTGTTTGCAGACATAGTAAATTTCCATCACCAACATATTTAACAAAAAGTCACACAATCATTTGCCTGATGCTTCTTTGAAGATAAATGGACTTTTCTTGGGGAAGAAAGATGAGATAGATCATATTAGAGTCTCATTGTACCTCTGAATTTATTGTGATCCAGAATTGCTTAGGAGCTTGGTTCTTCTCTGAATAATTCTGAAATTTACAATAAGGAATTTAGAAATTCATCCCTAATCTGATCTGCACAGCCCCTCTGTTAAGATGTGAAAGTAAAAATGCTAAATGCTTATGACCTTATGTAGACTCTAAGTAAAAGAAATAAAATGAAGATCAATGATAGAAATCACGTTTGAGATTCCCAGATAGACCCCAAATTTACTGTACCTTGTAAGACCAATGAGCTCATTATTTAAATTGTGGCCAAAAAAAAACAAAACCCAAACTCCAACATGTTACTAAAAAGCTGAGCCAGGTGGACAGATGGGAATAATACTATTGAATACTTCATTGCCAGAGGCCATGCAACCAACAGCCAATAAATGGAAAACCTTCAACAGACACAAGACAGACACATTTCAGTTAGGACACAGCATGCTCTGCAGGTGGTGTAGGTAGACATATTGCTTCTTAATTAAATCAAATCATTAGTTTATTTTCCTGATTTGATACTTACTATTAGAAATGATTCTTGCTAATGTTTGAATATCATTTGTTTAAAGTCCTAAAGAGTAATACAAGATCAACCTAACAGTATCTTAAATGGAGAACAATCAAGAAGTCTCCGACATTGGGATTTATTTATTTATTTATTTATTTATTTATTTTAATATGGACATTATTTCCAGTGCTTGCCTTTGTAGATTTTTTTGTAGATGTTTTGTGTATGAGAATATGCAAAATGTGAGTGTCAACCATTGTTTTATTGTGGCTACTGGACACTTCAAATCTCAATCCTAATTGAGCAAGAATTGGGTGTATCTAACAGTAAAAAACTCATCTGTTTTGCCAGTCCACACACAATTTCAGCAGTTGCTTCCCAATTTTTAAAATGTTTTCTCAGATGCTGAAATGTGTCAGCTTTCTTAATTATAAAAAATACACAGCTGCCCATTAAAAAAAAAAAGAAAAAGTTATGAAATAATTTTAAAGATACTAATGGTAGAGAATCCCACAGCTGGATGTATTATTTTGACTGATTTTCTTCTTATTGTAAGCCTGTCAAATATTACCTGTTCAGATTCTAACTTTTCATATCAGGTCCTTCCTCAGGCTGGATTTTGTTGGAAAAGTTTCTGATAAAAGGACTGACCCATTGCCACAGCTAGAGGAAATGTTATGCTTATACTGCAAGGTTTTTAAAATCTATGACTGTTTATTGAAATGATCAAGCTGCTCTGTACATTGAAGCACTGTATAGATATTTGACAAGAATGCTCCTGGTGTCAGGGTTGTGTCTTTTTTAACCCCATGAAAATCCATCCCAATCTGAGCAAATGAGAAGATTTTGGAAAATCTCAGTTCACATATGGTCAATCGAGATTTCTTACATGCTGTCAGTTTCCAAAGACACCATCTGCTCTAAGTATGTTTCCTCTTTTCCCACCATCTAAAAGCCAAGCAGACATGTCATGCATCTTTCCCACAGACTGACAGCATGTTGTGCCCTATGGGGTGTGATGTCTGCAGGAACAAAAGCATTTACCTGCAAGTGCTCTTCTTGTCTGCTGAGAACTGTTGGATGGAACTAAATCCAATATTATACTGAGCCAAATACAAGTTGTGCAGAATCTTTCCCCCCACCAGGGCATGTTGAAAGTATAAACCAGGCCCAAGCTTCACAGTCCTTTTGATTTTGTGATTTTATCCTTTGCTGTGTATGTTTTGTGCCATTAAGGCAATGAATACACAACAGGCTATTTTTAAAGCAGGGTTCTAGTAATTTTCTCAGCTCTGAATAGAGTTCCCCAGAAGTGAGAAAGCTTGCTAGCATTGTCCTTCCAGAGCCTCATGAAGATCTGACGAGGTATTTCCACAGTTTTAACAGATTGTATGACTCAAACATGGCTAATGGAAACTATACAAGCTCCCATTTTGAAGTTTGGCATCATTTGGGGCATCAATGAGTTCTCACTTTCCACCTTTTCCAGAAGGCAGTGCAATACTTTTCAGTCTGGATCTCTCTCTGTTTTAAGTAGGGGTATAAACTATGTTGAGAGTGAGTAGGTAGGGCTACAAAATATTTTCTTCTGTTATAAGAAGTTCTTCGGACAAGGATGAAGTTCACTTTAAATGTTTAAAGTTAGAGATAAGATTCAGATCTCCTCCATATTACAGGTGAGCTAGGTGTTGGCTGCTGCTGAAATCAGTGGAAATTTAGTCAGTGCAGTCAATAGAGCCTAAGGAGTGATTTGGCTCACCCTGAAGTAGATATCAATGGCTTGGTTCAGCTGCTGACACACGAGCAACTACAGCCACTTCAGATGCCCCAGGGTTTCCTGCCTGATATCCATCTGACCTATCCTAGAATGAGAAATACTATCCTCTAGAGATATTTATTTATCCTGATTGACCCTGAAGGAAGTTTAAGAGTGACTAGTTCAGACTCAGACTCAAGGGAGGTATTCAGATACCTTAGCAGGGTGTCTACAAGCACTTTTGAAACTAGCAGGTAACATACTGGCTTCCAATATAATATGTAAGATTTCCAACTACTTCCTCAGAACTATGAAGGCCTCCTGTAAGCCCCACATCATATTTCCAAAGCTATGCAGATGTCTTGACTATATCAGGGCATCCACTGGCACTGTGTGGCCCTGTTCACACTCCCCTAAAGTTAACTGACCTGAGCCTCATTCTAGCTGTACAGTTTTACTATAATTTTCAACTTATTTTTGCCTTTCTTCTATAAAACAACATAAAGTAATACTTTTGCTTTCCAGTCTTTCTTAAGTCTTTGAGAAGTCACTAGTATTATTCTATATCAATAATAAAAATTAGTTCTCTTCTGTGCAGCTCTGCTTACGCAATCTCCCTCTTCTGCTAGATCATATGAAAATGGAAGGCATATGTATATAAAGCTTAGATACAGACACTTCTTGCTCTCATATAACTTCACCTCAATATTATTCTGATACTTGGTGTGCCCGAGCTTAAAATACTGAAAGCTTTGTAAAGTATTTTTCCTATTCTGAGAGTATTAATTTCTTGATTGTTTGGTTAAGAATCACAGATTTAAAAAAACAAAAACAAAAACAAAAACAAAAACACACAATAAGAAAACTATCATTGATATTGAATGGAGATGAGATGCCCCACTTTGCAGCTCTTTTATCATTCAAAAACCAAATCTTCACCATTTTTCTCAGTCTTTGTTGAGTTTCTTTCTTCCCCTTTTTCTTTATTAATCTCCCTTTTCTAACAAACTGAGTCAGTTAACTATCTTTGTCTAGTTGACAGGCAGAACATAATATTCTTTTTGTGAGTTAACACCCTCTAGGTTTTTCTGGTGAAAGAAATGTATGAATGGGATAAGGTCTACCACACAGAAAATTTGGTATGAAGTACAGCAATAGGTTACAAATATTTTAATCCCTTTTGAAAACAGCTGAAACTACAGTCTTAAAAGCCTATTTAATGTGTTATAAACACAGTTCTACAAAAATAAAATAAAAATAAAGAATCCTTGAGGGCAGGATTTTGAAAAGCTAGTTTTGCAATGCTGAAGTGCTTACAGTATACCCGGAGCCAGATGAACAACATAACGAAACTGCACCCACAGATTCATGGTTTACAACTGCATGCAGATTAATAAAGTCAGTACAAAATTCATGCAGTTGTTTCTATTCACTGCAAAAATAAGTAAATACTGGTAAGAGGATATTTAAAAAAAATACCTTAAGGATTATATTGAAACTCTTGTCACAAAATATTATCAAAGTGCAGAAACACTGAGTTTGCAGTGGTGCAGAACAAAAATGTGGTATGATATCTACTAATATGAAGGTTAAATGTAGAAACTTTAGAGTGAAAACTTAGATAATTAAAAACAAGTTCAATGCTGCCAGATCCTAAGAGTTCAACAAAACTGCACTGTTCACTTTATATCTTATTATGGCTATTCTTAAATCAGTAGTCTAAAACACGGAGTACTTCTCTGCAGCTGCCAGAATTGCCCATCACTTTATCAAAAAGAAATACAACTTCTATTAACCCTCACAGAAGTATCAGGTTTTAATGAGAGTACTTTTAAAATTGTGTCAACAGTAGAGATGATCAAAGAAAAATAAATGAAAAGATTTTCTGTGTGGGAAACATTAATATAAAACCTTGTTTTCCACAGTGCCAGACAGATTTTCACAATTTTCTTAATTAAGAATAAAGGAAAACTTTTTTTGATATTATAATGTGTCATCGGTAGGGGGAAAAATATGTTTTTGTCCTTTCTAAGGGCAGATGGAGAGAGGGGCCACTGGCACTTGCCCCTGCCAGTGATATGACACCACAGCTGGCAGTATGGCCGGGCCTGGCCAGAGGCATCTTCCTAGCCTCACCCAGCGCAAGGACTTTTTCTATTCTGATTGGCTGACATCCCCTGCTCTCAGGCAACCCAGCTTCTCATTGGCTGATAGATGTGGGTGCAGTCATGACCAGCCAATCAGCGTGGTAGCAAAGGCCCTAGTGGAGAAGCAGCCTGATGTCATGATGTCCATGATGGCTGGCTGCCTATGAGGGGATGGCAGCAGCATGGGGTTTGCTTGGGCTATCTTGCTTGCAGCACCCCAGCTGCCAGCTGAGAGAAAATATTTTAAGTAGCACAAATTAACAGCATCTAATTTCCCACCACCAACCACTGTCACTGGTTTGGGCCACTTCCTTTGCCTAACTTTAACTTGAAATCCGTTATCTCGGAACAGATCCACAGTTCAGAGAAAGGAAACACTGAAATAAAATGCCTTGCTGTCCCTTCACACCTTCCCAATATGATAAGATCTGAATAACTGTCAAATAGGATAAATAAGAATCAAAATGTCGCAAGTGGTTTCCATTTTTTTAACCATGAGGGGTAATGCCCACATTTGCAATCTCCATTTGAGGCCTGTGGATTATTTAAAACTTGTGTGGCAATTACGAGGGCTTTGTGCCATCACACCTCATGTCACTGTGAACAGCAAAAAAGTGTCTAAAATCCTTACTAGTGGGATCATCAGGTTTAGGTAAACCAGCAGGGTTTTCTTACAGTCTGCTAACAGAACTCTCGGTACTGATCTCACTATTATCACACTTCCATAAATGCACGCATATGCACCCGTGTGTTTTTCATTTATAATTACGAACATCATGTACATTTTCAAATGTTACTTTTCACATGTTTAATGGAAGAAAAATGAAGAAAAAGGACTGCCGCAAGGCAACACCACAGGTGCAAGGGACAGCTTGTGTGTGTTTAGACAGAAGGTGGAAGATTAGCTAATGTGAAGGTCGAAGACTAAGAATTTACAGGTAGAAAAAAAAAATGTATTTTGCCTAGGAATAAGAGGATTTAGACGAGCCAAAATGTTGACTGCTTCAGCTTTAATTGTTTAGAAAAAATCTTATTCCTTCTGTGGTTCTTTAGATCAAGCTGCATTATTGGCATTTTCTTAGAACTTAGGATGAATGTAATGTCTCCAATGTATTTATTGTGTTTTGTATGCAGAACTGTCTTTGCTTTGCCTGAAAGGTTCTGTCCTTCCATATGGATTACATTTTTATTCTCAAAGTACACGAAAGATTATTTCAGTGTGATATTGTCAGAGTAATTTTGGATCACTGTGCTCTTGTGCTCTCATTTGCAAATCTCTTTCCCACACACATATTCTGCAACGAACTGGACCTCAAAAAGACATTAAAACACATTGGCACTGGGGATTAGAATTGTAGCAGTATGTAAACCATGGTTCTACTTGTAAACAGAGACTCTGCTTTGTGTGGGATCAGTAAGACAGAATAAGAATACCACAAGTGTTTGAGCTGTGTTCACTGCTCGTAGGGTCCATACTGCCAAAGGTAGCCTTCAGTAGAAATGAATGGAACTACCTAAAAGAATTTGAATCCATTGAGAAATAGATTCCATTCATAGAAGAAATTTTGATGGATGTAATGAGTCCAGCACAGTAACTGCCATGATATGCTCAATTAAGATGATTCACACCCCTAATAATCTTCCAATTTCTACAGCTGATAGCTTTCTGAGGTTCTCTCTGGGATGCTGACCTCTCTCAGGCTTGACTTTTCCTCAAAGGGATCTCCTGTTTTTCCATATGCAGATAAAAGAAAAAAAAAAATCCACATAACAGTGAATGAAAATATAAATTCTTACTTAAGAAAATACTGATATAATCTCCCTATTTTTCTTTCACAACCTAATAGACTGAGGTTAAAAGGTGAAATTCATCCTGAAAAGAGCACTCTTTGAAGGGTTTTGCTGTGAAAGAAATTATTTTTTCAATTAAAAATAATATCATGAACATATATGTTGTATACATATTTTAGCTAAGCTCACATGAGTATGCAGTTAGCTTAGATGAACAATGGAATCAGCATCCTCAAGGGTATTTAGGTATCTACCTGCATACCTTTGAGCATTTTAATCTTTTTAAGTCTTTAAATTACTATCAGTAGAATCTATTTCAAAACATGCCAGGTTAAATTTCTATTTCTGGTACCCAGGAATAAGATAAAATAACCTAAGATACGGATTAAGGGAGGCCATAAATTTTATTCCCACACTTCTCAGGAAGTGCCTTTCAAAATGATCTTTCTCATCCTAACTTTAATATTGACCTTTATCCAGAAAAGAGTACAATCAGTTTCTAAGCACCTCTTGTGGATCCATATTTTCTTTGGCAGTCTAGATTTGCATCTGTGTGTTTCTGTAGCTCTTCAAAATGCCATGGGTCAGTTCCTCTCAGTAACCCTCAGCTCCCTGCTGAGGATGTACTGTAGCTCCTTTTATTTATTTTTTATTTTTTTTTCTTTCTTCCATTATCATCTCAGCACACACCAGTTTCTTTTCACAATATACTGGATTCCTGTAGCCATTCAGATTTAGTGCAATAATATTTTAAGGTCTTTCTGAAAATGCATCAACCAAGAATTCCTTCCATTGCTGCCAGCTAAAGATCACTTGATCACAGTTTATGTTTGTTTATGTCTCATGGTTTTTCCAACAAAAGCAACCAATGAAAAGAAACATGTTTTTGTCAAAGTTCCTCGATATTTTATAAAGTTTCTTAGTTAACAATGTTTTTCAAGAACAGAGGAAGGATCAGCTCTTACTCATATAGATGTGCTTTCCAGCTCTCTTCTTAAATACTTGCCCATTGTATGGACAGCTATGCTAAAAGCCATCATGATGAACTCCTAAGACTGCTTCTCTCAGGGAGCATACTCATTGCCATAGTGTTCCTCCGAAAGTTTCCTGTGGTCTCATCTCTCAGAGAAGATGCTGAAATACTATTGAACATTCCTGAAGTTAATAGATCTGAATTCTTTGTCATCTCTTCTCTGGGACTGCATTCATTCCTCTGTGGTTTCTGTCACTGCTGTAATGGAAAGCTGAGCTTTTGGTTTCCGGTAAAAGAGACTTTGGTTTGGTTTGGTTTCTCAATGAGAGGAAATTATGCTTGTCAATTCTCAGCCCAGAGAGAGAGAGAGAGGTCATTGTATGCTTGGTATGTGCATCTGATGTTTGAGAACTAGCAAGAAATAGAGAAATAGAAAGTAAATGGATCAAGAAACAATGAGAAAAGGAAGTCTCTTTTGCTAGGTTGTTTCTAAGACAAAGTATCTAAGACTAAGTATCTAAGTTCGATACTGAAAAAAATGTTGCTGTTATTAGAAAAGGAGCAAAGAAATTTGGAAGTACACATCTTCCAAATATTCCTGCTATCCTCCAAAAAGGGTTACTACTTTTGGAATCTTCTCAGAAGAAAGCCTCATGAAAGGCCAGTGCTAAAGTAGGGCAGAAGGTTGTGTTCTAAGATGAACTGACTTATGTGGTTTTGCAAGGGACTCTGTCTAGCACAGACAAGGAAAATCACATTTCTACACATTATCACAACAGAAACAGCCCTGTAGATCTGGAGACAGGTATTGGAAATGGACTGTAGGAAATGTAAGCTAGCAGTAACAGAGACAATCAGCCTACTACAAAAAATGAAATATGTCAAATTAGGCACTGACAGCACAGGAGGACGGCACATTCGTCAACATTTCTGACATTTTTTGCCTTTAATAGCAAGCAGTGGCAGTGATCTGCCAGCACTCTGCTCTTGGTTTGAAAGCAAATAGCTATGCTCAGTGCTGTTGGGTTTCAGTTTAGAGCAAGTGAGTCATTGCTATGGCCAAAGATAATAGCTGAGCTGAAAGGATATTTCATAAGAACTCTTTTTCGCAGAATTCACCAGGTCTCTGGTATGACAAAAAACATGTCAAGCACATCCCCTCTGCCTTGACGGAAGATGATTTTAATCTTGAATAATAGACTATAACTAGTTATCTTGAGATTAAGTGAACTACCAGCTGACAATGCTTAATATTTATGAGTTTTAAAGGGTGGCAAAATTTTATGTTCTGTCCTTCTTTTCTCTTAAATTTCTTGTATTACTGTCCTTCTTGGACACTCTCCAGCCTTCTTTGCTTCTTCCCTCCTTTGCTGTGAGAGAGATTTTCATTATCTGACCTGACTTAGTTTTGGAGGATGTTCTGATTAAAAGGTTACAAGTCAATAGTTTGACCACATCCTTTGCCAAACTTCACAAATACACAAAGACCTACTTTCACAAATGATAAGGAGAACATTATAGACCTTGCCCAATGCATAGCACCTGTTAGATTTTGGAAACCTGCATACCACCTGCTCTCAGGAATGAATATACATTGTTGCTCGTGCATTATTCATGTATAGGACCATAAATGAAAATAAGCTTGTAACTGTTCTTATGTCTGTTTTTCCCTCCTTCGATCCAAAGTGTCTATTGCTTCCACTATTTCACAAAAATAAATAAATAAATAAATAAAAGTTGAAACTTTATTGATCACCTGTCCTGGTGCATTCCCCATTTGCCACACTTTTCCCCCTTCCCGGGCTAATAAGACAAGCAGCAGTCACAATAAGTTGTTGGGATCCATCATTGCAGACTATCCTATAGAAGGCTCTGGAGGCCAGCTGGAAGCCTAGTTTATATGGTCATTGTTGGAAGGGTGTCAATAAGGCACCACTGAGGACGGCTTGGGGGAGAAGAACATAATGCCTCTGGCTATCCTATAATTGACTTTGCCCCTGATTTTTTATTTTTTGCTTTTCTCTCATAACCTGAGGATTCAAAAGCCTTGGGGGAACTAGTGGAAGGAACAGAAAAACCCATTGCTCCAGATGCAGAAATACTCACTTGCAGTTCTGCATACAGCAAATTCAAAAATTCAGTCAGAAACCAGAAGACTGCTTAACCAGATCCCTAGTTTTTTTGCAGGATTATCACAGTGTGTGTTTCAACATAACGTTATCATATCTTTTCTCTGTGCAGCTGTTGAGGTCACTTGCAGGAAGGATGGGCTCAACAATCCATGAAAAGAGACTTGCGGATATTAATGAATGTAGAATTCATCTAGAGAAAGAAAACTCTCCTAAGCAATGCAAAGGATAATATAATTCAGAAAAAGACCTTTCAGTAACATCACTGAATGTTTTGGCAATGGATGGCAATTTCTTAAGGTCTACTAACAATTTCTGAAACCTTGGCTTGTGGGCTTGACCATACTGTCTCCAACTTAGACGTTTCACTTTTACAGCTTCTTTGTTTAGAGATATAGATTTTTTATTTTTTTTCATTTTGCCATTGAGTATTAATATTTAGAAGTTGTCTGACTGTTGGCCTGGAGGGCTCCCGCAGCAGTATTTAATCTTTGTTACTGTTGCAGTGGAGTGGAGAAAAGAGGTTTACGTGGACTGAAATCTTTATGAATTTTCGGAGATAGATGCTTTTGTATCTCGTGAGAGATACTAAACAGGGCTTAGTCGGTGAGTCTGTACAAACTGTGTACCAAACAGTTTGTTGATCCTTTCTATTGCAACTTATTTTGTCACTTGAGGAACAAGTGAGCTTTAGGTATGGCCACCCCAAGAATAAGAACTTTCCTCTGCTAACAAATTCTACTTTACCAACTAAAGTAACTCACTCTGCCATCACTTCAGCTGCAGTGATACGCTTTGTATCACAGAGCTCAGGCTGCTTCAAGACCCTGGACAGCCATGAGCTGGTCTAAGTATTGCTGGGAATTTAAGCTCTTGACCCAAGACTGAGCAACTCTTAGCTTTACCCTTGCAGTAAGCGATCACTCAGACAGAAATCTTCCTCTGCTTTGCCAAAACACTTCTGCCAATGACCAGGTCTTCTACGGCCAAAGCCAAAAAATACAACAATCAGCATGGGTTTAATAGATATATATTCAATTTTAGGCTTTTAAAATGAATTACTTTATTTATTTTATTGTTGCTGGGAATAATTGTTGTTTCTGCCCTTTCAGTATATCCATTTTTCCACTACAGGTGTCCACAGTTACCTCATTGCAAAATTTGCAGTGTGGAACATCACAGACTTGCTTTGAGCTTTTTCACTAATGGACTTTAAGAACTTAGGTTCCTAAGATAATTCAGGTGAGCTCCTAAGATAATTCAATTTAGTCTTCCCTTTTCTTCTTTTCACGGCATGTGTCTAGAGGAAGGAAAAAGGAAGCTCTGAAATTTTTCCCAATTAAAAAAGAAAAAAAAAAAAAAAGGAAAAAAAAAAAAAAAAAAGAAAAAAAATATTTCCTTCTACATGCCTAAAGGCTAATTACCACCACTGTGCTATTAAGGCATTCTCAAAATAATTTCTTAATGACACACACCCTGCTGACATACAATAATAGCTCTGGAAAATATCTCCTCTTCACCTTTCATACTCATTCACACAGAAAACCCAGCTTACTGATTTTCTAAATGTTAATTCACAGCTCTTCATTCATCATATTTATAATTTCTTTACATTAGTAGCTGTTACGTAATTTTCAGTGGTTTAAATGCCAGCTTTGCTCTTCTATCTGCATAGATAGGTTGCTCTGTTGCTAAGACTTCTTGAATATCTTTATGAACATGTACAGAGGAGAAAGGCTTGCTCAGGCAATTTAAAGGGTCTAGGCAGATTTCAGTAACCATGAAGATTTTTTTAAAATGGAAGGGAAAGCATGCTGCTTTTGCAAATGGAAACAAACAAATTAATGCAGTTTTACAGCAGTTATTTCAAAAACATACAAGTTACAATTAATTTCAAATTTATCCTATGCTCATTAGACAATCAAGAACTTCAAATCTATTCAGAAAAGGAAAAAAAAAAAAAAAAAAAGCAGGAAACTTCAGAGATATCATACATCTGCTTCTGAAATTAGGGTTTCCTTAACATACTTTTAATTACTACTCTTACAGATGGGAGGACCTGTTATTTGAAACCCATTTCAGCTGATTCAGTGTGACACGTGTGTACCCTAACAGCTAGGCAATTTCATAGCAGTGGAATTCAATAGCTTAGTACAGAGTTTGTGAGCAATAAGTATCCATTTTGATGAAAGGGCACTGATGACCTGAAAGTAAAACATTCACTGATATTCCAATTAGAAGTCATTTGAACTCAAGTAACACACTGAGGTCCATTCACAGCTGAATCCTTGTTATTGTAGGTGCAAGGTAAGCAAACAAGATTAAGAGCACTTCACCAAGTCTTTGGGTAGGAACTGGCTCAGTATCGTCCAGCTGCAGCTGCTCCAGGGGCTCAGCGACCCCCATAGCCTTGGATTTCCTCTGGTTCTCGTTTCTACTTCACCCTTCTCCCAGTGCTTTTCCTCCACTGCTTTGGCTGAAACCACTTCACGCCTCCCAGTCCAGTCACCTTCTTCTATCTATATCCTCCAGTGTTCTAGCTCAGCAGAAAGCAGCTTCTTCCTTGGGAATGCCCCACAATCTTTCCTGACACTTTCCCTAATTAAGAAGTTTCTAAATTGGGATGATGTGGGGAAGAGGGGGAAGGCAGGCTATAGTTAATATGAGGACATGGAGGTGCTGGATGAGAGATGGCTGAACATGAGCCAGCAGTGTGCCCGGGTGGCCAAGAAGACCAACAGCATCCTGGCTTTTTGTCAGAAATAGTGTGGCCAGCAGGACCAGGGAAGTAGTTGTTCCCTTGTACTCGGCTCTGGTGAGGCTGCACCTTGAGCACTGTGTTCAGTTTTGGGCCTCTCGCTACAAGATATTGAGTAGCTGGAACAAGTTCAGAGAAGAGTAAAAAGGTGGTGAAGGCACTAGAAAATATGACATATGAGTAGTGCCTGTGGGAACTGGGTTGTTTAGTCTCGAGAAGATGCTGAGGGGAGACCTTATTGCTCTCTACAACTACCTGAGAGGAGGTTGCAACGAGGAGGGTGTTGGTCTCTTTTCTAGGTGACAAGTGACAGCATGCAAGGAAGCAGCCTCCAGTTGTGCCAGGGAAGGTTTAGACTGGATATCAGGAAGAATTTCTTCACAAAAAGTATGTTTAGGCATTGGAATGGGTGGCCCAGGGAACTGGTGGAGTCCCCATCCCTGGAGTTACTTAAGAGACGTGTGGATGTGGTGCTTAGGGACATGGTTTAGTGGTGGACTTCATAGTGTTAAGTTGATGTTTGGATTTGATGATCTTGAGGGGCTTTTCCAGCCTAAATGATTCCATGATTCTATTGGAAGGTATGTAGGGAAAAATATGAAAACTAACCTATACAAACATAATTAAAATGCTGCAGCTACAATATAGTTCATTATATGTACTTCATCTATACATATATATTATATATATTTTCACTATATTATATATAGTTTTTATTAAATGCCATCAAAGAAAAAAAATAATTCCACTGAATCATGACTAAGGAAACAAACAGGAGATTTGCACCTTTTCTATTTACAGGCATTGATCCCATAACTTTGGGACATTGCCCTCTTTCCCTCATCTTCCCACATCCCCAGTCACACTTAGTCCCAGCCTGTCACACGCAAGACGCTCTTCCCAGATCTATTTGTATTAATGTCTGCTCCGAGCACCTTACCAGCTGCTTCTACCTTGCCAGCATGCTGGGGCTTGACGGTCTTAATGTGCAGGTCACTGCAGCAGTTTCCTGCAGTTATTTCACCTGACACACGGTCTTGGCACTGTTGTCATTTTAATTTTTCATACAATTCACTCACCTATCAAATAATAAGCCCAGATATCAAACCACTTATCTATTTTCTTATTGTTTTGTTGTTATTAATATTACTATTTAAGCCTGGGTAGGTTGCACTGCCCTATAAACTCCCCAGTTTGGCAGCACTACTCTCTTTTACCCTAAAATTAATTTGGGAGACAAAGGTAATAAGTGACTTTTTACTAATACAAGCCTTTTTATTTTTTTATTTTTTTCTTCTTCTTCTTTCAAATAGGGTTATTTTGGCAGGCCAAACTGAAAATGTTTTAATGGAATGGCAATGAAAGATCGCCTGTAATGGACATGCCTACTATGCAGACAGCTGAAGAATTGAATTTCAGCTTCTTAAAAATATATTTTGACAGGCATTTTTCTGGCTGTAAATATGGATTTGATTTAATAACAGCACTGTGTAAGGACCTGTCAAAATTGTTAATGGAAAGTAGGCAGGGATGCCAGTGCTCCTTAGCTTTCTGGATGGACAACTTTCTGGTCACTGGACTCATTGTGAAGGAAGAAGTCAAAAGTGCTGACTAGCTCCAAATACTGCTTAGCTTCCTGGACTCCTTTTTTTTGGCCAAGAGTCTGTTTCCTGACCATGGTATTTTTCAAAAATGCCATTTTGCATTAGTTCTCCTAAGGAAAAATTCTAAAAACTTTCAGTTCCACAGAATTTTTCACATTTCTCAACTGCTGTTCTGAATCAAAATGGTAAATAAGTTGAAAATGGGAAAACTTCTGAGTGTGTGTGTAGTTCACATACTTTTTTGCCAATCCAGAAACCTAATGAAGAGCTGGTTCTACCACTGAAATCTGGAGACATATTTTTACTGTACACTGTTTCTGCTACCATGGGCGATGAAATTAGTCCATGCTGCAGCTAGGGCGTTGCCTTGTAGCACAACTGGGACTTTACCTCTCTCTATATCGAAGATAATAACTTAATAGCATAGCCCCAGTCACACACAGGCCACTAAGAGACCATCTGTGTAAGGCTTGTGGCCCATTTTCATGCTCAGCCAGAGGCAATCCTTCAAATGACTTCAGGGAATGATAAGGATTTCACAGGAAAGTGGAAAAAAATGGTTAAATGTCTGAAAAGATTTACACAAGAAAAGAATGATGCTGAAAATGCATACAGCTTAGCTAAGCAGTGACTCAGAGGGATCTGATTGCCATCCACAAATATTTCAGAGAGGTTAAACACATGGGTGGGGAGGAACTACTCAGGATAACAAGGGAAAGAAAGCAATATGATTACAGACAATTTGGGTTGAACTGCAGGCATATCTTCTCAATAGCATGACTGGTTAGACTGTGGAGCAATTTGCAAGTGAGACGGTGGTGGTCTCAGCATTTTGGCCATTTACTGCCAGATGGGGAAAACATGTGGTGATGAATAATCCTATTGTAGAAGTAGATGGACTTCACAGATTTTTCACAAGCTGTTTCTTTTATGCTCTCAAGCTTCTGGGATCTCAGGATGAAAAAGGTAGGAGCAAATGAAAAAGTTAGAGGCAGGTATGGTTTTACTGCTGTTTGCTACTTTAATCATATCTCTAAGTAACCACAGTTATTTTTATTTTTCATTGTATTTCATTGCGCTTTTTCATATCATCCTATTAATTTCACTTCCTCCAATCTGAAATTTGCTTAGTTTAATAGCTAATGAACTAAAAGAACTAAAGAAGTATAAATCATCTATATTTCTTCTTGCTTAAAACTACATAGCAACCACTATGAAAAACAAATACTACTTAAATAGGCTTTTAGAGTGATGTCATTCTAAGAAATTTATCTACGTATTTTCATCATTTTCTGTCCTTGGGTAATGACAACATTCATGACTTACATTGGGAAGCTTCTGCTTCTGGAAGGCGATCAATTGCTGCACAATCGGGTTTCACCAAACGCATCTCAGTCACGAGTGTTAAGGTGGTGAGGTAAGAGCTGAAAAGAGCATAGCACTGGAGCACTCTGTTTATATGGCTTGGGGAAAAGGATGTCTCCAGAAGAAACAGCAGCATCACATAGGCCAGAGCTGAGCATATTCCTTACATCAGTAATGACTTTCAGGACTGAGGGTGTTAAGTACAACATCACTACCTCGGCTTTGCAAGAAAGAATGAGAGATTTTGGAGTGCAATGTCTGCTTTATTAGGTAGAGGAAAAGATAAAGTGACATTTTGACTACCTAAAGTCAGAAAGGAAAATAATGACCCAGCTTTAGGATTGTCTGTTTGAAAGTGAATTTGAAAAACTGGATTTAAATTGTTTGAAGAGTATTTTCTAGGGGTGTGGAAATGCACAGCATAGTGAAGGATGTCACACTTAGACTGAGGCTTGATTCCTAAATGAGACAAAATACAAGTCCTCACATATTTACATTACCTAAAAGCCAGTCTGTGTGATACTTGCAGAAAGAAAAATCACACTTGCCCCAGCTTCTTCCCCCAACACAAAAGGTTTCAGTGTTGTGAACCAGCATACTCCATATGCTCTCTAACTACCCACCTTTTCCAAGCCTTACTAACAGTAAGACGTGTGTGGCCGTGGAGTCAGGCCTAGATCTTAAAAAAAATGCAAATTATAGTCATGCACCAATATCTTCGTCCAAAAGTCAGGTGTTCTTAACCATCAAAGGCTTTCAAAAGCACCTACCTTTAAGCTTGGGAAAAGTTAGGAAGACAAAATGTGCTTACAGCTTAGCACTTATGTAAATAGGAGCAAAGCAGGGCAGAAACTATCATGTTGTATAATTCATGTTAATTGCAATTCACGCTGCTGGATAAGTGCTTAACATTAAACAACTGCACAAAGATAGGTGAGACCAGTAGAACAGATTTCCTGGAATAAATGAGCTCCCAGGAAGAGCGTGAAGGAGAGTGCCCTGTCCCAGCCTCTTTGTCTCAGCACTCCTGGAGTACAGAGCAACACAAAAGAGGTCATGAAACAGAACAAGGATAGCAGCACTGGAAAAAAAAAATCATTAAGCATCCATACAACATGCAAAACCAGTCATTGAGTAGCAAGGGGAGGGACAGAAGATCAGAAATGAGATGGAGGTAAAGTACAGCTCAATCAAGCTTCAGCTACTCGTCCAAAAAGGCACCTGCTGTGTGTGGACAAAACAGCATCTGGGCAGATTGCTGGTGTGGGGAAAGCGAGAAGCTAGAAACCAGGATAAACAGCTGTCACAATAATTAAACTGAAAGGTTGAAGGGCTGGACAAAGATTTTAAAAGTAGACTCAGAAAGGTTGCAACTATATTGGTACAGATTCCAGGTTTCCTTCAACACAAAGAGGCTTTCACATTTCAAAGGATGGGCTTAAAAAGAAGAGGCTTGATATTTTGCTAGATGCACTGCTCTTCCCCAGTGGAAGCCTTGGATTTCTGAGTGCTGGAGCCACCAGCCCCTACACAAAGCTGGCTTCTGATACAGGGCAACTCTTGACAGGGAAACAATGCTCAATCTCATGTTATTGGAAGAACTGATGGGGAACAGTTTCCATGGGAGCTAGGCTTTTTATAAGGGCCATGCAGTCATGCAGTACACCAATGTCTCAAGCACCATCTACATGGAAAGCACTTTTTATTTCAGATATTTAAATCAAGATCTGGCATTGTGATGTTGTAGGAAAGTGAAGAGAGAGAAACTGAAGGTCATGCCAAAGGCAAGGCAAACAAAAGAGGAAAGAAAAGAATTGCATCAGACTCTCTGTGGGCTTCTTCTTCTGTGACTCCAAGGGGCCCACTGGACAGATGCTGAACTACACTCTGGCTCTTGTATTTCCACCAAATACTTGAATAAAAGGAGTCCATCTATCCTGCCTACTCCTCCTGATGGAAAGGCATTTTGTTATAACAGGAGCAACACACAATGTTATAACAGGATGTTATAATGTTATAACAGGAGCAACACACTCTGTATCTCTCACGAACAAAAGCTGAAAATGATTGTGACCCTCTGAGAATTCAGACTTTGCAATCAACCAAATGCAAAAGGGCTGGAAACTCTCAGCCATAAAAGAGAAGAAGATAAACTTTTCATGTATCTCAAACTTCTGTTGAACATACCTTTTCATCTTAGGCCTCGTTTAATAGAATAGAGTAGCCTATAAAAATATATCCCCATTCTACTTTTGCTTTAAGAAAATTTTCTTGATTTTTTTTCTTTTTTTTTTCTTCTCTATTTTTGCTCAATCTTATCATAGCATAATTTTTTCTCTTATCTACACCCTTCAATCCTTTTTCTTCTACCTACCTAATGTCTCAAATTCTCCCTTTGAAACAAAGACAGAACTCGTCTTTTCAAGTCCTTAGATCTATAAAAATTGGTACAAATCCATTCTCTGATCTTTTATGTTATCCACTCACTTTGTAAAAGACTTAAAGATATAGATAAATTAGGTAATATGTTAAAAAATATATTCATGTAGAATACCTAAAGCAAAAGAAAATCTGATTGCCACAAACTTGAGAAAAAATATGGAATTATCTTTAATTATTGAATTTCTTTATGTCAGTAAATATCACCATACTTCACTTTTACATATTAGCATACTTCACTTCTACTCAGTGTAAAAGTTGGCCTTCTTCAACATCCCTGATCAACAATTGAACGATCTTCACGATGGGAAATCAGTTTCGTTCATGGTTGTTAGGCTTCATTGTCTTTGAAAAAAGTATCTTTCCATACAAAAACAAACAAACAAAAAACAAAAACAATAATAAAAAATAATTAAAAAAATAATTAAAAAAAACATCTCCTGATAGTGCAGTGAGCACTATTAAATACCTTAAAGAGTGTGGTTTCCACTATTCCTTTTCTTAAACTGGTAACCCTCTTATCTTCAGAAGTGTAGGTTAGTTCCTTTTGGGGACATTCACAAAAGAGTTTATGGAAGATGCATGTGGGAAAATATAAACCATTAGTACATATGTTAGTAACAATATAGAATTCACTGTTATTAAGCTAATTTTCAGTGAAAGCTGGGGTGCCCCCATTTGTCAGCTGTGATTTATACAGAACTGACAGGCATTTAGTGATTCCTGGTTGGTATCAATTTCAAATGCCTGGGATAACTGTTACCTGATTTTCACTTAATTGTCCATATGAGCTCTACACTGGTTCAAATAAAGTCAGAAGAATGTGGCCACTAGAATTTCCCCTTCAATTAGCAGAATCAAAGCTAATTTGATTAGCTATCCAAATAAAGGGATAAAAATAAAATAAAAACTTATTTTCTATTGACTCTGTCATAAGACCAATCAGTTTTCTGAAATGATAATTTTAGGTAGAGGCCCATTCAATTGTAGTTCAATTACAGTTCACTCTTTTTTTCTCTCTCTTTTTTTTTTTTTTCTTTTTCTTTCCTATATTAATTAAATCACATGCAGAGCACAATATTTCAGACAAACTTCCATTGCATTAGAAGTTCAGAAATGTAGTTCATTTTCAATAATAAAGGTATCTGAAGAGCCATTTCTGTGTTCATCATGGATGTGTGTCCCACTGAAAGACTTTGGACAGGCCAAAGACATCGGTTGTGTCTGTCCCCATAGACTGACAAAAAATGTATTTTTTTTCTTATCTGGTGTATGACAGGCATTAGCAGTTGAGCAGATTCTTTGACTTTAATTAACTGAAAGCCCTGTAGTACAAAGGAGAATAACTTCCAGTTGACCCAACACAAGAACAGCCTTCTTCAGGAGCATTTGAGACAAAGCCCTGGTGCTCATGCAAATTACTATCTGAATAATAAAAATGGTTTATGCATATATAGGCTTGAATAAATGAAAACTGGGAGTAGTGAACTTCAAAACAAAACCTCAAAGCAACTTTACTGTAAAGCTGTTGCAGCTTGTACCAACTTCTTGGACTGTTTAAGCACTGATTTCTGGAAGTAACTGGCCATTACCCAAATATTCAGAAACAGGGCAGACTTTGCCTGTTAAATTCAGCATGCTTATTTCAAAATTCTCAAACCTATTTTAGGTTTTGTTAAATTATTTTCATGTTCACTGTAGGAAAGGTACACCTCTTTCAGCATAGGTGTAGTGGGCATAAAACTGTTGCATTTTAATTGACATCTAGCTCAAAGACATTTTGGATGCATAAAACAGTTTCAGTAGGAGCAAGCGAAGAGTTCTCTCCAACCCCCCAGCTGCCCATGAACTCCTCTTCATGGGAAGGGAAGGGAAGGGAAGGGAAGGGAAGGGAAGGGAAGGGAAGGGAAGGGAAGGGAAGGGAAGGGAAGGGAAGGGAAGGGAAGGGAAGGGAAGGGAAGGGAAGGGAAGGGAAGGGAAGGGAAGGGAAGGGAAGGGAAGGGAAGGGAAGGGAAGGGAAGGGAAGGGAAGGGAAGGGAAGGGAAGGGAAGGGAAGGGAAGGGAAGAACACACACACACCAACAACCATTCAGTTTTTTGCGTTGTGGTTTTTTTTGTTTGTTTGTTTGTTTGTTTTTAGTGGCTTGCAGCAAGAACTCCAGGCACTGTATTAATTAAAAAAAAAAAAAAAAAAAAAAAAAAAAGCAATGTCATTTGCACCTCCAAATGCAAAATGAAAAAAAAAAATCTTCTGCAAAATGTAAAGACTACATTTCAAACTAGTTGCTATGACTACCACAACGCTCTTAAAAGAAATCTGCTTAAAAATGTCATCATCCTGCCATCGTGTGTCAATTCGAGGTACTGCTCCAAAGTCTGTACTTCGGTTCAGTTTTAAAACTTGGCCATTTTTATCACTAAAAAACCCAACCTGTTGCAATATAAACATCAGTTTCTAATCAGCTGTAATTATTCATATGCTATTATGCTGAACAAGCATAATTAATGAATATATATATATAAATGTGATGCAGTGACTGCTTTTCTTTTTTCACTTCATATCCAGTGTTCTATAATAAATAGTTGGGAAACCAACAGCTAACTTGATGATGTTTGTATCATTAACTTTTTTTTTGAAGACAAGTGAGTAATTTCAGTCTTTCTGGGCTTTCCTCCCCTGTCCCAGTATCATTCAATTCCACACTGTGTAGAAAATCACTACTAGCCATTACTACAGCTGTAATAATTAGTTATGCCACATAAAATTACCCAGCCTTAGCAAACTGCATGCAGCACAGTGTGGGAAAAGGAGAGAGTGATGTTTTTGGGTCTGTTTAGGCTACAGAAACCAAAGTGTCTATCAGTGTCCTGTGCCTAACCCAGCCAACTCCCAGCTCTGCAGCAGAGCAATATGTGGCCACCACCAAGCCCTTCCACGGGGAGATCCCAAGCACATGCCAGTAAATCCCCGTAAGTAAGCACATCTTCTCTCCATTTTGTACTACTGAACAGCTGTAGGACCTCACCTGTCCAAAGTAACCACCCTTCAGCTTCTATTTCAGCCTGTAGGTTGAAACTCAGATCAAAACTTTTCAAGCCACATGAATGGGAAGGTAGCAGCCTCTCTCCTTGCCCACTTCTTTAGCAGGAGGCTGTGCATCCTGCACCTAATCCCTTGCTGATGGATGCCAGTCTGCTCTATAAATGTGAGGCTGGAAGACAGAAACAATACATTGCCAACTGGCCAAGGTGAAAGCAAATTCATGCAGCACTGATCTGTAGTCCTGAACCAGTAAGTGTATCAGTTTAACTATATAAATTTTTATAAAATCCAACTCACTGAAATAGTTCAGGACTCTCATGAAGAAAGCATTCACAGCTTTCATAAAACCTCAGATGCAGAAGGAATGATTAAAAAAAAATAATTTAAAAAAATCAACGACACCCTCTAGCCAGCTGCTACAGATGAAGGAAAACATTCACTAAAAAAGTTATTTCAAATATCCACAAGGAACCTGAAGGTTTTTATTTTTAAGGTTTTCATTTATTATTTGCTGAAGGTTTTTATTTTTTATTTTTATATCCACAAGGAACCTGAAGGTTTTTGATTTAATTTCAAATATCCACAAGGAACCCTGTTCCAGCTGAGACAGGTCATGTTAACCATCCAGGTTATCCATGAAGATGATTCACAAAAGGGAAGCAACACTGTCTCCAGAGCAGAGCAATTCACTATTGTCTGGGCTGATAAAATGTTTTAAATGTGTTGCCATCCTAGCATTGCACCTGTTTATGTCCTCCTGATGGCAGCCAGCCACTGGCAAGCTCTCTGTACAGTTTTCTCATAAAGCTGCATGTAACTCTGTTTCTACTAGATTATATTCTCTTCCAAAGCAGCTCCCTTTCTTCACTTAATCTTCTACCCTATTTTCTTTTATGATCAGAAATGAGATTAAAGACTGCCACAAACCATATAGCTGATGGAGGCAATCAGCGCATCCAGCCCTCTCCATCCCTTTGACAAACTGATGGATTTTGGTGTCTCTCCTCTGACACCAAAGATCCAATTCTAAGCCATTTCTCACATAAGTAGTCCTATTGATTGCAGTGGAAGTAACTTTCACAGGTTCACAGCATGCCCTCCTCCTGCCATGCACATGCTGTAGCCGTTACTCAGCTTCTTGAGCATCCAATGAGAAATGAATGTAATTAGACTTTCAGGTCAAAAGTCTAATGTATTTATTGGGTACTAGCTGTATGTCTTCTCTGCAAGGGGTAGGAATTCACTCTTCAGAAAGAGTGAATTTTACCTCAAGCACTTTATCTGTTTGTATTTTATTTCAAGCAAGTCTAAATTCTTGAACAGGTTAAAAACAGTGCCTGTGCTACAGCATATTCTTCTAGATCTAAACTGGAGTGACCTGGAAGGTTCATTTTACCCTCTTGATACCCTCTTTCCACCATCATTGGCATCAGAGGCACCTAAGTCTCCTAATCCTGAAATAGTACCAAGCATATGCAATTAACTTGGCATCGCTTCGTGCTGCAGGTTATTGTATTTACACATTGCATATTTCACTCCCCTACTCCGCTGCCCATTTTGCAACAGGAGCCGTCATCTGTGATGAGCATTTCCAGTGCCTTGCAGCACAGGAGGGCTCTCTCCTACCTTGGGCCATTAGATTTAACCAAAATCCTAATAAACAACAAAAAGGTTTCCTGTAACTAACATGTTGTAGCATAGACTAACTGAATACAAAATGCCAAGGGCATAATAAGTCTTTGTGGGACAGATGAGAGGGAGAAAGGCAGCCCAGCACTTATATTCTGAGCTGTCCCAGAGGCTTGTGTTGCTCATGGGGCAAGCACAGACCAGGTGAGTGACCACCTCCAGTCCCCTGCAGATTGGACCGATTTGGGTCCCTTTTGGTAAAGAAATTGCACTAAAACAAAAGTGACTCAGCGGGCTGTTACACAACCAGCCAGCACTGTTCACACACATAAGCTACATCTATAAATCTGAGTCATGACTTGATTATAGTGCTGATAATAAGGTGGATTGTAAAAAGAAAACTCAGTTTGAAAAATAGGACTGGTAAAGATCTCAAGAGGTCATCTAGACTACTTTCTTTCCAAGAAGAAAGAAGGATCAGTTACATGGATACAGGCGTTAGATGACATCACCCCTACTAGACGTTTGTCAAGCTTTTTCTCAATAAACCTCTCTAGCAATGGGGACTATGCATAATCCCAGAATATCTACTCAGTGTTTCACTGCTCTTAGTTTTTTATTTACAGGGATTATTTTATATTGTAAATTTATGGGTTGTTTATCTCCTCTGTGTGGTCTGGTTTGGTACACTACCACCTAATTCATAAAATGGACAGCGTTGCCCTTTATTTGAAGTATTCCGATGTTTCATTTCTATTCTTACAAATTCTGGATCGAATACCACTGAATTCAGAAGAATGGCTCTCACGGTGTATGTGAGTGGAGACCTTTACATTGTGCAGCACCTCCGCAGGTGTCATTTCTTTCTTTGGTCTTAGAACTAATATTGTCCAAAAGCATCCCAAAAGCATTCACATACACATTTTCTGATGTGCACCCCTGTGGAAAAAAATGCCATGGTACTGAAGAATGTGCATCTGAAAATATCTGTCTGCTTGTACAGAGCAAGAAGTGTGGAATTTCCTCCACAGGTCTAAAAATAAACCACTCAAGGTGCATGCAGGGTGGGCCTCTGCAGTTTTTAACACGTGGTGTATCATTCAAACATTAATGTCTGCTGGTTTTACGCAGCTGGGCAGCTGAGTTCCACCACAACCACTCTCTCACTTCCCCTCCTCAAAGAAAAAGGGGGATGAAATATGGTGGAAAGGGCTCAAAGGTTGAGATAAGGACAGGGAGATCACTCAACAGTTATCATCATGGTCAAAACAGACTCAGTGTAGGGAGATTAATTTCATTTTTTTTCCCGGTTGCTAACAAGCTAGAGCAGTGAGAAACAGACAAAAATAACTAAAAGCACCTTCCCCTCACTTTTCTCTCACAAAAATAACTAAAAACGCTTTCCCTCTTCTAGCGAGCAGCACAGGGAAACAGGGAATGGGGGCTGTGGTCAGTCTCTTTGTCTCTGCCACTACTTCATGGTCCCATGCAGGACCATGGGCTGCAGGGGGACAGCCTGCTCCACCAGGGGCCTCTCCACAGGCCACAGGGGAACTGCTGCTGTGTGCCTGGAGCACCTCCTGCAGCACTGATCTGGGGGGCTTCAGGGCTGCTTCTCACTCCTCTCTCCCAGTTGCTGTTGCAATATTTGTTGTTGTTGTTGTTTGTTTGTTTGTTTGTTTTCCCCTTTCTTACTGCTCTCACAGAGGCACAAACAACATTGCTTATTGACTGGGCTCTGGCCAGCAGCAGTTCCCTTTGGAGCTGGCTGAAACTGGGCCTTATCTAACATGGGGCAGCTGCTGGGCTCTGCTCACAGAAGCCACCCCTGCAGCCCACTGCTACCAAAAGCTGGCCATGTAAACCCAGTACATGGTATGAAAACCTTATATGAGACAAAACCCAACCCAGTTCATCCCAAATTTTTGGTTCTATACTTCATAAGGTGTCTGAGTTTTTAACAGTGTGCTTGTGCACACTGTGCAGAGGGATTGTGGGAAGAAGCTGAAGCACTGGACCACACAGCTTATCTCTTAGCTCTGTCCCCAGCTCTTTAATGGGATGATTCAACAGGTTTCCTTCAGGATGCATTTGTTACAGAAGGGCTAGCCCTAAGGAAGCTGAATGAACCTCACTTTGCGTTAGCTGAGATAATGGCCCTAACATTCAGCAGTATACACCAAGCAGATTTCCCCCATCCTCTCTGAATTTTTCCATCACACAATCAAGAGAAGAAGAAAACAAAACAAAGCAAAAACAAAAACAAAACAAAACAGATTAACAAACAAACAAACAAACAAACAAAGAAAACATTGCACTAACCCTGTCCTGAGACAGATTCCAAACAGATCCAGACAACAAAAGCTACTCACAAAAATATCTAGCTGGAGCCAATGCTCTGGAGTAAGCACTGCCTGGCTTCAGACCAACACAGAGCAGAATATCCTTCATCAAACCTGGTCTTCCCTTAGAGTATGTAGTAGTGTCAACTGTCGGGTAGGACTGCTCAAGATAAAGGGCAAATGCTCAGGAAGTACTCTAAAATGCATTCAGTCTAGGAATGGAAGAAGTTGAAGTCCCGCTCCAAGGGATCCTGAATATCTGTGGTAGGAAGTCACAGCTTTACCAAGAGACCCCTATCCTCATGCAGAATCCACATGAAGGCATCAGAAGAAATAGAGGTGACATGGATCCAAACACTAACATTTGCAAAATCTCCTCATCCTTCACCAATTACAACAATGCTTTTCATTGAGTTGGCTGGAAAAGATCAATTCATAGATGATCAACAGTTAAATCTGAGCTGAGCTAGTAGAGGGAAACTTAGTGGAAAGTTTGCAGCCACTGAGAAAACCCTATTATAGGCTGAAAGCAACTAACTTACAGTGGAAGGACCTTTTCTAAGAAAATAAAGTTTCTAAGAAAGTAAAGTTCCTACCCTACAATCCAGGAGTATGTTTTTTCACCAAAACCCCAAAGCAAGAACAGCTAATGCTTTGCATCAGTAAATGCTGGCCCAGACATTACATATACCTCTAGTGCTCACTGTCTGAACTGCAGCAGGATTCTGTTATTGAGCAAGGGCATTCCTAATTTCACATCTCCAACAACTCTCAAAGGCATTCAGAATGGTGTAATTTACATTTTCATGGCATTCAGTAGTACAGGGACTGGGATACTAAAATATCCCTCATGGTTCCCAGCATGCAAACGTGCTGAACAATCATACTATAAATGTCTGGGGGTAATGGGGTGAACTGCATTCACATGGGAAACAGAACTTTCTTCCAAAAAACAAACACACACACACACAATAAAAATAAAAAATATATATATTAAAAAAAAATAAATCTGGGAGTTTTAGAGAGCATTAGTCCCTCCAATTAAAAATGTCTACAGCCTTGAACTTTCTCTTGATTTTTGATGAAGAACTGGAAAATAATTTCCCATTGTCATGATCTAAGATTGAGCAAATATTATGAAGGGAAATTTTATTTGCATTTTTCAAATGTCTTTCAGGAAACCAGCCTCAGTTCCATGGCTTCTCCCAGCCCATGGACAACTGCTTCAATCCCAAATGTCCAAGCCCTACCAGAGAACCTAGCAGCAACTTGAGTACCTTTTGTTCTACCTCTACCAGCAAATCTTTACTGAAAACTCCAAAATACTGCTCAATTTCAGATGAATGAAAAACATCCAGGTATTTTGATTTTCTCCTGAATAATAACAAGGCAAAAAGTCACCTGAAAATTCAGAATTTGAGCTGAAATGTTAAACTATTATTTCATATGCAATCAGTGCTTCTTTGGAATACATATTAACATTTCTTTGTTTTGGAAGGTGGCCAATTAACTTTGTTGTGATTTATCCTTTACTCCAGAGACATGTCATTCTGTGAGATATTGTATCTCTGTGAGATACCTAAACTTTATTTAAATCAATATCACAATTTCTCCCTCTAGCTAAAATTCAACTAAAAAAAAAAAAAAATCAGCCTTAATTTTATGGCAAATCATTAAAACTTCCCAATAAGTTGGCCAAAGAACAGAAAACATTATTTTGATGCCTGTGTGTGAAATTACCAATTTTTTTTAACACCGTATCATTCACTGTTTCTCTGCAACTTACTGAACAATTGTAACCCCCACTTTTTGACCTGCTGTCTAATTCTTATTTGAACTTCTGCCGATTCTCTATTTTTCCCGTCTACCATACTAGAAAGCTTAAGGCCCTTTGTTTCTGGTATCAAATTTAAATATCCTTCTGTTGTCTCTTTTGCTAAATTTATGTGTGTTGACTGTTACTCTCCCTTGGTTTGGTCTTCACATTGCTTTAGTTTGCTAGGCTAGAGAGCATTAGTTTGAACAGCCTGATCAGGGCTCTCTTTTGCTATCTGTTAACTATTGTCTGTTAACTAAGTCTGTTTATGGCTTTACAGAAGTTTTTTTCTCTGATTAGCGAATAAGAAACTTTTGTTCCTTTAGAGGGACAGAGAAGCTGCCTTAGTTTCATTGAAATAAGAGTTGGAAAAGACCTGTCAGACCACCAAATTAATCACTTGATAAGTATGGGACTATTGCCTCTATCTCTGTCCCAGCTGTCAGCAACATGAACACCAGGAAGAAATTTTGTTTGGTTGCAGATTTGCCTTTTATCTGCTGCTGTGACCCTGGGCAGTTTGAACAACATGCCTGAGGGCAGCCAGAAGCCAGAAGCCAAAGCTACAACTACCTGCCTTTCTTACTGCAGCATGCTGAGACAATGTCCTTGGGTGAACTTCACCAAGAGTCAAAGCTCTCCACAGATGCATCTTTTTGGGTTAGAAGAGAAATGTCATGAAAGTGTATAATGAAGTAACACAACTAATCCTGTAGCACTTTACACTTTCTGCATTAATGATCTTTTATTCTTCATTTTAAGCACAACCCACACATGAGACTTAGCAGGTTGAGTGTGAGCTGTTCAGAAAAAGAACTGTGTCAGATGCCTGTAAACTGTGGAGCCAGAAGTCTCCTTGGTGTCAAGGTGGTTATTCCCCACAGTTATAGACAATGTACACAAGAAGTTGTCTCTGCACTCAAGAAGAAATAAGGATGCACATTAAACTGAATAATCGGATACAATAGTAGTTAGCAATCTTCACTGAAAATAAAACCATTTAAAGGGAAACAGAGGTCCCTTTGCAGCCAACAAATGGTGGATGAACAATAGAAAACTGCAAAGTGCTTTGGTTTACGTTACAGTCAGGCACTGACTGTAACACACAGTTTAGTAACAAGCTTCAATAGCAATGCCTAGAATGTCTCAGGAGTCAGGCAAGCAGGAAACTGTAGTGACTGTTTGCCATAAACAGTTCATTTAACTGCCACCCCATCACTCTTCCCTGTTATGATCCTTTTAGTTTCATCCACCTTCCCTTAAACCCAGACCACACAGAGCTTGTGGCAAGACCTTTTCACTATCTGGCACACCAGAACCTTGACTGAACCCTGCTGTTAAACAAACAGGAAACCACTTATATGCAGACACCTAAGTTCTATGTCAACTATTAAAATACAAAGCACACCCATATCAGAAACAGACAGCAGATAAAAACAAGAGTTTATGGCTGACAAAGGACCTGCTGGTCAAACTTAGGGACAAGAAGGAAATGCAATGGCAGTAGAAGCAGGGACATGTGGTCTGGAAAGAGTACAGGGATGCTGTCTGGATGTGCCCAGATGGGATCAGGAAAGTCAAGACACAGATGGAACTGAGCTTGACAAAGGATGCAAAGAATTACAATAAGAGATTCCATAGGTACATTGGTCAGAAAAGAAAGGCCAAGGAGAGTGTACCCACTCTGATGGATGAGAAGGGAGAACTGGTAGTGACAGACATGGAGAAAGCTGAGGTACTACTCAACAACTTCTTTGCCTAAGTCTTCACTGCCAGTCAGGCTTCCCAAGTCTCTCATTTCCCTGACCCTGTAGGTGAGGGCTGGGGGAGCAAAGCCCCTCCCACTGTGAGCAAAGAGCAAGTCCGAGACCACCTGATGAAACTAAAAAGGTACAAGTCTATGGGGCCCAATGCCATGCATCCCAGGGTCCTGAAGGAATTGGCTGGTGTAGTCAACAAGTCTCTCTCCATCATATTTGAAAAATCCTGGCAGTCATGGGAAGTCCCTGGTGACTGGAAAAAGGGAAACATCACTCCCATTTTTAAAAAGGGAACTACAGACCAGCGAGCCTCACCTATGTGCCTGGGGAGATCATGGAAAAGATCCTCCTGGAAGCAATGTCAAGGCACATGCAAGAAAAGGTGATCCGAGACATCCACCAAGGGCAAATTATGCCTGAACAATCTGGTGGCCTTCTATGACGGAGTGACTGCATCAGTTGGCAAGGGAAGACCAAACAATGTCATCTACCTGGACTTTTGTAAGACTTTGACATGGTCCCACATGACATCCTGATCTCCAAAAGCAAAAGCACTGTATGGACCCACTGCATCCTAAATGCAAATGCACTGTGCAGAGCATACTCAGCAGGGTTCAGAGAGCAGCACCACAGAGTTACACCAAAGAGGAATGTGGTCTGCTGCAGCACAATGATGTTACTAACCTTTACTGCCTTAGCATTTCTGATGCTTAGAGTATAACACAGATACAGATAAAGTGCAAAAACTCTCATGAGCATTAAGAAAATACAGGAAAAATATAGATTTTGTGAAAATACCATTTCCCGGCCACCTTTTAAGTCCATTCTTAAGCCACTGCAAGTGTATCCTCTCCTGTTGCTGGGATTATTTCTGTTGTAATATTTGATATAAAGAACAATATATCAGAATTATAATATGCATACATGAACACAGTTGTGTAACTCAGCATTTATTGCACATTATCCTTTGTTGCACTAATGGGGTTTTAGCTTTCTTCTATTTTCATTGTCAAGTCACTCAACGAAGAGACAGTCACAGCAGTCACTTACACAGCATGACTAAGTTACACAGCAGTGCATATCAGGATGCATAGACTCATATCTAGTGACAGCTGCAAGGGGAATTCCTGTATGCTGAATGCAATTAGTAAATAGAAACGTAGCCAACATTTGAGCAATAATGTTACAGTAATGTGGCCTGTAATGACCCTTTTTGCTTTTGATCGTAGTCATCGGAGGCAGCAACTCCAGTGATATAACAGCACTGATGCTGTCACCTGGCACTGCCTAGCCTCAGGATGCTCCTGGAGTGCTTTTCACACAAGCACGTCCCCAAGCTTGTGTGTGATGTTTGGGCACATACCTTGTTCTGTCCCGTGTGGAGCAGAACCAACTTCAACACTAATGCCTCTGTAACAAGCTACACAAAGCTTTAGTGAGCACTGTAAGCCTCTGTGCCTTTCTGAGTGGTGGTAAGCAGGACTTGATATCCAGGTGATGCTCAGTGCCTTCTGGCTTCCCTCTGTGGAGCTGTTTTGCCCAAGCCCCTAAATCTCTGTTTTCAGTATGGCAAGATGTTGAGTTTTGTTCTGACAGCAGGATAATTACCACGTTAGTCAGACTGCTGCAAAGTCCCAGTGGCACCAAAGGCATTACAGCCAGATAGAGAACAAGTCTACAGTATTTCACCTTCTCTAGTATCTTCGTTTCTGAGGTGACACCGAGTCATTTAGGGGACGCTGGCCATTTGTGGGAAGGAAACACAGCCCTTGTTACAGCAAACCCTTGCTATAACAGCATCTCTCTGCCTTGCTCTGTGCACCACAGTGCCCTAAGGTCTGTTCGCTCACTCCAAAACCATCCCCATCTGTATTGTTCCCAAATACACAAGTATCCAGCTGTGGTACTTCCACTCATATCCTCCGGTATTCATAACTATATATACGGGATGAATATTCAAAACTAATCTTGGCGTGCCTCTGAGTAGTTCAGAGATGACAAATATAACTTCTGATCACACTCTGTTCATGTGGAAATGCCAGAACAGCTGCTGCTCTTTCAGTTGTCACAGACAGGGAGTTAAATTACCTACAAACAGATACAGCTCGTGTAACCCCGTACACAGCCAGCACCGGGTGCACTGCTGGTGGGCTCTGCCTCCCCTAAAAAATGGGGGATTGCAGGGTGCTGCCTGGAAGACAAGTGGTAGAGCTGGCCTCTGCACTGCTTGCATGAGGGGAAATTCCTCCTTCTCGCTCCCTGTACTTCAGAGCTAGAACCAAGGTTTTTGGAGCACCTTCATGCTTTTTTGTTTCTTTGTTTTATCCATCCTAAAAGCCTGAAGAAGCAGGGATAAAAATTTTATCCAAGGAGTTTACTGACCATAAAAAGCACCCAAGGACAGAACACAGTGAAACAGATAAACCTTACAGCTGTGAAATATGACTCATGTGGGTGGTTAAAGAGAGGGAAAGCAAAACACATTCATCTTAACATATAGAGTTTGATTCTGTTCTCTCAATTTCCATGACAAATCTCCAGGTTGTACCTTATCAACTGTAAGCCTACACCTGTATAACTACAGCAGCCACACACCAGGAGCTGGACAAAGAAGTTAATGTTATTCCTCAAAAAGTCTGTTGGTTCATTCTTAATAGCATATGTGGGTAACTTTTTTTCTTCAAAAAAAGTATTTTCTTCTATCTTTTTCTCCATTTTCCTAGTTACTACAGTCCAGGCAGTCAGCAAAAATGTCTTAGGAATTACATAGTAAGAGATGCTACAAGCAATGCATAATGAATTGCAATGTAAGATTAGGAAAAAAAAAATAATAACAGAAAAAGCAGGTAGGACTCTAGAAAAAAAACAATGTAATCAGACAACAGTCCCTAGAAAAGAGAAAATTTTAAAAGCAAAATAGTAGTATTATGAGTATTATGTGTGGGGAAAAAAAAAAAAAAAAAAAAAAAAAAAAAAAAAAAAAGACGACTTCTTGGAGAAATGAGAGAAACAGTATTTTCTCAATATTTGTCTCAGAGAACTCATTAATGATTGATTAATAGAGAGCTGGAAAATAGACACAAAAAAATAAATTAAAAGGTCATCTAGCCTATTTTCCTCATACTCCAATATTTCAAACTGTCTCCCTTCTTTCAGCAGAAGAACTGCCTTTGATGTGTACTTGTAAGACTTTCTCTGTTATGGATGTTCAGAAAACACATGAACAGAATCAAAGAGATGTCCTAAAGTCACTCAAAGATTTAATCTCAAGTATGACTTAACTTATTGTGGACTATGTATCCTATGGCAGGTCAGAATGAATACAGTACTTGAGCAAAACAATATTTAGTCCAATTTTAAACCTCCGTTGCAATATTTTTCAGTGGTGCCCAGTGCCAGCAGAAGAGGCAGTGGGAACAAAATGAACCACAGGAGGTTCCCTCTCAACATAAGGAAGCACTTCTTGTGAGGGTGACCAAGCACTGGCACATGATGCCCAGAGATGTTGCAGAGTCTCTGTACGTGGAGACGTTTAAAAGCCATCTGGAAATGGTCCTGGGCGCGTTGCTGTAGGTGTCCCTTGCTTGTCAGGCTCAGATGGTGACCTTCAGAGATCCATTCTAACCTCAACCAATTCTGTCATATTTTTGTCCTAAGTACTGCCAGTTTCTGTAATCCAACATGGACTGATAGACAGCTACCTTCAGGTTCTCATTTTTGTTGATGACCAAGAGAACTCAATTCCAAAGAAAAGGAAATGCTTATTACATCTTACATTGTATATATTATTTATACATTTTCCATTTTTCTTTATTTCTTTGAGCTGACAGAAGATAACTGTACCTGTAAATCTGAATAGGAATACAATTCATAGAAATAGCAACCAGGTTTTACTTCAGCGCGTTTGTCTAGAATCAGTGTTAGGTGCCATGTGTTGTAAATGCTCTTCTTCAACTCACTGGACTGTGAAAATAGTTTGAAAATAAATCTTAAGATATTGCTTGCATAACCTTCCTGCTTATAAGTTTAATTACTATCTCTTTTCATTCTGAAACTATGGCAAGTGCATAGAAAAACAAATCAATGACAAAATAATTCTTATTGACAGATTCCTATCTGTTCTAATTCTCTTCTTACTTTAGGCCTATTTTACCATTTTGTAGGGATTAATACCCAGGAATAATTACAAGCTTTTTTCTACAGAATATATAGCCAGCACACACAATCTTCAAATATGCAGCTATTCTGTCAGGAAAAGATATCAATGGGTGGTTTAAAGTGTAGCATTGCCCATATTTATTCATGCATCAGAAAAGAGAATGTAGTTACACAAATACCTGCATAAATATAGCTCAGCAGAGTGTGGAATTAAAAAAAAAAAAAAAAAAAAAAAAAAAAAGAAGAAGATATTCTTAAGAAGAAGATATTCTTTAGTTTTGCCTGTTGTTTTCTACTCTTTAATGAAATAATGCATTCTAGAAATCTGTACTAAGCTCTGATTTTGCAAATACTTGCAATATATTGCAATGATGCTTGTGGGTCCCTTGCGTCTTTGGACTTGCATTCTATGATTCTACATTCTAAGTTTAATTTTGTTAAATTATAAAATCAACTTTTTTTAAATTATATAATCTTACTGATTAGTTAACTTAGTTCTGCGTATGAAATTGCACAATAGAAAATTCATCTCGCCTAGCATTCACTTTACTGTTCTCTCAGGCCTTGGTACTGAGAAGGGATAAAACCAAGTGCAAAGTCAGCACAGTCCCACTGGAGTTACAGATAAAAAAACTTTTGCTCTCTAGAGTAAAAGCTAGAGTATAACTCATATTCCTATTTTAGATCCCCAAAAGACTTACTCCAGAATATGAAAAAAGAATCTAGCAATTCCCCTATCTCTCTCTGTCCTAAATTGACCTATACCATAAGCCCTGAGGAAAACGTGTAACACTTGCACCTGAAAAGTTCTCTTGCAGAGTGGAGCTGCTTTTACAAGTTGTACGGTCTTAGTTTAAAGAGATTGGAGCAGAACAATCAGATAAAAATACATCTGTATGAACATCCTGATTCCAGAAGTGCCGGGAGGCAATGAGCTGGAACAATGTTTTTCACTCTGCAACATCCAAGAACTATTAGAAAAGGTGCATGACCTTTAATTAAGAGAAAGCATTTTTGGTTTGAATTCACTGCATGTAGGTCTGAATATTTTCAGTCTGTAAATCAAAAGACACTCAAAATCAAATCACTACTCTGAAAATCACCAGGAGAAAAATGATCAATTATAGGTTCAGAGTTTGAGAGAAACAGTGATCTCTGAATCGCTACATGAAAAAAATAAATAAATAAATAAATAAATAAAAATTTGACTTAGATCTGACTCTGGAAGTTAAACCACTGTTTATATATGAGTATTTTTTCTCTTAACTTGCCTGACTTACACTTATGCATATTCATATTGCTTTGTCATTGAGCTGCCTAATCCCCTCTAGTCTGCGTAAATATATCATGGTTTTCTCTTGAACCTTCTTGATTTAGACTCCCGAAGGATTATTCTCAGAGACAATAAAAGAAGCTGTCATATTCCCTATCTTTATTTGTCCCCTGAATGACAACCATTACACTGGGGCATTGAGAAAACTGTGTAACACCAGATTTCTTTGTTTAGCAGAGCTGAAAAATAAATAAATTGAATAAGCTTTGTGTTTTCTTTTGTCCCTTCATTGTCAGGAATTTATAGAATCCATTATAAGCATTCAAACTTTTACATATGCAGAATACTAAGAGACATTAAGAAATATTCATAATGCAGTAATGCTCAGAGCTTCTTCCACATCTTGGCTAAGAAATCCATATACTCACAGGTATTCCAGCTCCTGACTCAGAATACAGTTGAGTCAGGTGTAAGAAACTTGATACCTTTGAATATTTGAGGCTTGTGCTCTTACTACTTTATATGCAAAACAAGAAAATCTATCAAGGATGATAAATATTTTCATAACTGGCATTTTGTCCTCAAAATTTTTTAAATTAATACCAACAAGATGATCAACACTTGATCTCCAGGTGTGATTATGTAAAAAAATATACCTTCTCTTAACCATTTGGTATATCCATGCTGAAAAATACAGAAAATTTGACTTTAAAGCCATTCACAGTTATTGAAAGCAAGACAGAAACATTACTTTGTTTCACTTATCCATGCCAGGCTTCTCTGTCTTGGACTTTACTCTTAAGAGCACTGCAATTGCCTTGCTGAAATCCTTGCTGGCTGGAGAATGTAAACAGGGAAGCTGTAGTTGCTGGAGTCTCACAACAGCTGAACAGAAGATATATAGCACAGGAAAAAAAAATAATAAAATATATATATATATATATATACACACATAAAGATTAAAGTTGTACTCTGAAGAAAAAGAACAGGGGCCAAAGTTACCTGCTCGCGTATACTTTATTTTGCATTCTTTATACGTGCTGAAGTTGAGTGAATTTCAACAAAAGTTAAATCACTGACATGGAGAAAAAGTCCAAAAGGACCATCCTTTTGTCCAAGCAGGGCACTGGATTTCTGCAGTATGTAGAAATATTCACGGGTAAGATTTCTGAGGGAGTAAGTCTCATAAATTTGAAGGTAAGATCTCATACACAATTAAAGTTGGCTCATGCCATGAAGAGTAATAAGCACAGTCATATGTAAAAGCAGGGTAATGAAAAGGTTTGATGTTGACTTAACCTACACCAGTGTAAATCAGAAGTGCTGAAAGTGACCTTAAAAGAAAAGTCAAACAGAGCAGTTAATATTGTTGACTTCACTGGGAAAGGTTCTCACGATACTATCCAAAACTTTTAGGAAAGAAATCTACAGTTAAGGTAATAAATAAATAAATAAATAAATTCTAGGCTAAACCTAAGTCTGTAAATGAAGACAAATTGTGAGTTCACATTCAATACCACTTTGCCAGCAGACAGAAAATCTGCTGTAGTTTGTAAAAAGCCAATAAATTTGACAGTAACAAAGTCTGTATCTGCACTGGTAAATCAAATAGAGCTAAGAAACATTCCCATGCAGCAGAACTCAATTTTCAATATGTTAGCTGTTAGAAAAATCCTTAACATTATTTTGACCTGGATCAACTAGCACCTTCACAAAGAACCTATGGCTACATGTCAGGAGTTAGCTCACATCATGAGTATCCCTGCAGGCAGCTTGGATGCAGACATCCTTTTTTTTGGAGGTTAAACTAGTTTAACAGTTGGACATAGGTTATTCTGTGCCAGTTGGTCTTAGTGCTGGAGAACATTCCCAGACGTGTTTACTTGATGAATATTGACATAGCCAAATATTCCAGGTTGTAGGCACCTGAAGCTAAAATTATTACAATAATGTGGCCTGCAGGGCTTTAAAGAGTGGTTGACAAACAACAGCAGCATATTAACTGATAAGCTGTCCAAGTAGATGGAGGAGGCCTGAGAGGTTCCAGAAAGTGTTTTCTCTTGCAAGAACAAGTTTCTTGGCAAACCACATGTTTATCTATAACTTCATATTTTGTCACTCCAAAGACTTAAAAACCAACAGACTAGGACTGTACTGTTGGAAATAAAAAGAGAAAATTATCAGAAAATACATTTTGTTCTTATCACATGGAGAAAAAGCATTACAATCTTCTTGCAAGTGCTTAGAAAAATGCATTTTTTGTTAAATAATTATTTAACTATCCCTACTGTTCCCATTACATCTGAGAGATTTTGTCCTATGTGTGTTTAACTCGTGGACAATTTCTAGTTGAGTGAATACAGTCTGAGTACACAGAACAGCTGCTTCCCAAACCAGCAATATATCTGCCACAGCAAAGCTTCGGGACAGCTTGCTGTGTTAAGGACACAGAGTTGAGCTTGTTATTTAGAGTTGAGACTAGTTAAACATATATAGCACAGTGTATTTAGTTAAAACACTGAAGAGTTCCTGTTTATGATGATGGGAAAGCCTAGTACTTTGGCTTACAGAAGGCCTTCAAAAGTCCTTCATTAACAGAAAGGACAGGATTCAGGAACGTAGGTAGAAATTAGGTTGAATCAATCTAGATCAAAGAAAAAAAAGGAGCAGTTCTACTTCCAGATGCATATTTACCCCATGCAGTCACCAGGTGAGCCCAGAAACACGACTCATTTCTTTGATAATGATTAGTGAGCTTATTCTCCAGATCTTGAAGCTCCAGTCAGCAAGGGATGGGACTCTCTGAATCAGAAACGTGTTATGTCTAGCGTACATGAGCCAAGTCACCTTAAGGTAGTCACTATCAGCAAGAAATGCTTAGGGACTTCCTCATTTCATCCTGAAGTAGACAACATTTATCCAATCATATAAATTGTACCACCAACTCGTCTGGAAACCAAAACAAGCAGAAACTGCTTGAGGGTCACTGCAGTGAGCGCAGTACATATATACATGAGCACAACCAAGTTTGGTGCCGCCAGTCAGGTACTAGAGCACGATTTATACTAACCAGAAGGAATGTAAGGATTAGGCAGATCATGTCTTAGCACAGACCTGGTTTAACTGGCACTGTCAGAAAAACATATTTGGTTGGCAGCTCTATACTCCTGAGGGCTTCAGGTTACTCTATCCATCAGCGGGCACCGGGTGATGCAGGAACCTCATGCACTTTCAGACATCTGGAGAATAAAAATATCCATAGCTTTATCAGGGGTATGTGTTTTATATAAGAGATCTCTCACATAAAAGCACAAAGACATTTCCTTCTAGGCAATAGTTTGCAGTGTAACCATGCACATCCTCTGACAATACTGTAACTGTGGATGGGAGCTCCCAAAGCAGTCACCTTATTTTCCATTGATTCTGGTGAGACCTGAAAACACTTCATGATTTGAGGGATCACTGATTCAGGCTGGTCAGTCAGATACTACCAAGGAATGTATAGAAAGGTCAGAAATGGGCTGAAGAGAGAAGATAACATAGGACTAGGCCTGCAGGTAGCATCAGATACACCTTGTCCACATGAGCACACATCATAAGCTTTGACTGCAGTAAATCAGGGGGGCAGGGGCAGTTGTCTTTTCCCTTCATATTCCTATGGCTATTTAAGACAATAGCATAAAGTGAGAGGCAATACTGCTATCAGTAAAAGTGTATTCTGCTTTACACATGGCTGACATTACTCATTATGAGCTTCTTGTTTCACAGCCACAACTCCGGATACTTTAGCTTTCAAAAAGTCAACAAAATGTGGAAGCACGAAGCTTCAAGTCGTCTGAAACATCCAGAGCCTATTAAATCTACTCGTGGGTTGTCACCTAGGAAGACTGTGTAATACTGCAAGGGAAAACAAGCTAAAGAAGGCAGATGCCTTAACAGCTACTAATTGGAATCTAATTACTCTTCCAATTACCTTTCCTCACCACTCAGTCCTCAAGCCAGCTACTGACAGACATCAGCTGTCCGTGTGGCATCTCAGCCAGCACAGACTGTATTGAGTGTGAAATCAGACGAGACACTGTTACACCAACATTAGCAGCACGTCTTTCAAACTCTCTGCAGTAGGAAGGCAGTGCTGAATATTTCATAGCACACAGTTATAGCTGGCATCTCATTTTTGAGGATACAGATACAGTATTTCTGCAGGATTCCAGTGCCGCATAGCTGTAGACAAGTGATTAGATGCTATGTACAAACAAGCACACAGCCAAATCATAGTCACACGGCCTCCCCCATCCTTTTACTTGCATTTGGTCCCCTGCTGTTACAAGTAATTATGTCATATAATAACTTCTACCATAAATCCCTTCCTAACTTAAAACCCTGAGAAGGTTTCTTGCACATTGGAGGAGTGAAAACTAAATACAGTCTTTACTCCCCCAGGGAGATTTTTCTGTATGTTTTAAGGAATTGCAAATCCCCATCATCTGGAGAGCTACATATGACCCGGTTCTCAGTCGCCAACATTACAGCAGAGCCTGGAGGTGTCAGGCAGCTGCAGGATCCCTCTGCAGTAAGTCTGTAGCTGCTTGCACCATGAGCAAGCCCGTGCTGCCACAGACTAAGCACACACAAAAACTGAAACCATCTCTGTTTACAGATGAGGAGCAGAAGCACAAAAATGCTTCCCCCAGATCACAGCAGACAGCTTCAGACTTCCTGCTTCTAGTATAGGGCTATTGCCACAGGCCAGCCCTTCCTTCCCTCCCCCCCCCCCCCCCCCCCCCCCCCCCCGCCTTTTTTTTTCTTTTTTTTTTTTTTTTGATTCAAACACACTAGTTTTGTGGAGACCTGAATTTTGGAAGGCCACCAAGCAATGAGACTGTTTGAGGTATATAGATTTGGTCAGCGGGAGAAGGGTTATCCGTGTGCAGCTTTAATGTGAGTGTTACCACTGAGGACAGCTGTACATGATTACAATGGCATCATGGCAGCCCACACTGCCTTTCCACAGCTGCTGTCTGATAAATTTGTATTTTTCTGATTTCACATACTCTAGCACACAGCATACACATGCACCACCCTGCTCCATAGGTGGTTTGGCCAGGCGGTGCTTTGGATCTACCTTTTTGCAAGCAGTTTCTCAAAGCACACTTCCCAGAAAGCAGGAAAAAAAATCTGCAACCACTCCACAACTGGAAAAAAAAAAAAAAAAAAAAAAAAAGTTAAAAAAAATTATCAGTAAGTTAAGAAGCACCAGGGAATGTCCTCGAGCATTCACTCACTGGGGTACATGACTAAATAGTTCCCAGGAGGGTCCACCAGCTTACCAACATCCTCCTAAAGGCTCCCAGGCTGAAAAGGCTTCCAGGCTGAGCTGGGAGCAAGCATGGCTGGGGCATTCATCCAGCAGGCAACGCGGATGCCTCCGCCCTGTTTAACAGGAAAAGTACAGACAGAGGCTGTTCCATGACACTACATCTCGGTGCCAGCCAACAGCCCCAGACGCATGCAATTTATTAGTATGTTCACAGCTTAGCTCCCTGTTAATTACGGCCTGTCAACCTGCTTGCCAAACTGTGCCGCTCCTCTTTAGATAGCGCTGGTGGAAGTAAATCATTAGCAGAAGAAACCAAAGAGAAGAAAAGAACTTTTGCTGTTATTCTCCCCGCTTCTTCCACCCCGCACAGACCATAAGGATCCTATAATCAATAATCATTCGGCTTTCTGCACAAATCATTGCTCGGGAAGATGCAGACAGGGAGATTACAGGCTGCAGACCAGAACTCCCCTCCCTTATGACCACACAGGGCACTCCCCCATTAATTAGCTGAACTCGTTAATCAGCACCAGGAAGCTCCTAATAAGACCCAGAGACTCAGTGGTGTTTGACTGGTTGGTTTTTGTTCGTTTGTTTATTTTAAATCTAAAGAGAGATGATTACTGCTCTGCACGCAAATGGGTCAAGCTAACAGAATACAAAGCAGTTTTCTACCCCAAAGCATCCCTCTGGAAGAAAACTCAAGGTCAGGCTTGCATCAGTTTGTTTTCTTATTATGGGCAAATCTGGGGGGCACATGGTAGCTGATTCTTTGCCTCTTCTGCTGCAAGTGAAAAGCCAGGCAGACAGCAGTGCAAGGGCAGAACGAGCTGTCAAAGGAAAAGCAGCTCTGCTAAAGAGACAGGAGCAGGTCCTGCTGCCACAGGAGTCCCAAAGATTCCCAATCCTCTGAAATCCCAGCCAATTTCCAAAAATAAAAATAACAATAATAAATAAATAAATAAATAAATAAATAATTCTGTAACAGATACTGACCTTGTCAATACAAGGAATACATTTTGAAAGTAGGAAATGGGGGAAGAGAGAAAGATGGTCAAAATGAGCACTGTATAAAAGGCTGCCTGTCTGCCTAAATGTAGCCAGCCTGCCTACCTACCTAAAAATGTCCTTATATTTTTAGTGATTTTTTTTTTCCTTCACTCTGACCTAGACTGCAATATACTGTTCCACAAGAGGTCAAGCCATCTGTAGCTCACGATGAATGAACATACCTTTTATATTTATGCAGGTTTTCTCCACTAAATATTACTCTGATTATTAAAAGAATGGTATTTCAATAATGGAAGGATTAAAATATTTCACTTAATCTAACATTTAACACGAGAGCTTTCTTTGGGGGATATTGCACTACTTTACAAACCACTGTTCTGCAAAAATGCATGAGCTTACCTCTGTGCTCAACTCAGACTTTAATTAAGTCAAAACTTTGACATTTTCCAGAAGTGCTGCTGGAAACCTCATCCCTATGTTCAAGGGGAAGGAGGGACAAAGGGAAGGACAGCTATTCTTTTTCTATTATTCTTTTTGATAAGTGATATCAACTAAATATTTGTTGAACTTATTTCCTGTCTCTGCAGATGAATGTAAAGGGAATGTTTTAATCAATATTCCTGCATTCTGTTAGATCTATAAGATCTAAACCCCTTGAAAAAATGGAGAACACTTGGAAAACGAGGATTTTTTTTTTTCTTATGCAAAACAAGGGGAGGATGTCAGATACAGCAGGGGAGTTCTCTCTCCCCTCCCCAGTTTTGCATATTCAATGTACCACTTTTTCACCCCAGCACATTTCTTAAGCCTTTAAGTAGAAGCTAGAGATTTAATGCATTTATATATGAATATATTGATAAAATAATCTTAAATGTATATGATTACATTTTACTTAAATTTTAAAATATGACTGGTTTTGCTTTTATCTGCTCTATTTCCATTTTAATGAGATGATCAAACTAGCTGGGCACCATCTGTATTTTAATTACTAAATCCCCAAACTGTTAAGTGTACATCAGAAGGCACAAATCTAGACATAATACCGAGTTCTTGAGATCCATGTGAAGTTAATATTGTAAGAATACTGACACAAGATAATAAAGCACACTAATTCTATCTTAATGCAAAATTTCAGCCTTGCCAAATAGCAGTTGATCTGATCTTACATACTGCATCTACGGAAAGGAATTATATCCACATGGAATAAAATTTTATCCCAAGCCGACTTTTGCTAACAAATGGTATTTGCCTTCAACAATGAGTGCTTCTCTTCGCTTGCTGGGAATCAGAAACATCCTTGGAAAGACCAATGTGTTTTGGGGTAAAACCAGGATGCTACTGCATACAATTGCAAGCCTGATTTGGCAGTATTTGCTTCCTGATGTACCTCCCTACAAAGCCACGAGTGCAGCATCTCAGAGTTAGTTTCACAGAAGCTGTCCCAGGGCCAGACTTCCAAGGTTGTTTTTGCAAGGATGGGAATCTGAGAGGAGACTTTTGACTCGTAAGCTGTGCACGCAGGCATGCAGTCCCACAAAACCCTTTGTGTAAAATTGCTGTACAGATTAAAATTGTACTGCTGCTAAGTTCCTTTGGTCAGATCAAGAAGAAATGTGCTTTAAAGCCCAAAATGCCTGTGTGCCTGAGATCACAATGCTGTTAGCCTACTTAATCTGCAGCCACGTCCACGAACAACTCATTTCCTAACCTCTTTGTTCCGTGCCTCTTCTCTCTTCCTGTGCACAGTACAAAGAGTACAAGCAAAATGTGTCAGCCCTACCTTCAAGATCGTCTCAGACATATGCTGAGAGATCTTTACAGTGAAGCGAGGCCATATATAGCAAGCAGCGCTTTTGCTTTGCGTTACTTTACAGCTCCAGCACACCAGCCCACATGATTTAGCTTGGGAAATTTAAGATGTTATTAGGGAGCAGGTCTGGTTCACAGCCCTGTGATTCAATACAAGGAAAGGATGTTTCATAGCCTTCGCTTGTGATTTATATTAAATTAAGTGTGCTTCTGAGCTTGTTCTGCAGTTTGCATTTAAATGACATCTATGTAGACCAAGGTTTGGCAAAAATTCAAGGAAGGTTTATCACTTCAATTTCTCTTTCCCGAACTAGTGGAAAGCATGCCTGAGGCAACCCAGCAAGACACAGTCCCTCTCAAAGAGCCAAGGACACTGCAATCACAGCATCCCAATTCAGCGTGAGTGAAGATTCGAGTCCTGCCAAGTCCAGAAATCACCAGGAACTGGGATCAGGAAAATGCTGCTTTGCAGAAGATGCCATTACACTCCCACTCTGACCCTACTATGTCTCACTGAGTGCAAGACAGAGTAATACAGATGCTAGTAGGTCAGAGGACAAAGTCGTGGATCACTTCTCAGACATAGTGGTAAATGTCACCCAGAAATGTTCAGCACTGCAAGGCACCAAAGTGCTCTTGGAGACCCATGGTACCCAGCTTTACACATCCTTTCAGCACCAAAGTACTTTCAGAAAGCTGGTCTCTGGATATCTACCACTTTTTAGACACACCAGGACTTTCAGTGTCTTGTAAGAAGTTCAAACTTTTTTTCTTTTTTAAGATATTTTTCTCCTCTGTTTGTAGAATTAGCATTGTACTGCTACAGTTAAACACCTGCTACCTTTACACAATTTTCTAGATAAAATAATTGTTGGAACTCCACAGGCCTACAAATGCTTCACAGCAACCTTGCATTACTTAAAATATATATTTGGAAGTGTGTAGGCATTTTTAGTAATTGTCATTATTGTAGACATTTATCTCTATGAAGAAAAGCATGCTGTCCTTCCTTAATGACTGACATTATAATATTACTTTTATTTGATATTACTTTAAACTAATGCTACTTTTAAAAAGAACAGTTCAATAAATTCAATGGAATTTATGAAAATTTACAAATTAAATAACATGGTGTAGTTACTTCATTTAAGTAATTAAATACAACAATTCAAAAATTTAGTGTTTGGGGACATATCTAAGGACTTACTCCACAAAATGGCAAAAATACATATTCAGCAGCACAAAACCAAAATTAGTCAGAGATGTCACTTGGGAATTCATATTCGTCTTTGCTCTCCAGCTGTAGCGTAGCCAGGTCAGCGTTTGGAGATGCTTTTCTCCTCATCCAAGACCTTCCACAAATAACTGCTTTGCAATGGAAATCACTGAAGTGCCTGCATTTCGCTACGACCACAGAACAACAAGCAAAACCAAGGCAAAACCACGCGTTGCTCTGGCCTCAGGGCTGCACGTGTGAACACGACCTTCTGAACTGCAGTGCGAGAAATAATGACCCGGCATAAGGTAAAAATCTTACACTGTGAGGGTGGGCTGAGACAAGACCAGGTCACCCAGGCTTGGGGATCGTCCACCCCTGAAGATATTCAAGCCTCAGCTGGATGTGGCCATGGACAACCTGATCTATCTGGATGTCACCTGAGCAGGGCCTGGACTGCATGACCTCCAGGGGTCCCTTACGATCTTCATTACTCTATAATGCTATAACTGGGGGACACACTGCTTTTCACACTGATCCTCAGCTGATCAATGTGTCCTCACTTGAGGCAGAGGTTTCCAACTTGGATAGCATAATGCTTAAATAATTAGGTGAATTAGGTTTTTAGGAAAAAATTCAGATCTTAGGCAAGTGTAAGCTCACAGTCCACCTGTACAGGGCTTCCATCAAAGATACCTGAAATAATATAAATATCATTAAGGATATTGATATTCATTATCAGGCAGAACCAGCCTTCCTTTAGGTCCACAAAGATAAGAGAAAGGAATTATTGCTCAAGTTCATGACATGCTATTGTTGATATCCATTCGGCTGATCCCAAGCCATACACCTGGCAAACCTTCTGCACTACACGCAACCCCCAAAATGGAATCCCCAGACTTTTCCCCAAAAGAAATTTAATATAAGCCATATGATACAAATCTACCCAGGCATCAACTACATGGCTATCTATCTTTCCTTTACTGTTTATCAGAGGGGATATAGTGAAGAAAAGTAGATTTGTACCAACATATCCACCACTAATAAAAGCAAATTCCTGCCTTGCTTCCAGGTTAATATTCAGTAATCTTTATGAGTCTGCATTTTCTGCAATTCCAGACTTTCTGAAGATTAGCTTGTTAATACATTCTTCTGTAACTCCCTCTCCTTTCTCTACTTGGGTTTTAACAAGTGAAAAGGATTTAAAAAAAAATACTTTTAATCTATTCTCTGAGGAATGACTCATTGAAAAGAGGAGAATAACCTTATCTAATTATAGCTGCCAGGATTTTACCTCCTGGTAAGTATACTAATACTCTTCCACTAATTGCAACTTTTCCCCTCCTTCCTTCAAGTTTTCAATTCCAGTCTCAAGCTGCTTCTTTATGGAAACGTTTTCAAAAGTCATTACCACAAGATTGGTTTCCCCAGCGCAAATGCCAAGGGTTTGGGGGAGTTCAGAGCTCTTCCTCCAGACCATGCCACTTTCCCACCTTGAAGCTTGTTTGAAAGACACAGCAGCATTGCCGTAACCATTTTATCTGAGGAAGCACCATTTGCAGGGAGAGATATCTTTTATTAGACTGACTGGTGTAGCCGGAAAAAACACAGATTCCTCAGCTGAAAGAAGCCAGCCACAGGAAAAGACCTGTTTAATGCTGGGCCAGCATGCGTACACATATCTGAGTCTTCTGTTTGGCTGCAAACTAAATGGTAACCACACATCTGGTAAACCACTGCAGCGAGGCATGGGGGTGCTTCCTTCAGTTGCGGTGAAAAGAAACCCTGTGAAACTCAGAGTTCAACTCCCTGTGCAGAAACACCAAATAACCGTGCTCTTACCCAGACCAGAGTGAGACACACGTCCTGTCGCAACCACTTCCCACAAAAGGCAGCAGCTCTGCTTGTGAAGCACTGCTCTCAGTGATTCTGGAGCTGCATGTGTGGCTGCGGTATCGTCCCCAGGGTCCTCAAACCCTAGAACTCAGTGCAGTGCTAAGATGTGTTGAATCACTTATTTCCAATCAATTCACAGCACCAGCTGCAAGGACAGGTCTCTTTAGGCCTACCACAACACTGTACCCCAGCAGTTCCACAGTGGAAGCACCCTGCTCTCAGGATATCCATTTACTGACAGAGCAGGGTGAGTTTTATGATTTCTGAGAGGGTTAGGGTGCAGATGGGTTGTGGGTTTTTTGGTTTTGTTTTGGTGTTTGTTTGTTTTTGAGAAAGCAACCTCTGTCGTCTCCTCAGCAATCCCTGCCCCTCTGGCTTCCTCCACCAGCTCCACTAGAGCTATGCTGAGCAATGCCAAAAGGAAGCCTTAGGAATTCAGGCAGGCGAACCACCATGTACTTCCCCCTCATAAGATACCAGAGGGGCAGCAACAAATGTTTCTCTGCCCTTCTGATGAGAGCTATCCATGGAGCCAGTTAGGCTGCTGGCTTGGACTTTGCTGGCTGAGGAGACAAAACCAGACCCTAGCATCAGAGGTATGCGGTCAGTGGAGACGCTCATACTTAAGAGGCCACCTAGCTGCCTCTGACAAACTGTTTCCAGTAGCTGTGAAAGACATCTGAAAGTCATAATATGCCAAGGATCAAAGCGATCGTTGCTAACTTCCTGTCACTGACATTTCAGCATCATTTGCTTCCACTAGTAACGCAAAGAAAAACAAAAACAGAAAAAAAATCAACAAACCACCACCACAACAAAATCCCACCCCTCTACCACCTGGGTGTTTCATCTAGTACTGAAACAAATTGTTACTGAAGCAAATTGTTACTCCCTCACAAAAATCAGAGTCAAAGAGAAATCATTAGTCTACTCCCTCACCGCCTACTACTTCTCACATTTAACAGAGAATACTTGCAATCAAATTTCTAAGGCAGCAAGCAAAAATTTGCTATTAGAATAGTCCATCACCACAGGCCTTCCCTGCCTTCCTCCCACCCACAACCTTTAAGGGAAAGAACTGCAGCTCACTGGGAGCAGGGAGAAACCTTCCTTCCGCAGGCAGAGCTGGGGCCTCTGCCCTACCAAGCTCCCCCTTGGGCCAGATGCCTGGACATCACTTAGTAAATACGTTTGCACCTCAGCTCATAGTCCTCTGTTACCAAGACAAACTGAAGCGCTCTAATAGGAGAAATGTGATTGAAATGTCAAAAGAGAAAGAAAAAAGCCTTGCCATTCTGGCCCAAAGATACAGGCTTTACATCACTCTCTTCACCAAGCCAGGCACCTGCTTACCTTGAGCTGCCCAAGTTTTCTTGTGCTACATCTCAGCAAAATACCCTTGTATCCTCCAAACTGACACCCAATATTCATGTCCCAAGGTCAGAACAGATCAAACCCTTTTCCTGCTATTTTTCCCCCCCTAAAGCAAAACAAACGATACACTGCCATAAACCTATTCTGCTATTTTTTCTCACCATGTTATCTAAATAATTAGAAGAAAGACCTTGCACACTCACCGCAGCTAATCTCACCCTGATCATTTTCCAAATTAATCAAGAGTCCAGACACAACCAATTACACATCAGTCACATGGCCAGCCAGAAGGACTTATCTTGCATTAATGAACATAATACTTGATTAAAATGTAGTTTTAAATTTAGCAATACATAATAACTTACAGAAGGAGGAAAGGGACAGAAGAACTGAAACTGTAGACTCAGTTATTCCTACTTATCACAAACAAATTAACATAAATTAAAAATCAGTCAGTACAGCAGAATAGCACACCACTAGTGCCAATATCCATGAAAAGAGGTTGTGCCTTAGACCTATCCCATATTGTTGGGTACATCACTAATTCTTTAGGACACAAGAGGCCAGGGACAAGCTGCTTTCTGCAACAATTACGTGTTCTCCATCAGGTGCAGCATTCATATCAGCTTCCACTCTACATTCAATTTCCTATTTCTCTACTTCAAACCATCTTCTTATTGTGTGGATGAGACTGGTACCAATTTTGAATTTATCATGAGGAAGACTGTCACAGAGTTACTTCAGCTATTTGTTTCTGTCATTAAGAATGACCTCAGAGTGAACGGAGTACATTTATAGTATTTCTTCTTACACATCATATCTTAAGTTATTTGCAAGGCCACTGATTACCTTGGTCAGTCAAAATCCAAATCCTACCAGCCTTGGACAAAATGATGAAAATGAACACATAGCAACTGATACGTTCCATGCACCATGGAACAGCAGCTTCTCTGTTCCTCAAATTTTACCTCTCAATGCCAGCTGAACTTATGCTAAAAGAAAAAAAAAAAAAAAAAGTATAAAAATAGGATGTAAAGCTGTTGGACAAAAAAAAAAAAAAAAAAAAAAAAAAAAAAAGGATTTTCCTCTCAGACAGTATGAAGTTAGATTTTGGTAGATTTATTACACAGTTGCTCTTCCCACAAGAAGGAGGAAGTAAAACTGTTTCCATGGTGCAGAAATTTTATCTTCTACATGACTTGTAATTTAGGTATGTTTTGTATACAAAAAGCAGAAATTTTGTCACCACTGCAGCTACAAAAGCATTTGTGAATGTGACTTGTCACATATTATTTAAACTGTTCACACCGTCTTTAATTGTAGGAAGAATATCTGAAAAATTTCATCACATCGCTCTTGCATTTAAAAATATCAGTCTTTTAGTTCATTAGCACACTTCTCATAAGCACATGGATACTCTTGTTCTTCAATCCAAAAAGGCAGCTACAGATATCCAACTGTCAAAGCATTTAACAGAAGTAATCAAGTATTTCTTTAAATAATAATAATTTTTAAAATACCCTTCCCTCGTCAGTAACTCACCACCCATGGAGTTCATTCTGAAATCCTAATTTGTTACTTCTTCAAGGTAGACAAGTATCTTTGTGTGCACATACAGAGATGACACTTCATTGCACCTTATTTCCAGCTACTGCTTTGTAGAGACCTAGACATTTAATACATATCTCTTTAAAGAAATTGGAGTGAATTTATTGTATAAAATTATGATTGGCATGGTACAGAAAAGTTCCTTTTAATGCACATTTCCCATTAACTTGTACACAAATATTACAAGTATCAAGCAAAATGCAAAAGTCTTAAGAACTAGTTCCATACTACAAAAGTGTTCACATAGTGAAGTTACTCTGGTTACAAAGTGTCATGGAAATAAAAGCACTTCAAAATACATATTTGGGAAATGTTCTTGAATAGTCAACACAACCTTAAGTTAGTTAAAAAACGGAAAGAGAAAACCTCTTCATAACACTACTGCTGTTTTATCAAGATGGAGCAAAGTTCAGATCAGTTCACTTATTCAAGGATTGTTGAATTCCAAGGAATAAAACACTTTTAAAAAGTTTAGTTAAGAAAGGGCTCAATCATACTGTGATGACAAATAACGCCATCAAAAGTTATCTGGCTCTCTTGTTTTCACACAGGAGCTGTCAGAGGCAGAGATGTGTAAATGAACACTTCCAGGTATATACAGATTGTCTTTTTTTAAAAAACAAACAAAAAAGGAGACAATCTGAACTTTGATATTTAACTAGTTTAGTTCCTAAGGTCACAAGACCCAAGAACAGCCGTCTGCAAAGGATACACATTTAAATAACAAAATTGAATTTTACTACCAAGGAATGCTTAGCTGTCAAGTTATCCACGTACTGTACATCCTCACAATAAGACTGCCAAAGGCTACCAGATCTCTGCTTCCCATCTACCTTGAAGACCTATTGTTTTCAACAAGACAAAAATGGCTGGACCCTACAAACAGCCTTACAAAAAGGAGGCACAGTCATGTTTTGTTAGAAAATAACACGAAGACTGAAAGCATCCTCAAAAACTTACACAAAAATAACTACAAAATAAGTAACACATTATTGTTGTGTCAGATGACTTGTGTGTGTTTGAGCAATTGAACATTGGTGTGTATATCTACAGGAAACTCACACACACAACATGTCACCTTCAGGTGTTATTGATTTCCTTTTGCCCACACAGATACATGCATACACACACACAGGAATTATTACCAGGTTATCTAGTCTGTTCAAATGCAGTGAAAAACAGTCCATAGCACGCATAAAAGGAGCATTATCCAATACAGTGTTGTCTTGCAAAAATGGAGTCAGAATTCCTGAGTCTCAAAGACATTACTGTCCTCCTCCATTACTGGATTATTTATTTTTCCAAAGAAAACCTCTAGTTTTCATTTCTTCACTGTGATGAAATTTATAATAGATTGCGTCTTTAAAAAAAAAAAAAGTAAAACTTTTAGAAAAAAATACCAACTGAATTTTTAAAGCTTTTTAAAGGGAGGGAGGGGTTTACTTATAAAATAAAGGCCACCTTCATGTAAGATTAGTAGTGTTATATCTCATACTTTTTGTTTGAAGGATAGATTTAGCTCCCTGTTCTGGAAGCCTTATTATATGCAGGTATGTGAGCTGCAAAACATCAATCAAAAGTATTTATAAATAGGATTAACATGGAACAGCCCTTTGTTACAATCACCAAGGTGGTAAAACCAATTCAACAGTTAGCTAGTTCATGAAGTTTCCTTCAAATAGTGCTAGTCACTGCAATCTATTATAACATCTGCATTTTCCCTTTTCCTTTGCATATTACACAGTGTAACTTAAAATGTTATTTAAGAGCACTTCAGTCCCACAATGTAGGATTTAAGCTTGTGTGAATACATATGCATGGCTCTGCAACATTTTCAATGACTTACAAAAATACATTCAACCAAAATTTTATATAGGGTTCTCTCTTTCCCCCTGCCCCCCCAGTCAGAAATGAAGGAAAAGCCAAATGGTCCCATCATTAGCAAAATAATACACTCCAAGGTCTGGAAGCAAAAGCACATTCAAGGATAACATACATTGAATTGCGTACTTTCTCATTCATCTTTATCAGTAATAAAGTTCTACTGCATATAATTATTCAGCCTTATAAATAATGCTAAGCAGAAAAATATTTACCTCTGTGCTACTTTTCTCAGTTTATAGAAGCATTTCTCAGTTTATAGGAGCAAAGAAAATAAACAAAAAAACTAAAGTGCAGACTACAGGCCATGATAGGCATAATAAATGACCAAAGGTGCAGCCAGACTTGCATTTACATCTTAAGTTACTTCACCATCTTCCATTTTTTGCTAGAAGTCACCCCACGTGCAATTCAAGAGCTGGTCAGTTGGTTTGTGCCATAGTACAACCTGTAACCATTTGAATTCTTTTTTTTCAAAGCTAGTTGAATTGTCCATAGATATTTCTAGGCAATAGCTTAGGTTCACAAAACCTTACTTTATTAATACTTGAAATCACACAATATTGACACCTCCCCCAGAGAACGCCACTGTCCTTTTGTTGCAGTAGGTCATTGAACCACCGATGCTCGGCTGACAGTCTTTAACAAGAGATGTCTTCATTTCCATCTCACACGCTACAATAGCTGCGTTCAGTTCCACTTGAGCTCGGTGAACAACGTAAAACATAAGTCCTATGCTGATAACAATCTGCAAATAAAACAAAGGAGTGATATAGGCTATATGAACTGTAAGCATGAATACAGAGCAACCGTTTAGAACAAAACAAAGTCATCAATGTAAAGATTCATGGAGGCATCTATTGACTTAATACTTCATACATTGAAAGGCAGATGAACTTAACCAACAAGTAGTTCTAAGTCAATTTATACTGCTACTAGCATACCAAAACGCAGACAATACAGAGAACTTCAGTGTTAATTTGATTTGAAGATAGAGGTTGTGTGTTTCCATCGTCCCCCCATATCCTTTTAGAAAGCAAACTCCCCACACCATATCTCTTGGCAAACCTAACTCCACAAAAAAAATGGCAGTGTACCACTAGAAAGCAAGAAAGCTATTTTCCAGAAATCACATGAATAATAGGTTAAAATGATAATGGTTATCTGCAACTTGCCAAACAGCAGAGGCAGGATGATGCAGAGAAAAGGAAGTAAAACTTCTTGTCCTTGCCCCGCCAGCACGGAAGACTGCAAAAAGCAGCAGTGCTGCTTCTCAGACATCAGGAAAAAATAGGACAGAGTCACAGTTTCTGAGCAACTTACAGGAGCCTGTATGGGTTGTACTTGCTTTCTAAAGGATGGGCTCTGGGGAGGAACAGATGTTCATTTTTTTTGTTTTAGGAGGAAATATAATCCAAAAGTAAGAATTCTAGTTTACATTTTTTTTGCTCAGTATCATATTATTAAGAATTTTTTAAACTTTCACCATAGAAATCACAAGGAATAAGCCAGGACAACTTTTGCTTAGAAATCACTTGTTTAATGACATTAGCATGGACTACACTTCTGAGAGTCAGCCTTTGGTTTCAATAAAACACTGGTTACAGTCTTCTGAAAAATCTGAAAATCCTCCTTAAAAATATATAAATCCTTGAATAAAATCAAGCTGTCTCATAATGACAGTCCCTTTAAAAGAAGTAAAATCTTCTGACTTTAAAAAAATGTTTTATAAAACTAGCTGAAATCCATAACTTTCTTTAAAAAAAGAAAACAAAATAGAACTTTATGTTCTGTTGCAAATAAACATAAACAAAGGTCTGGAGTCCAAAATCTGAACTTCATTAATTGGTAGGGCTATGTTTTCCAAGACATTAAGGACCATCACTTAAAACATCTGTCAGCATGGCATCAAAGACGCTAGAATATTACAGAGTAAAAGGACTGACAAGTATGGCCATAGTGTAATTGCACAAGGAAGGCATATTGGAATCTCTAGCCCAACCTGCTGCTCAGAGCAGACTAGCTGTGAGATCAGACCAGGTTGCTCAGGACTTTTTTCCATTCAGGTCTTGAAACCTTCCAAGGATGAAGACTTGACCACTCTCTGGGCAGCCTGCTCATTGCTTCTGGTGAAAACTATTCCCTTCACTAATTCAAGTTACAGGATTCAAAAGACCGCCAACTGAAATGTCAAAAAGAGACTATGGATACCATGTTCTGAATTATTCTAAATATTCTATTCTAAAACCTTACCCAAATATTTAACCTTGACTAGTTTGAAACCAGTAGCCTCAGTTGCCTAGATGAATAATTTTAAAAATGTACACACAGACAACCGTGAAACGTGAAGGATTTTACTAAGCCAAAGTCCCATCAAAGCCACACAGCCAGGCAAAGCACCAGGCAGATGCCTGAGAAAAAAAATGGGAGAACATCAGTAATTTCTCCGCTAATGGGCTCCCCTTGCCTTACTCAGTTAGTTCTTAAGAACTGCTCTCAAGGTGGTGAGCACTTCTGTTCAAACTTTCAACTTGCACTTACCTGACCAAGTTAAACTGCACTGGCAACCCACATAACCACAAAGAAGAGTCAATGTCATTATAAAACAAACAAACAAACAAACAAACAAACTTAAGGGGGGGGTGGGAACGACACAGGAAAGACCACTAAAAACTACTAACTCCTGAAATAACACTTCACAACTAAAATTAAAATTAATCAAGTACCACTTATTTTCAATTTGATCTATTGAAAGTATTTACCTTACATGCACAAATGCATTTTTAATACTCAAATATTTCTACTAAGACTCTAAATGTGTTCCAACAACAGATAAATAACACAAAACAACACGTAAATGTGTTCCATTCCTAAGTTCCACTTAAGAACATACAAGTTTCAGGAGGGTGATGGGTTAAAATGGTCATAGTTAGTGTTTTATCTTAGCACTGTTAAACATCAGCTTTGTGATCATAAAAGGAGGAAGATAAATGACTGCAGCACGAACTGCAAGTCAGCAAACCATGGTAACTGCTGGTCTAACACAACCTAGAAGTGCCAACAATGTCAGAGAAGGCTTTAATATATAATCTTGTTCTGATATGTTCATTACCTTTATGCTTGCAATTGTCTCCAACTTCAGGCTTATCCCTAAGATTTACTGACTAATTATTTCATCAGCTAAGCTCATCAAAAGGTACTGTGCACTTCTGATTAATTTACCTCCTTGCAAAATTAGGATATTTTGGTGTAGGCATTAGTAATATACTTCCACAGTACCTTTCATCCTAAAGACCTACGCAAAACTGAAAGTGTTCAGTGTTAACGGTGAACATGGCACAGGTTCTGGGTCAAAGCACCCTAAGCATATTACAGCTGGGAGCACACAGACTTTTGTGTAGGGGTGGTTTGACAAGTCTAAAATTCGGCAGGAGATTACCGCAGAGGGCAACAGAAAAAAAACTTGACAGGATGAAATTGTGGCAGAAATAGAAAAAGAGAACACTGAGCAAGTTCTGCTTTGTATCACATGAGGTATGACAGAATTAAACTTTAACGGGAAAAAAACAAAACCAAAAGAAAGCAGAACACTGGAAACCTGTCTGTCTGGGTTATCAAGCAGTCATTATGCCCGTGAAAAATGAGTGTCACCTCAGCTTTACACAATCTACTGAAAATACCAAAGTTATAAATTAAACACTTCTAAAACACCTGCTACTTTTCAATACCATACACCACGGCTCGGCTCTCAGACTGCAGGAGGTCGGCTGCCGCAGACTAGGGAGTTGTTATGCCAACAGAGAGCAGCTCCTAATACTTGAGACAAGCATCTGCCCCGCACATCCTATAACCCAGCTCTTTTATGCTGGAGGCTCTACAATCTCAAAGAGAAACCAGCAGTGCAAAATCTCTACATCTCATAGACATTCCTAAGAGCACAGTCTTCAAAGTGAAGATTCAGTGACTTGAAGAGACAATGCTATAGGGAGAAAGCTTGCCTACTACCTCCAGAAGCAAAATCCTATCTCAAATCCCACTGGTACGGCAGATGAACAACAAATAAAAGGGATAAAGAATGTTCCCAAACAAGTAGAAGACTGTTTCTAAGAGTAATCACTTATGAAGGTGGACACAGAGTGACATTACTGTTACCAAACTCTATGAAACCCCTCGTATTAACTTACCTGTAAACTGAATATAAAATAGCCACTAACACTTTGTTCTGCGATCACATCCTCCATGGTACGCAAGGTAGTGCCCAAGTATGAGTTCAGGAGCTGAGTAGGAAGCAGCCCAACTGAAGAAGCCATCAAGTAGCTGGGTAGGGACAAATCTGTAACCTATCAAAAAAAAAAAAATAATGTAAGAAGCCACAGCACAACCTACATGTGTAACCAATTAGACCGCCTCTCCCAGAAACATCTGTGCCAAAAAATAAAAACAAACTTTTCACTGTCAGAGAACACAATAAAACAATATGTGGCTAGTTTTCATCTGGCCTTTTTAAAGTTACTACATTTTATTTAATTTCATCGTACATTAAACAATATCTCTGTGCAAAAGTCGTAAGTAAGGATGCAATTACACCGTTCGCTTGAGATGTTTATTTCTTCATGGTGAACAGAGCCCTGCAATTTATGAGACTGCGAAGAAAGTATTTTACCAAAAGTGAAAGTCTAAAGCAAAAATTGATGTATATCATCTATTTCCTATGGGTTTTACAAGTATGGCAACTAATAAAAGAGGTAATTGTTCAAAAAGTCACTGTACTAAATAAGATCAAGGTAAACAGAATGGCAGATACAATTTGCCTCTGCAATTGGAGTTATATCTCTCTTTAAGATATATATATGTATATTGATTATATGTCTATAGATATATAAATAGGCATCATGAAGATTATCTACCAAAGGTTATTTTATATCAAACTTCGATTAGTGAACAAAACAGTAAATATGACTATAGTTCCTGTTATTTTTTCCTGGAAAAAAAAATGAGTAACATTTCAAGAGATCTTCATCTCTTTGCTGAGAAATTTCTCTTTGTAGCCCTTACATGGACAGTTTATATGGAACAACTTACATAGCACTAGCTAACTATCAGCAGCCACTGAAAAATGCTAAAATCAAGATCCAAGAGTCCAATATAGATTTATGCAAGAAAATGAAAACAGAATGAAACAATGGGTTAAAAATAAAATGTCTATAGAAAAGGCGATTTTGAAACAAGCCATCTAATGAGTTTTCTAGACTATTCAGTTGATCAAATAATAATAAAACAAGTTCTAATTAAGAACAGCTCCTAACACTGGGAGTCTACATGGAAATTATTGACCTTGACAGTTCTGTACAATGATGAAGACAAGAGAATAGCAGCGAAGTTATTTATTTCATCATACTATTCTTAAAATAAACTTTGATTACTATGAAAGTCACAATGCTGGATTCTCGCAGCTCTAAGCACTATGAGTGGAAAGTTTTAGGGAGAAGGAAGGGCAATGGAGGAGGAAAATGCAATGGAGCATGAAGATCAAGAATAATTCATGGGAATAAGATCCAATAAGCCAATTCCAATCTTCACGCTGCAAATTACAGCTCCCATGGACTTAAATATATATCAGCAACACAAATAATATATTTCCTTCTCTACCCAAGTTTAATTTAGATTTCTAATGAAAAAGTGCTACATAATCATGTCAGAACTTCATATTTGACTGATGCTTTCAAAATAGTTAAAAAAAAAAAAAATAGTAATCTGGGCCATGTAATAGGGATACATAACCAAAACTTCCCTTATTGCCAAGAGAATGAAAGAACTGCTATTAAAAGTCTCTGATATACTAATGCTGAGGCAAAATTTGCTAAGTAGGACACTGTCATTAGATCTAATGGAGCTGGGAAAGTTCCCAAAGATTGCTTTAACACTCCTGGGCACCTCTTTCATTTCTGAATATGTATTAAGGACACTCTAGTTGCAGAGGAGTGTGTTTGCACATCTGTCCTAAAGCATCCGGACACTCTGGGCCACGAGAGAGACAGCTTCCAAATGAAGGAGAGGCTGCCAACAGACACGCTGGACTGTGATTTGTGCATCCCACTAAAAGGAGAGATAATGAGAGGAAAGAAAGAGTCTGTAGGTGTCCTTTTAACTCCTGGTTTGTGGGTTTTAGATCTACATCAGTATCGCTTCCCCCAGAAAGGGTAAGAAACAGATGGTGTCCCTACCTGAAAAAAAAAAAAAAAAAAAAAAGAGACATTTTCAGTAAAACTTACGGCTTATCTTTCCTTCTGCAAACTTGTACCTGTTCTAGAGGTCTGCCAAACTGCAGTCTGTGTGCCACACCGCCAAACAGAGGCTCCTAGTGTTTCTAGGGAAAGCTCACGTCAGCAAAAAAATAACACCAAAATCCCAAAGCAAGCATGGCTACATCTGTGTTACAGGCTGTAGCAACATGTTAAAATAAATTTAAGAACAAACTAACTGCTCTGTTAACAACAGTGTTAAACAGAAACTCTCCCACTGAGCCCTGGACAGGCTTTGTCTGATAAAAAATTTTGTGCTTTCTTTGCAGCTGACCCCTTTGGTTCGTTTCTGTCAAAAAACAAATGCTTGTGTCAGGATGCTGTTAGGGGGTCACATGCCTCTGGGGACTGCTGCAGACTTCCCTCTCCTGAATTCCTGAGTCCACGTGTTTCAGATCAGGTAGGCTTAGCAGCTGAGAGCAAAAGACAATACTGATGCTTTTCACTTACTCGAGGAAAAAAAAAAAAAAAAAAAAAAAAGGGTACAGAACAAGAAGAACCAAAAAATAGCTACCAACTCTCCAACAAGCAAAGTAAGCAGGCTGCATATGTGCCTGCAAAGCACTTAACATTTTTTGAACTCTGAGAAGTATTAGTGAAATATTTCTGGAACCGGAGACATTCACTTGGACACTAAAGTGTTTAGTCAGCTTACCTCTCCTACATCACACCCCTCTCAGAAAAGAAAAAAAATAATTATGAATTCTGATCTACGCTACACCAGGTACTGCAGATAATCAGTTTGCATGTATCTGTCACCAGGGACCCACTAGCTGGAAGGAGGTGATAACCTGCATACCATGCCCCCATCCAGACCTACCTTCAAAATGTTCAGGGTTGCAGAGGGGAGAGGGCTGTGCATGGGCAAACAAACACTTCACCAGGAGCTATCAGCACAGCACTGGCCACCCTGGCAGCACGTTACAGGAGCAAGAAATAAGCAAAACCCACTCAAAGAAATATACAAACATGCTTTCATTTTACAAGTCCCAAGGTTTTCCAGAAAAGGCATGTAAATATATTACTCTGCTGCTCCCAATTCTCAGTGCTTTCCCAGAGAAGCGCAGAATGGCCTCAAGGAGTTTGTGTCCGCCTGGTGAAAAGCTAAGAAGAAATTCCTGTTTCTTAAAAAGAAATTTTCTACTTAACACTGTTTCAAAAATATGATCCTATCACTAGTCAAATGCCAGGAAGCTCTCTTCCTTCTTCCCATAAATTTCCCTGCAATTGCAGCTGCCCACAGCACTCAGCACACGGTGTGTGCCAGCCCCGCAGATGACCCTTCTCACCTCGAGGTTATCACTTGGTCCCCAGACCTCATGTGTCACTTCCTCCCTTCCCTTTCATTCAAGTATCACCAGTCACTCAGTCTCACCAGTTTAATTATAAACATGAATACAGAAAACAAGCGTAAACCAGACTGATGGAAAATTAAAAGATACTTAAGTTTTCTAAAGACTTCAGTTCACTCTTCTTCACTATTAAGAACAAACCTTTTCAAATTCATTGCTTAAGTAGTTAGCACAGGGAACAAATGGACGGCTAGGACACCCCAAACCCCCTTGCATTTTAAATTTAAGTAGTGCATTAAGTTTTCAAATAAGTCAGTTTTCAAAGAAATCACAGCTAAGTCTATGTTGGTAGACTTCTGTATTTCACACATACCTTAAACTTGACTCAAAGTGAGAAAGAGCTTTGAAATCCCAGATTTGGTGCAACATTCTTATTTTTCAGTAATGTAGCAGTTCATGTTAAATGTTCTCAATTAAAGATTGAACACTACGTTATTTGACTAAGCTGTAAAGTAATAAATCAGGAGTAATAAATGCAACTCCCCAAACTAATTTTAGCAGGCAACATCCAAGTTATTTGACTTACTCAAGAATCTAGTTTCATCTCATTTCCTATTTGTTATTTTTACACTGAAACCTCAGTAAGAAAATTACTTAGCTCGCAGTGCTCTGAGAATACAAAATACTGATTTACAGCATCATTATAATATTACACTGGCCTGACTACTCTGCTGAATTGTTTCCAGACATAGCAGAATGGTTAGGCCCGGAAGGAAATCATTTTAATTTGGTAATTCTCTGCTCTCTTCTGATACAGCACTGCTGACTACTTCGGGTGAGACCCAGGAGCTATGGAAAACCAAAGCATGACAGCTCCCAGCCATTGAAAGGGTCCCGGCGTAAAAGCTTCATCAGGCTCGGGAGGGTCCCAGGCAGAGCTGCGTGCCCTGCTCCCTGCTGCTCTCGTCCCACTGGCCACGTCTGCATCCTCAGTCCCACAACAATACAGAGGAGTATATAAAACATAAATGAAATGAGATTCTTCTCATTCCTAACAACGAAATGGTTAAAGGATCTACTTGAAATAAGTGGCTACAGCTCTTGAGACTAATGCCCCAGCACCCACATCTGCTATTAATTTTATACACAGTGATCGTTTATTTGGTGTGCAGGGGAAACCCTGAATATTCTGTGGATGAACTAGCTTAAGTTCTGCTTAAATACGAAACTTGGTATTCAGTAATCTACTCACTTCAACCAGCTGATTCTTCAAGATTAAGCAAGCACTTCAAAATTAGGACTCCAAATGAGGAAAGGATAGTGTGCCGTAAGAAAGTGGCAGACCAAATGGTTTATTTATAGGGTCTCTTCCTTAAAGCACATAGGAGTTACTGTTAAACATTAAAAATATTGCCCAATCTGGTGTGCTTTGTTTTGATTTCTCCACGTTAGCAGACACAACCGAGGCGTACAACAGTCTGAAACGGATTCTTTAGACAAAGCATTTGGGAAGAGCTGAGGTCTGAGATTGGCACCTCATCAACAGCGTGGACTCAAAAAGGTATACACCGTGTCCTTCCTTACTATCTCCTTTGAGATGATCAAAAAGGACAGAAAGATTGCAAGTTTTAAATAATAAATTATTTGTACAGTATGCATCTATCTTCATCTAGAAGCAGGAAAGAAAAGCAACCCAGTCCTTTGCCAGACTCATTTGAACTCACTTTCACTGATGCACCGAGTCCCTTTCCAGCTCTGTGTCTGTATCATACTGCTCTGCCCAAAACATGCTGCCTCTTTCACACGCAAGGACTTAACACCATGTATGGATTTGCTAGATGCATGATACATACAGCAACCAAAGAACTTTAATCTGCGCACTGCTTTCTTTGCAATGCAAACATTTATGTTAAGTAGGTTAGGGAGTAGTTTAGACGAGGCTTCTTGAAAATACAACTTTTCCACCCACGCGGATCACTTTACAAGACACAAGCTGCCAAGTCCTTCCACAGATTTTGCTACAAAACATCTCAGTGCATCCTCCCAATGCTTAAGCCTCGAAAGGGGGGCAAGCAGACCATAACTCTCAGGCAGTGCCACCGAACGAAGCACCTAGAGAGCGTGTCTCCTCGGGGACACGCGGCGATGCTAGCAGGAGGCAGCGGGCTCAGTTTTATCACCGCTAAAGGGAACCGAGGCTCCTCGGCTTCCTCCAGCTGGCCCCATGCAGGACTCACCGCGAAGACGGCGTTCTGCAGCCCGAAGGGGATGGGTGTGAGCCTGGCCAGGGCCACCACCTTGAGGCCGCTGCCGCCCTCCACGACGCGGACGACGGCGCTGAGCGTCGTGCTGCCCTGGATCCTGGCCAGCGCCCAGCGGGCCAGCAGCCGCCTGCAGGCCACGTGGGCCACCAAGGTGCCGACGAGGACGCCGAGCACCATCAGCCCCATGCCCAGCACGAAGCCGTAGAGGTAGCCGGCGGCCACGTTGAGCAGGATGTAGCCCCAGCCGCAGGGGAAGGACACGACGATGAAGCCGGCGGTGAAGAGCAGCACTCCGGCCAGGCTGTCCAGGCTCTCGGCCCACAGCAGCAGGTCCCGCAGGTACTGGCGCACCAGGGCCAGCGAGGCGAAGCAGAGCGCGGCCAGCACGCAGACGCCCAGGCAGCTCTTGCACCAGCAGGTGCCCAGCAGGCAGCAGGAGCAGCGCCAGCCCCGGGGCTCGGCCAGCCCGGCCCCTCCGCCGCCCGCCTCGGGCAGCTGGCACAGCAGCAGCTCGGCCGGCGCCAGCCCGCCCTGCTCGCCGTAAGGCCCCAGCAGCAGCCCGCCGGCCCCCGCCGCCTCCGCCGGGACGAAGCCGTCGCCGCCTCCTCCTCCTCCTCCTCCTCCTGCCGCCGCTCCCCGCCTCCCCGCGCAGCCCGCGGCCAGGGGCGGCCGCTCCCTCATCGCCCCGCCATGGCCCGCTGCGGGCGGCGGAGCCCGGCCGAGGGCCGGCCGGGGGCGGGGAAGCGGCAGCGGGGAGGGCGGGAGGGAAGGGGCCGCGCTTCGGCTGCTGCTTCTCGGCCGCCGCCGCCGCCGCCGCTGCTGCTGCTGCTACCGCAGCCGCTGCCGCCTTCGCGCTGCCTCCCCTCGGCCGCGCCGCCCATCTCCCGCTCGGCTCCGGCAAGCGCCCGGCGGAGCGGCCGTGCCGATGTGGCAGCCCCGGACGCCGCTCAGGCAGCGGATGGGGAGGAGGCTGCGCTCCGGGGGCGGCGGCAGGCGGCAGGCAGCGCCCCGCTCCGCTCCGCTCCGCCGCGGGGCTCGGCGGCAGGCAGCGCCCCGCTCCGCCCCCAGCCCCGGCCCGCCCCGCTCCCATCCCAGCCCAGCCGGCCGGGTGTGCCCCAGCCGGGCGGGGGGAGCCTCCGGAGCCGCCCCCTCGGCTTCGCCTCACGGCCCCGGGCGCCGCCTCCTCCCCCCCGGCTCGTAGCCCTCCATCGGCCCCTGTGTGCCCTGGGGGCTCCTCGGCCCGCTTCTCACAGCCCTTTGGTCAGGGAGGAGGTTGAACTGGGGGGCTGCAGCCGGCTGTTTTCTGGCAGAAGTGTGTGCTCGAGGAGGCTCTGACTAGCCGGTTGCTTCCAGCCCCCCGGGATGTGTTGGCCGCTCATCTCCTCTACGTGAATGGGCTTCCACAAGCACTCCATTTTCTGCCTCTCCACAAAGTAGAGACACCTCCACCAGGCAGCATCTGGGGTTTTGGGGTGACAACAGAGCCCCAAACGGGGAGCCAGCAGCCTCCAGCAAGCCTGGGGCACAGACGGACCCTCAGCCAGCAGCCCCAGGCCTGGGCACCCAAGGGGACTTCTGGCACAGCTGCATCCTGCTGCTTGCAGAAATGAGGGCAGCCAGCTCACCCAACCGCTCATCGTGTGCCTGTAGGCTCCAACACACTTTTGGATGATTTGTGCTGGAGTTTTGAGCTGTTGATAGAAAGAATGGGGCGGCCTGAATAAGCAGGGAGGGCATATTTGAGATGGGTGTTTTCTCAGAAGCCTCGCCTCTGCTCGCGGGCTTCGCGCTTTGCTATTGCTCTGGCGTTACTAATGATAGCAACAGCACAGTGCAGAAAGGGTTCTGTTTTCTTTACAGCATTTAAAAGTACAATATGCTCCGGTGGAGTTATATTCTTCTGCTGGGAAATTTACCAGCGGATACAAAATGAGAATGTGTGTGGGAGTTGTAAAGGTTAAAAGATGATTAAACAAAAAAAAAATAAAAATACCCAAATCTCAAAATGAAGAACGTGTCTTCAGGAACATACCACAAATATGTTCACTTGCAAAATATGCCACCCAAAATGATATAACCTGGGTAATCCAACAAATCAGCCTAAGAAAATGACAGATGTCTTTGAGCACCACAGCAGAATGAAACAATCCTGGCAGACTGTACAGCAGGGAAGCTGCAGATAAATACCCATGGCATAATCGGTTGTGTTTTTTTTTTTTCTTTTTCCTTTTTTTTTTTTTTCCCTGTTATCTCTATCTGAATATGATCTGATTTTGTGTGTGCCCTTTTCTCACGATGCAAACACAGGCAGGGTATGTATAAATGATAATGTCAAGAAAACCCAGCATCCCTGCTCATGAAGGATGAAGGGCATACTTACACTTTCAGTAAGGCAAACTGGGGAGAAGTGGTAAGGTAAGTTCAGCAGAATACCAAGAATATAAAATATTAATTTCTGGTTTTATACTAAGATCACATATTACTTACAAGCAGATTCAGCTTGTCTATATTTCTGTTCAGTACCCTTGCTTCCACAGGCAATGAAAAAGCCTGAGTGGAAACGTCTTTCAGAGTTGCATACTTTACACTGCCCCTATATTTCTCCATTTAAAATGCATCACCTTGTGCTCAGAGCTGTCATGAATCATCTGCTGCCACTCCTGAAGGTTGCAGGGTTCTGTATTTATAATCACAGAAAGCAGATCTGAAAAAGGACTGCAAAAGTGTACGAGTAACACAATGGCCCACCTCAGTTACAGTGCTGATATTAGACTCCAATCTATAAAATTATTGTATCTAGGTCATTAGTGGAGATTCTTCTACTGTCCTGAGGATGAAGGATAGAATTCCTTGATCTCACCCACTGCCTCCCCTAAAATGGCTAATCTCCTCATTATACAGATCCTCGGAGTGACAGCTCAGGAAGCAAAGACAGCACACAGATTTTGGGTGACGCTGAGCATGGTCACGAAGCAAGAACTGAAACATCTTGGGATAAACATCCAAGCGAGGCCACAGGGGGTTCAGCAGGAGCCCAGCAGAACTGGGAGTCTCTCCTGCATGCAGAGCCAGTGCAGCCACAGAGCTGAGAGGCAGCATCGGCTGGCTCCTGCGAGTCTTGCCAGCATGCCTACTTTCTTATCATCTGAAGGGGCCAAAAAGCAACCTCACCCTTGAAAAACTGCCAGCTGCTGGGCTAAATGGTCCGCCTTTCAGACTTACTAGTCAGTGAGTCATAAAGTATTCCTATAGCAGGGATGAAGTAGTTGCAGTGGACTGATGATATAAGAAAGGCAAGATCTGTAAGGGAAGGCAGTTGGCTTTTGATAGACTAATCACTATACATAAAACAAAACAAAATAAAACAAACAAAAAAAAAAAAAACAACCACCACCAAAACAAACAAACAAACAAAAGCAAAAAAAAAACACAAGCTCTTGGCTCTTGCGCACACTGTTCCTGGACATTCTGTGCTCCAAAAGATAGCTTTTTTTTTTTTTTTTTTTTTTCTTACTTTCCAAGTAAGTTAGTTGATTTAGTAAATAATTTCCAACAAATGTTGTCTAACCTGTTCTTTAAAAAGACACATCTGGCCTTGTATGCCTCAGAAATTATATGAAGTAGTCAAAATAAAAGTTACAGGTTTAGTACATGTGAGTTTAAATATTTACATTACATCAGTTGGGACTACTCCTTTACTTCCTCAGGTTGAGGTACTTCATCTATCATTTAAGGTATTTTTTTTCCTCTCTTTATATTTTATTTTACTATATGCCAGCAATTCAATTTGACACCTTCTCCAAGAAAATGTGTTTCTATAGGAAGGTGCTCTCATGATGTGGTAGGTTGTACTGGATATTGAAGAAGTTTCATCATGTGAGTCTTCTTCCAGGCCTGTTTTGTAGGTCCAGGATATTTTTGTCAGGATTATCTGCTTTTTGACCCCAGCAAACTGATTTTGTCAGCAGAAGTGCCTCCATCTTATCTGCAGTGTTCCTTGTCATTTGTCCTCCACGTCCATATGGAGAAAGGAGCAACACTTTGCTCATGCAGGCAATGCAGATTTTGCTGTTTAACAGAGGATGAGTTGCAAATATTTTGGGGAAAATATTAACAAGGAGCAAGCTATGACCAGAAAAGGTATTCTGGTAGACCAAAGTAGGTCCGCAGGCTCCGGGTTGGGCACCACTGATTTAGCCTGTTCAGTCAGGAATGTTATATTTGCATTCACAACTTTGTCAGTGAATGAGAACTATGCTGAAGGATAATGCTAAAGGATAAAAAGCTATCATGTAGCTTTATATGTTTTTTTTAATTATCCAGTGAAAGGTGGTAGTTCGGATGTTGTGTCAGGAACAGGAGGTGGAAGAACAAAATCAACACTATTAGCACATTAGGATCATCCATTTGTTTTTTGGACAAATATTGATCGAGATGTAACAAAGTTTGCATGGCTTTCACCTGGAGCTATTTAAATTTTTAAATAAAAGACATAAACATAAAAAATGGAATACCCATAAAACTCAATGAATGTGCCCATAGAGAGTACTATTTGTTAAGTCGTAGAGTGGGAATCCAGACTGTTATTTTGCAGCTTGATTGATTAAGTGTCTACATATAGGACTAGAAACTTTATTACTTTATTTATAGTCCCAGCTGCCCAGCTGAGTGCCATACAATCATGTTAAAATCATTCAATGATTTGATTTACTGTCATAAACTCCTATAATTCGGAAACTTGATGCATTTTCATACATGTTTGTACAGAAAACGTGGTTAATACAGCAATTAAAAAAAAAAAAAAGAAGCTACACAGTACAAACAGATTTTCTAGAGCTGTATGAGCTGTATGTAAGGCATGAAGAAAATTAAATGCATTAAGCAATGTGCTGACATATTTACATTGAAGGGAAGATTCTGAGACATCACTCTGGTATTAGATATTTTATAAATAGTGCCAGAGCTTAAACAAGTCCATTTCAGTTGAACTATGGAAATTTGTGAGGGTTTACAGGATATTCCTTGGAGTGTCCTAGCCAAGAAAGAGTAAATGAGAAATCTAAAACTTTCCTATACATAAAGCAAAAATACAGCGATATGCTTGGTACATTTATATCTGCTTTCAGCAGTTTCAGTAACAGAAAGCTTAAGATAATTCTTTTTAAAGACTCACATGGGATTTTTTCTCACAAAAGGATATCCTTAGGTTAATAGAAGAAACTTCCGCCTATTTTTCGTTCCATTAGATGACTGCTTTGTTGCCAAAAGACCACATTAGTCAGGGGCAGTTGGTGCAATGTAGTATAGCTAGCCAAAAGTTTGGAAGTCATGAAAATGGTCTTGAGGACCAAGCTAGCATTGGCAGCCCTGGAAAGAGGTAAGCTGTAGAAGAAAGACACCTTATTATACTGTCTTCCTGAATTGCACTGTGCAGAAGTGGGATGTACCTCACAATGTTTACTGTGGAATTACTTATTTTTACTGGGGCCACAAGTGAGAACTCTATGTTCTCGTGCAGCACAATACCTGATGAAGTTCTTGAGAGCACTAATGTTTAGAAATGCTGTTTTGTTTGGAAGGTTTGTTTGAAATGCATTTCAAAATGCATTTAGATGACATGAAATAATGCATGGTGAGCAAAGCATACTTAAGAAATAGGTAACTGTTTTAGCAAAGTAATTTGGTGAGGTTGCTTACATAGTCTCTTCTCCACTTAAAAGTAACTAAAAGAAACATATCTAAATACATACCATAGTCAGGGCACTTTTAATGGAAGGAGTTTAGGAAAATGGAAATGTTAACATATCCGTAGTACCACATTCCCATGCTTCCATGGCTTTCTAGCAGCATAACTTACAACAAGCTATCACATTTGTTTTGATACATCTGCAACACTTTTAACCCAATCCCAGGAGTAAAAGACATATCTATCTCATTTTAAAGCATTCTAGACTGAGTTGAAAAGCAAAGAAAAATAGACTGCATTTTTACTGTTTCTATGGCAAGGGTATAGTTCTAGCAGGTTATCAACTGAAGGTCAGTTTCTCATTATATTTTTGGACTAGTGATTTTTGTAAAAGTATTTACCATTAAAGGTTAACCCAAGATCCAAAGATTCTGGCTTAACAGCACAGTAATATTTGACTGAGTTTTCCCGTTAAGCTTTGTCAAGCAGCTTTAACATTAGTTTCAAGGCAGCACTGAAGCAGAACATCGTATTTGAGTTTGTGGGTTGGATAAACAAACACATATTTAAAAGTTTGCTGGTACAAAGCAGGCCATTGATCTCAGTTGCAGTAGTCAAAGATCAGAAAGAAGCTCAATGGATTTATTTTTTATATGTTGTCTTGATTTATAATTAGCTTTTAAGTAGCGAAGTTTAAGCCGCTCTTTCCCATCTTTGTTGTTATTCCTTTATCTGAGAAACCACAATGTGGTAAATGCCGGCAGGCATTGAGCTGTGTTTTTTTGTTTTTTTGTTTTTTTGTTTTTTTATGCCTCTGAAGAAGGATGAGGATTGAAAAATTTCCAGTTTCTAAAATCAATGGCAGAATTCTTGTCTAAGCATTACACTATATCAGGCACTGTTACTGCAACAAAACACAGTTACATCAATCTACATGTTTACAATCCTGCTTGTAGTATATCTATTAAATTGTTTGTTTTCCTTAGTTTCCAGCCAGACAAACTAATGAGTACAAACTTCCTCTGAGGGTACATTCATATTTTACATTAGATACCAGTGGAAAAATAATAAAAAATATAAATTAAAAAAAAAAAAAAGCCTAATTTGCTTCCCATTCTAGTTATTATGGTCCTAGCCCCATGCAAAAGAACATTTTAACTCAAAGCCCTGTAAGTCAGAGTTTGGCACACTGCCCAACCCTCCTCTGCTGTGTTTAGAGGAGTGGCAGATTATGGCTGAGTTCAGAAAATGGTTCCCAGTCCATTCTAAGTGGTCTCACCTCTTAAGTGCTAAGACTGAGACATGGAAAGTGTGGAAGACTCCACTTCTTGCCAGCTTTTTCTGTGATCTGGTGTCCACACAGCTCCTCTAACAGCTGGGATCACAAACACCACATAGTTGAAAGAGCAGCAATCCATTAGGCTCAAAATAAAGATTTTGTTAAAGGCTTGGAGTGTCCTCTCTTTCTTTTGAAGCATTCCGTAGTCCACAGCAGGCTTAGCAAACACTCAGGAACTCCTAAGAGGTGCTCCACATCAAGCAGCTTAGGAGACAGACGGAGAATACAAACAAATATGATTGATAGATGAATAGATGAGAGAGCGAGAGCCAACAGGACTTAAAGAAAATATGTTGATAGTAAACCACGTGAAAAAAGGCTGTGTTCTTTTTTTTTTTCTTCCCCATCCCCCTCAAGACACAAAAGGTGCCGAAAACACAGAAATGCTCTTTGGTAACTCTAAATGGAGTCACGCATGAGAGGCTACAAGAGACATGACAGAGGGACAGGGGCTATATCCTTCTCTCCAGCCCCAAAGTACTTTGTCCAGGGCACCATCCTTGTGCCCTTTTCTACACTTGAGGGCAGCTTTTGTATAATGAGGAGGAACCTCTAAGGCTGAAAGAGACAACCCTATACACAGTAATTAAGATTAATGTGTTTGCTAAATATGAAACCTGTGTACAGAGCAGATCTCTATAGGGCACACAGCTTATGCAAGTAGGAGTCCAGGTGCATGGCAATTTGGACTTTTGAAAACAAACATTCCCAAACTGAACCTCTTACTCAGCTCAACAGAGCCGGAATAGCTGTGTTAAAAAACCTTATGACATGTTGAAACTACGTATTGATTCTAGGATTGATTTAAACTGCTTTAACAATGATACCCGAAAGCATGTGTTTAAACTAAGGTTATTTAGTAAACCTGGTTTAAATGATGTTGTTAGATAAAACTAAAAAATAAAAAGGATCCCAAAGCTGATCTTGCAAAGACTTAGCATGACATGAATTTTAGTCATACAAGGAGGCACTTTGGTCTACCCTCTTTCCGCAGCCAATAAAATTCAAATAAAAATTGTAGACAGTTGGCTACAGCATTACTAAACAAACAGAAAAGCTGCATGTCACTGATAGACATGTTCGGGCATAGACTTCTGCAAAACTTGAAAGCATCCAGAGGTTTCCACTGCTGAGCTTTACAGCTTATCTCTTCCTCAGCTCGGATCTTTACCTGCATTTGGGGTTTGTTGGTGTAGGTGGTTGGTAGGAGTTTTAAGCCGTCTACACCATTGCTGCTCAATCTTTAACAAACTTCAATAGTTTCCACTGGACTACAACAAATCTTTCAACCGTCTGACTTTCCCGTATGTTGCTTTCCCAAAACACTATATAAGCATTTACTGTTGGATTTATTGCCTCCATCTGTCCCTTGGAGCACTTAAAATTACTTTTATAAAATATGCATGCATTAAATTAAGCACATTATACATTTGAATGAATCTGCTTTAAAGTGCTTTCCAAGTCGTCAAATGAAACAGGCAGCCTGCAAACCCATCTACCCCTTTAGAAAATAAACGCATCAGCAGCATATCAAAGATAGCCCAGGAAGATGTTCCCAGCCACAAAATGCAGTCTTTCCACGTTATTCCTCCCAAAGCAACACAAATTATTATATGACCCATTGTAGCAAGTCCTAACTCAGGGAGATAATTTCTTCTTCATTGAAAGCGCACCTTAAAAGCTTTCTCCAACACTGACCCGGCTGTCTTTAAAAAACCTCTATGTAGGAGGTAATGTGTTTGCTTGATTGTTTACTTCTTGTGAACAGAAATAGAAATAAGGCAGAGGGTTAAGTTAGACACAAAGTTAGTTATTACAAAAACTGGGATTTGAAATCCCAGTAGTTCTTTTCTTCTATTATACAAATTTAATTTTTGTGAGTTATTTTCCATAACAGGTTCAAAGATGAACATATTTTTTCTTTCAAAAGAAAGTTTAGGATTCTTCACCTGGACAACCCTGGCTATGTGTACAGACTGGGGGCTGAGATGCTGGAGATCAGCCCCACAGAAAGGGATCTGGGGATTTTGGTCAACAGCAAGTTGAACATGAGCCAGCAGCATTCTTTGGTGTCCAGGAGGGCCAGCTGTAACCTGGGGTGCATCAAGAATGGCATTGCTAGTTGGTCAAGGGATTGTCCTGCTCTGCTCTGTGCTGTGCAGCCTCACCTTGAGTCCTGTGTGCAGTACTGGGACATAAAACTATTAGAGAGAGTCCAAATGAGGGTTGTAAAGATGGTGAAGGCTCTAGAGGGCAAGACATGTGAGGAGTAGCTGAGGTCCCTTGGTTTGATCATCCCAGAGTAGAGCAGGCTGAGGGGAGGCCTCATGGCGGCCTGCAGCTTCCTCACAAGGAGGGCGGAGGGCAGGCGCTGAGCTCCGCTCTCTGGAGACAGCGACAGGACCCGAGGGAACGGCATGGAGCTGGGACAGGGGAGGGTCAGGCTAGTGGTTAGGGAAAGGGTCTGAACCTAGAGGGTGGTCGGGCACTGGGACAGGCTCCCCAGGGCAGTGGTCAAGGCACCAAGGCTGCTGGACTTCAAGAAGTGTTTGGACAATGCTTTCAGACACATGGTCTGATTTTTTTGGGGAGGTCCTACAGGGACCCAGGAGTTAGACTCAATGATCCTTGTGGGTCCCTTCCAGCTTGGCATATTGTATGATTCTATGATTCCATGATAAGTTTGTGCAAGAAGAAAACTTTCCCCAAATTTCTTCATATTTCTCAGTTTGTTTTAAACATTCTGAAAATTCTGTTTCAAAGTACTTTGTATTCCTTCGTGAAATAGCATTCTTTAGTAACATACAGATATATCATACTGTTCCATCTTTAGGAAAACATTAGCTTTCACCATTATGTGTGGTCCCAGTAGTAACGCTCAACATCATCCTTTATTTCCTCTTTACACTTAACAGTGGGTGGTTTTATGTTTTCCTTCCTCCACTGTCTCCTTCCTGGCATTCTGCCTATGGCCATGGGGTAGCAGGCATATATTACTTCTTCAAGCAGTCATACCAGCTACTTCAGGCATGCATATCTCTTCCAATTAAGTTCTCCATGCCCCTTAGCAGCTGTTGCTTCTTTATCACTTTACTGCCAGATGGACAGCAGGCACCAGTCCTAAGCCAGGACCAGCTGAGATGCCATTCCATCCTTACAACAGAGGCACTGTTAAATTCCACACTGGAAACTGGATAACCTAACCAGATATATTTATTTTAATTACAATCTAGTTTCACTCTTCTTTATATGTGGTAATAATAATTGTCTGTGAGACAGGACTAATTTTGTACCAACAGAAATACTGAAGAGCCATTACAAAGACATGTACATATAATTCTTTAATGGGTCCTGAATGCAACTCCACACCACTTCAGTACAAAATTTGCCTTAATCTGAAGCATTCCTAATTTTTTATTTGTGCAACAGGACCTCTCAGATTAGTTTTACATCTAGAAAGACATACAAGAATGTTGTTTAAAAAACAATTGCTATGGGAGTTACACTTTAAAGCACAAAGTCGATCTCACCTCCTCTAAACTGCACAAAATATCCATGAAAAAATCATTTGACAGGAAAAACAAAAAGATGAAAAATCACTGAAATATATTTGGATTTGTTTTTAATTTGAGCAAATAGTTACAATGTGGGATACCAGCGTCCCTCAATACAAAGCAGACCAAGTTACACTGCTAAACCGAGTATATATGCTGCCATGATAACCTGAAATACATCGTATTATTGAAGGAACTGGTATGCTACTTGCTAATTATGACTGGAATAAGACTATGGCATGCTCTACTATGAGCATTTCCATTCCACAATAACATACTGCAATTATAGCAAAGAGGTGGTGGTGCCTTTTTTCTTGACCTATGAAGTTATAAATGTTTCATGTATCATTGGTCCAAGGTGCCAACAGAACTGCTGGATTGCTGCAAAAGCATTTACTTCCTCACAAAGCAGATGTTGTAAGCCATTTTCTCCTAAATCATTTTCTAGATTGTATCTGGACCCACACTCCAGCAATGACAGAGACGTAAATTACCTCTGCTCTGAATTCATGGGCAAACTAACTTGCTGTCCCTCAGGACCTCTGCTACCCTCAGGGGCAGTGACATCACATGTGCAGATGTCCCAAGCTGTCAACACCCAATTCAATTTATTTTGCTAATTCCTATGCATTTTGTGTTACAAACACAAACTACGTGTCTGGCTTACACTTAGTTAATGTGCTAATAGAGGTTGGCAAGTGTGGAGGAGGATTATGCCTTTCTTATTTGCATGCATGTCATTAAATAGATTTAGAATTTGGTTTGTTTGTTTGTTTTCTTTTGCAGTAGTTATTATTATTTTTTCATGGATTTTTTTTTTCTTTCTTACATGGAGGTGGAAATGAAAGTATTATGAAGTTCCATGAAGAAAGGAGAAAACTGGATGTGAAGTATTAAGCTCTTGCAGAGGTCAAGTATCTTGGGTCTGTGTAAGACCTTCAGTTTTTGTGATTTCTTCCTCATGTTTGCCTAGTTGCACCCTCCTTTAAAATTTGTCATGTACTTTAAACTATCAACCCTTCAGGTGTTCCTGTTGTTTCAATATTCAGTTGTCCATTTGGCCAAAGGTAACAGCTGACTAAGTAGCTGACTACAAAGCTGACTTAGGCAACACCTTTGGATATGGTTTCAGAATTAAGACAACTGATCATAAATCCAGTGGGTAGTGATGAAGTTGATCCCAGTAGCTTCCTGAGAGATGCGGAAGATTTTTGCAGTTATCTTTTACATACACACCAACTCAGGTGTGTCTGGAACAGGAACAACTCATTGCATTGCCTTTTGGAATCCATGAGAGAGTCATTTATTTTTTCATGTCTAGGCTTTATTTAGCATGTTACTTATCTTAGTTTAAGCAACCCTTTCCTATCTTTGTTGGTATTCCTTTCTCTCATAAACCACAGATGGAGTCCATTGAAGATAATCAAGTTGATCAGGTGTGATTTACCCTTGGTAAATCAATGCTGACTGCTCCAAGTCATTTTCTTCTCCTTCATGTTCCCAGAGGGCTTTATTTGCACTGTGTGCCTCTTAGAAAATATGCAGAAAGTATTTCATCAGAGTATATTTTTTTCATTGCTGCTACACCTTTCTCATCACATATTTTATGATACAATACATAAACTATGAATAAATCATTTCAACAATATAAAACAAACATAAGAAGGACTGGATCCAACACTGATCCATCCAGATCTGGGCACTGGGCTGTGTGTGAGACCTCACATTGTGTGTCTGAATTTGTGTGCCACACAGGATGAAACTAAGGAGGGATGGGTAGGGAGACGGAGAAGGACAGGAGCCACCCAAGCTGTTCCCCTTCCCTCTTTGCCATCTTGCCTCTCCCAGTAAGCCCTACCTGCAGGCTGTTGTCCTCACAGACAACTCTTTCCCTAAACAGATAACAAAATGAAGGATAGAGGTTAATAAAAAGACTATGAAACAAGTAGTTACATAGCTGAAGACTTGATCTTATTCAATAGAGCATTACGACAGCTCTAGGACAAGTTATCCTCTTTGACGTTGGTGGTTTTGCATGAGCAGAAAAGCCAGGAAACACAGCACCAGTTTGGTGGCTTACTAGTCTTTAATGTAACAAAAGGCTGCTTCAACAACTGGCATAATAAAGTAGCTTTAATTCCACTGCAGCAAGTAACGAATTTCTAATTATGAAGAATTATTTAGAATTTTCCCAAAGGAATTATTTTCAAAAAATGCTGGACATTCTGTCTAAGAGCCCCTTCTAACCTGTCACACTTAAAAGCATTCCAGATTCTCGTGTGTGCTGCTCAGGGGACCTCTTTTTGTTTTATTGGTATACTCTAGGGAAAATAAGCAACAACCAAATCATAAAAGGGTTGATTTTTTATTATTTATCATTACAGCAACTTACTGTTGCTAACCTCATTGGGAAATTACATGGGGAGGATGGTGAGTGAATGAGTTAAATATGATTGACTGAAGCTGGGAAAATAATGAGAAGTCCCAGGGAAGCACACAAGAGAGAACTTCAACAAAATGAGAGTTTTAAGGAGATTTTTTTTTTTTTTTTTTTTTTTTTTTGGCACAAGCACCCAACGCCTTCATGATATACTTTGATCTGCACAGTTTTGACAGGACTATTTCCAGAGCCTAGAAGGCCCTTCTTTTTGTGTGAGAGGGAACAGTCTGCACTTGCCACCCCTGGAAACAAGTGTGGGATTCACAGTTCACCCAGAGCTCCCAAGAAAGTAGGTTCACATATGTAACCTGCATTTCCTTCTGATAACTTAAAAGCAGCTGTTTTCAAGCAGTTTGTTAAGAAAAGTATAGAGTAGGTTACCTGAGTTTGGAAAAAGTGGATTTATACCCTGTATAACTGGACAATAAACTACTCCTCCACATGCCAGCATTTTGATCAGTGCAAAGCAAGTGTAAGAAGCCACAAAATATTTCTCCACTTATTTCCTGTCTTTTCACAGAATGCAACTGTCCCTGTGGTTTGGAAACCAAACCAGAGAAGGAAGCTGTGATTTCAAAGCAGCACAATACAAGGGAGACATTTAATGTGGCAACAGGATACTGATGTGCCCGCAGGTCTACAAAAGAGTGAAAAAGTTGCCCTGCTGTTATGCGACCCTTGTGGATTCAGCTTGTTTGTGGCAAAGGTCACCACTATGTGGTCTGGAACAGAATCTGTGTTACCAGGAGAAGAAAAGAAGGAAAGTCTGGTCAACCGAGGGGACAAACTATAGAATCAAGAGATTTCTCCTATCTCAGAGCTTGAATAAGAAAAAATGTGCCAAAGAATGGTGAAGACACTGAATACCAAGATCTCTCAGAGCAGAACACAACCATGTGTGAGCATTAGAAGAAAATCATGTTGGAGGGAGGCCAGCCAGCCAGTCCTCTAGCAGATCTTTGCTTTTGGGGAAACTTGGGAAATGGCTGAACTTTACGGTTCTTCCTCTCTGCAGGGGCTGTACCACACTGAGTCTCACTGAAGTCCTTTCAGGTATAAATTACCATCCAATGTGATTCTCCATTTTCATTTTTTTAATTAAATTTCTGTGTACTCCAAACTAACATAACTACTGCTCCTATTGTAGCAGTTACACTTTATTCCCTATATTTCTACAACAGAGCAATTAAAACTTACAGAGAAGTGCTCAAACTTATTTTGAGTTTTCTAACTCATAGAGATTAAATTTGGAAATGTTATTACACCTTGCAGCTTTGCCTCACCTTTTTTTTTTTTTTTCCCAAACAAGACTTTAAGACAGCAGAGCCTCCTGCAAAGGAAATAACCTCATCAGCCTTCTGAATTGAACTACATAGTCCTGTTTCAGTGTGGAACAGACTAAAATTAGTACTGAACTACAGATGTAGCACTGAAATAAATTCCTAAAAAATTGAGATGACTTGTAAAAATTGGCTGGAGGCTGCAAGGCTACTATAGCAGCCATATAAAAGAGCCTGTACATCTTGTACAGCTCTAGCAAAGGGTAGCAGTGGAAAAGAGATTTTTCCCAGAGCTTGTTTTGGATATCACTTTTCAGTACAGCTAAAAACATAACCCAAAATAAAGGAAAAAAATAAGATTAAGTTATGACGTTATCATCATAAGATGTTAATTCAGTAATGGAATATGTTAAAAATAAGAAACAGGAAATTATTCTCTTGTTTCCTGAGCTTTTATTAGCTAGCCAGTGCAGAGCAGGTTCTGGAAAAAGACACTTGTTTAACAGTTGGACAAGAATCAAGAGATAAATTTGAAGGACATCTCCTTTGCAACTTTCGTGACAGACACAGCATACAGTATGGCTCCTTTAAAAGCGTTAAAAGTCAATCCATTGAAAGATGCTGGCATACTTTTTAGAAGAGGCTCAAAGTGAAATTAATCTGCCTGAGCTGTTGTGTCCCTCCATAATTTATTCTAGCTGTCCTCATGTGGTGTTCACTGTATCAGCATGCCAGTCAGATTTTCTCCGAGAGCATACATGTATTATTAGTCTTTGCCCTTTATGAAGTCTTGGTTTTACCTGTGTTGTATACAATATAAGCCCAAGAACCCATCAAGGACGCATCCTCTATGGATCTCCCACAGCCCAGCAACTTTGGGACTTCGGAGACTGAAATGTCCGTTGTGATTCCCTTGTTTGGGTCCATTATGATGCCCTTGATTGGGTGTGTACACTGCAGTGGGTACAGACTCTCACCTATTCATGGAGTTCAACTTCTAATTGAATTGGGCCAGGTGCACAGGTGGAAAAATACACTAGGATTTTGCAGCCTTAATCCCTTATCATGAGAGATTTGGGCTGTTGTAAGCAGAGAGAAACATGTATGAGATCTTGGTACAAACCCTTAGTCTCTTGCCTATTCCTAGACACTTTTGAGAAAGTTTACCTCCATGTAAGCTTGCACAGTAGTTACAATTCAGCACAACTATAGTTTTTTTATAGAATAGTAAATTTTCAATAACCAGCTTTAGAGCTAAAGAAAAAGAAAATAGGAATAGTCAGAGCTGGAAAGCCTAAGAGAAAAAGCAGTACAAATACAGCACATGCAATAAAAGATATGCTGATGTTTGATTTAGATTTTGTTGCTATTTATATTTAAAATAATCTGTTTAGTTCAGGTTATTCAACACCTGGAATATTCTCTTTACTGTTTACCAAAAATAAATTATTAAGCTTGACTCCTTGTGATAACGGACACTGGAAAGGGAAAGTAAAATGACAGGGGAGTAGGCTTTGAGAAATACTCAAAATACTCAGCAATGGGTTTGTGAGCACTTCCAAGTGCAGCTGAAGCCCACAAGAGACCAGGGTTTCTGGCCCATGAATGTGTGGGGCTTTGGTAACTGCTCAGCTGAGAAGGACTAGCAGAGCAAATCTCACAGGACAGCCAAATGAGGGGAAGCTCAAGCCCTTATGGTTTCTTTAGCACAGCAGAAAATGAATAAATCTGTAATTTTGTCACTGATTAAGTATGAAATTCTCAGTGAAGTGGACAGTTGTGAAGCTATTTCCCTGCTCACAAAAGATATTTCCAGGTACAGGTTTTTTTTCATATTTACTGCTGTGGCAACAAATATGCATCAAATGCCTTTCCACCACTGCTTTTTTTTTTTTCTCAGAACCTCTGCCAAACCATACAAGGGAGCATTTTTCAGTGTTTATGGACAGTTTGAGAGTTTACAAACTCTAATTCCTTAAATATAAACACAAAGGAAAAGAGAGAAATAGAAATCTCTTGCCTGCTTTGATGGCAAAAAATATCTGTACAACAAGGAAGTCTGAATTCTTGTTTTCTATTCTTTTAATTGTCAACAGCTACCAAATTCATACTCTGCTAAACTCCAGTATTTCAAAAGTGAGACAACTTGTCTACAAGAGATCTTGCCAATGAATCAGAATGTTGTCTTCAGCTCTGAACTGGCTTTCCCAAACAACCTCATGCAGTCCAACATGGGGATGGGGGTTGAGGTTTTCCCATCCCTGATCTCAGATCCCATCTTCTAGATGAAATGATCCTTCCTCATATTCTCTTCCTTCTGTCATCAAGAACCATTTTTATCCTTCAAACCAAAGATGGAGATATTAATTGGTACTAATTACATTGCAGTTACTCAAAGGACTTGCCAGTGGGACCTGGGAAAGGAAGAGGGCAGGAGGAGAAGGAGGAAAGGGAAGAGTTTGTTTGCGGAAAGCACTTCATAAGCACCAAGGACACCTCTGGCTGCTATTTCTGAAGTATAAAATCAAAACAAAGACTTGTACTTGGATCCAGAATTCTGGCTAAAACTAGAAGTGCTGCCCAAAAAATAGGCCATTCAGAGAAAAGCTTTTAGTAAGCAGTACTCTCCTTGCTGTTCTAAGTGGCTATGAAAAAGAATAACAGTAGCAAAGTTTTTGGAAGGAATTAAGTGAAACAGAGCCATGGACAGAGACAGAAACAGGTTGAAACTTATGCAGAGAGGAGGAAGGACCTGTGTTGGCATGACATCTCAAAGAATGGTGAGGTGAGGTGATCAGAGCAATAGAAAAACTTCACCCAACCAAAAAACTTCACCAATTCCCACTAACAAAATTAAATGCTACGTAATATGTATTATGTATAATATGTATATGTACTTGTATACATATTACAGTATATATATATATAGTATATATGTAATATATATATACAGTATAGTATATGTAATATGTACAATGTGTAATAATGAATAATCAGTCACCACCTTGATAATGAAAAATAAATTGTTTTTATCACCTGATTGTAATATAACTGGTGATGTGCTAAGCCAAATAGAATTTGTGCAACTCTCATCAGAGACTAACCATACCCTTCCTCTTTATAGCTTTGTTTGAATTGGCTTGTTTTGGAAACAAAGCAAAGATTTACCCTCATTTGTTAAAATTGTATAAGCAGCAGAACTAGGCAGCATTTTCCTCTGCCTCATGAACTATCAGTAACATTCCCAAAATCAGCAGATTTCCAAGTGCAGAGGTTTTAAGCAATGATGATGCAGGGGACAGAAGTGACCTGTGGGCTGTAAGATATACAATGAAATACCTATCCCTGATGTGTGCCCCAATGATGTGTGCCCCAGTGATGTATTCCACTAGTGAAACCATTAATGAATATTGCTGGGACCACTACTATTTGCTAACTTCTTTAATGACATAGACAGTGGGACTGAGTGCACCCTCAGCAAGTTTGCAGATGACACTGAGCTGAGTGGTACAGCTGATACACCAGAAAGGAGGGATGCCATCCAAAGGAACCTGGAAAAGGTTGAGAAGTGGGCCCACATGAACCTAATGTGGTTCAACAAGGCCAAATGCAAGGTGCTGCACCTGGGCTGGGGCAATCCTGGACATGAGTACAGACTGGGAGAAGAACTCACTGAGAGCAGTCCTGCAGAGAAGGACTTGGGGGTTCTGGTGGACAAAAAGCTTAACATGAGCCAGCAGTGCGTGCTTGCAGCCCAGAAGGCCAACTGCATCCTGGGCTGCATCAACAGAGGCATAGCCAGCCAGTAGAAGGAGGTGATTGTCCCCCTCTGCTCTGCCCTTTTGAGGCCCCATTTGGAGTCCTGAGTCCAGGTCTGGGGCCCCCAGCACGAGAAGGATGTGGACCTATTAGAGTGAGTCCAGAGGAGGGCTACAAAGATGATCAGAAGGCTGGAGCACCTCACCTACAAAGAAAGGCTGAGAGAGTTGGGGCTGTTCAGCCTGAAGAAGAGAAGGTTCCAGGGGGACCTTATTGTGGCTTTTCAGTACTTAAAGGGGACTTATAAAATAGATGGAGGGCAACTCTTTGCTCAATCAGATAATGACAGGTCAAGGGGAATGGTTTTAAACTAAGAGAGGGGAGACTTAGATTAGAGGTGCAGAGGAAATTCTTCACTCAGAGGGCGGTGAGGCACTGAAACAGGTTGCCCAGAGAGGTTGTGGATGCCCCATACCTGGAGGTGTTCAAGACCAGTTTAGATGAGGCTCTGGGCAACCTGATCTAGTGGGTGGCGTCCCTGCCCATGGCAGTGGGGTTAAAACCAGATGATCTTTAATGTGCCTTCCACCCCAAGCCATTCTACGATTCTGCGATTCTATGATTCTATGATATGCAGTGTTTAACACCAGCACATTCCTGTGAGACATAGGTCCCCAGAGTTAAAATGAAGACCAAATACTTGGATTCAGTCATCACTTGCAACAGTACAGATCTAGATTAACATCGGTATTAAGTTTAGATCAACAAGAGAATGACTTGTCATTTCCTAGGAAGTCAGTACTCTTATGAGCAACATTTTCCTTACAAAGTGAGCATTTGTTATAAAAAAAATTTCCACAACGTGTTTTTTTTTGTCGTTTGTTTGTTTGTTTGTTTTTGTTTGTTTGTTTGTTTTTTGTTTGTTTGTTTTGTTTTGGTTTGGTTTGGTTTTTTGTTTTGTTTTGTTTTTGTTGTTTTTGTTTTTTCCTACAAGGTCCTCTAGGGTTTTCAGAATATAGTTATATCTTTTCACGTAGTTAATTAATTATTGATTTTCATTATTTTATAACTTCCTATGTTGTGTCATCATGCTTGTTGAGTAAAGAACAAATTAACCCTGAAATTACATTTCAACTGAGTATCTCTTTGAAACGTGGGCATCTGTAACAGTTCACATCAGGATCATACAATTTAGTGATAAGACCCAAAGAAAGAAAATAATAATAAATGGGAAATATACTTTGGCAGAATTGATGGAAGAATGTGACTACCTATTTACTAGCTTGGAGTTGATTTCTAAACATTCTTATTGTCTCCACTGAAACTCTCAGAATACTTCATCATCCCAATTATTTTCTGTGGTTCAACAATTGGAATTTGTAGGAAAATTCTGACTCTGAATGATATGCTCATTCAGAATGGGAACTTTTTATAGTTTCTTAAAATCAGGTTTCTGGAGGAGATGCTGTTTTAGGAAAATTCAAATGCATTTCCCTAAGATAATGCATAAGATAATGCAAAGCTAATTAATAGCTTTGAGTTTCAAACACTGAAAATTTGTTTTAGAAAAGATCCAAATTAAGCACACAGACATTATTAAAGCACTTGTCATTTCTTTTCATTGTATCATTTAATGAAAACCAAAGATTTTTTCAGAAAGTTTGGTTTTTAACAAATTTTCCTTTCCCAGGGGAGAAATTTTCCTGTGTTTAATTTTTCACTTTTTCAGTTTCACTCTTTGTTTTCTAAATTCTGTTCATCTGAAATTCAATTGTACAATGTGCTGAGCACAGACATTTCTACCACCACCACTACTTTTTCTGGGTGTGAGTCTCTTACTCCATCTGCCAGTACAAAAGTGTATTACAACACAGGCACTACAGCTCTATGTTTATGGCAAAGCTAGATTCAAAGCTGAGGTGAGCTGTAGATTTACAGAATTTACTGTTATAGTTTGGCATCAATATTTAACCCTTAGACATTAAACCTTAGACAATCTTCAAAGTATAAATCTAGCTTTGTATGTTGGAAGCAATTTTTTACTAAATGAGGCCCTCTTTCTTTGTGAGAGACGATCACAGAAAATTGGTAGATTAGGAAAAATTAATTAACTGAAAAATTAGGAGGGAAGAATAAGGCTTGAAGTTGCAAAATACACAGACTGTCTCTCAATTAACATGGAAAGCTTTCTAGAGAGTGGGTGTGCTTAGAACAGGGTGAAAAAAATTAATTGGTTCTCTTTTGGGTAATGTGGAATTAGAGAGAGAATGAAGTAGCACTAGGGACCAGTTGTGTAATTTCACTGTCTGCTCTTGAAAACGAAGTTGATGAAGTTTCCTTTAGTCCTGAAGATAGAGAAAAAATGTAAGAAATATTGTTCAGCCATAGGTGCAGGCTGGGTGCAGCAGAACCAGAGAGTCAAAGCAAAAGATTTGTGAGCAGGAAAGTCAAAGGAAAGTCAAAAACTGACAAATATTTGCTGGGCTGTTTGGGGTAGATTCAGACCCAACATCTGTTCTGAAGGACAGGAATGAGTCAAGTGGAAAAAAAATACCAACACAAGAATCAAGGCTGAATTGCTAGAAATCACAGGCATTTATTACTGAACACACACATGGACATCTGACCTTTGCTGTGAAGATACGATCAGAGTACACACTCTGCAAACATTGCGGCTTACCCACTGGAAGAGGACACTAGTACAAGAAGTGGCTGAATCACTGTTTGTAATAGGGGAACTGACACCCTCTGTCCATGCACGTGGCACTTACTTAGTAAATAGTACATGTTGTCCTAGGGTGGAGGAGAGGATGTACACTCCCTTTGCAGCACTGGCATGTCACCAATTCAGTGAGGTGAGTAAGATCTGGCTGGAGTCCAGGATCTTCATCTTCAGCAGGCACACCAGACCTTACTTGAGACAGTCCAGAGTTGGCAGAGGAGTTATTCCCAGGATCTCACAAAAAGCAAAATGGGACAGTAACTCTACGCTGTCTCTTAAGGCTATGCTGGGAGTTAAGGACTCTGCCCCAAAAAGCAATTTTATTGTACAAGATGTGAAAGGACATTTATATAACTCATACACCAGCTAACACTAAATTCAGAGTCGATGTTCCTCTGGTCTGTGCCAACCCCCAGGCAGACTCCTATTTTCCACACACATTTGCTTAGTAAGTAGGCAGGATGGTCAGGACCAGGCTTGTCAGTACTATTCTTTCCTGGGCTGCACCAAAAGCAGCGTGGCCAGCAGGGTGAGGGAGGTGATTGTCCCCCTCCACTCTGCTCTAGTGAGACCCCACCTGGAGCCCTGCATTCAGCTCTGGGGCCCCCAGCACAAGAAGGATGTGGGGCACTTACAATGATTCCCAAGGAGGCCACAAGGACCACCAAGGAGTTGTAGCATCTCTCCTCAGAAGGCAGGCTAAGGGAGTTGGGTTGTTCAGCCTGGAGAAGAGAAGGCTCCATGGAGACCTTACAGTGGCCTTCCAGTGCCTACAGAAAAGCTGGAGAGGGACTCTTTGTCAGGGGGTGCAGGGATAAGACAAGGGGGAATGGCTTTAAACTAAAAGAGGGTAGATTTAGATTAGATATTTGGAAGAAATTCTTCACTCTGAGGGGGGTGAGGCAGTGGTACAGGCTGCCCAGAGAAGCTGTGGGTGCCCCATCTCTGGAGGTGTTCAAGGCCAGGCTGGATGGGGCTTTGGGCAACCTGGTCTGGTGGGAGATGTCCCTGACCATGGCAGGGGGTTGGAATTAGGTGGTCCTGAAGGTGAACTTAAAAAGGACCATCTAATCCAAACCATTCTACGATTCTATGATACTGCAATACTTTGAAAAGCATGGAGAACAAAGATCTGTAGGAAGCAAGCTGGCATGGTCCTGCAGACCTGCAGACCTAGATGAATGAGGAGAGTTCTCTGGACCAAAGTCCTGCTCTGTGAGGATCTTGCCTGTTACAGATAAAAGTGGCACCAGCTGGGATCCTGAAAATGATCCATATATATATATGCCATACACCTCCACAAACTTTCTCATCTATACGGGGGTGTCAGACACTAAATCCCCTCTCAGCCAAGAAACTGGAATAGTCCAAGAATATTCACATTGGCAAATCAAGTGCTGAGTAAAGACAGATTGGTAAAGGATTAAATCTTGCACTTCCTTAGTTTTTCTTGTGCATTGCATCCTTCACAGGCTTTCTTATTACATTCACCAGAATAAAAGCTCCCTCCTTGTAATAACTCCTGATAATTTACTCACTTTCTACATTGAGAAAAAGAATCAGGAGCCAACAGCTTTGAGTTATTAAAGATAACCAAACTGAACGCACTGTGTCGCTGAGAAGAGAGGTGCGTCCATCAGACCATGCCAGCTTCTGCAAACAGTTTACATCCTTGTCTTCATATGGACAACAGAGAGAGTGCTTTCCCTGCTTTAATTTGTTGTTTGTATACATTGTTTGATCATTCATTAGCAGGTATATTAAGTCATAAACTTGTTCACTGCTTTCATGGTTTAGTCAAATACACCTCAACTACTTTGAATCCCAAGTCCTTATCTGTGAGAAAGGTAAGTGTGGACAATGTTCATTGTGCAAATGGAGCTTGTATATGTATACATTTAATTTCCACTGCTCTGATCTAACCTTTTCATGTCCTTCCAGTGGTAGAAATATAAATGCAAAACGGAGAGAAAGAAAAGAATATCAGATGGGAACCAGATGTGACTGGTAAATCTCTTTCTGTGCACCATGGCTTGCTAAAGACTAAAAGACCCCACTGAATGTCATGCAGATGAGAGCATGAGGCTAGCTTTGCACAGCTTTAAATCTTATTTTAATGACTTGGTAGAGAAGATTCAGAATTTCTTCTGAAGTGTTCAGTTTCAGACACTCACTGGGAATGACAAAGCCAATAAATAAGTTATGTTGTTCAAACCACTTTTGTGCTGCTAAATGATCACAATTCTGATTTTTATTTTTAATTAATTAATTAAAATTAATATAGGCACCATACTTATACTTTTAAATATAAATTGGAGTTTTGTAAACTATTTTCAAATAAGGTGAAATAAGTATCTTGTTCCTTCTACATTTTAAGGGAGAATGATCTGAGTATTTGTCAATGTAATTTTAATGTACTACAGATATCATCAAATGTATTATTCACAAGCATGTTTGATGATTTACTTGTTTAGATCTGAGCAAACACTCTAATGTGGAAAGTTGGAAAGATTACTCAAATATTCCATTCAACAGCTCTGGTTAAGAGCCAGAATAAGGCACATTTGCTGAAAATACGCTGTTCTAGCACTTTAATTAGGACAGACTGGAGGAAATTCCCTAAAGCTTTCACTTAGACAGTATTAAGCTGCAGTGTAACAAATAAAATCTAAATTAAAAGAAGAGCAATCCTTCCGTGGCAGATTAGAGGGTAGATGGAAGACCAGAGCATTTCTGCAGCCTGGGTCATTCTGCTCTTAAGCTGAAAACAGCTTGAGTTCATATGCTTTTTACAGCAAAACTACAACAGAGATTAAAAAAAAAAAAAAAAAAGATATCCAAGATATAAGTAGACTAAAAGGAAAATCTGAGAACTACATGCTCTTCAGAGACTTGATAGTGTGGCCCATAAGAGACAGTGTTTATTTCTGTGGCTGGGGGACAGCTGGTGGCTCTGCCCAAGGGACAAAGTTCAGTACAAGCCCATACACTGCAGTGGCACCCCACAGGCAAGACAGACCTACCCCAAATTCCATTGATTATTTACGACCAAGTTGGTATACGGCTGTTGAGCTCAGCCTGCAAGCTACCCAGACTCTTGCTGTTGCAGATGCTGTCATCTGGACCCTTTGCACCCAATATTTTTGTCCAAGATTCTCTAGTGCAGTCTGCGGTAGATGTGAGCACAATTCCTAAGGCTGTAGACTGTGCTGTACCTGATCTGTAGTTTAATGGTATTCAGCAGCCCAGCTGTTAATCCCCTGCTTTTCAGGAACACTATATGTATATTTGTTTATCCTCACACTGATACTCATGAATATAAAAGCAAGAGTGAAGGGAACAAAAGGAAACCATTAAAGTAGAAATAAAAATGAGACTCGTGGGAACTCTGATTTCTAGTTAGAAACACTGCACATCATTTTATTATCATTTTAGCTCACGGAGGTTAATAGAAAATGAGATCAAAGGCAGCATGTGTTTACCAATGGTAGATCATGCCAGACTAAGCTTCTTTGATGTGCAAACAGATCTGCATAGGGAATGCAGATCTCATCTATCTGAACTTTAGGAAAACATTTAATACAATGCCGCATGGGACCATGCCTGCTAGAAGAATGGGAAAGGAACTCATAAAGGAACTATAAAAGTGAATGTGGTTCGGACGAGGAAAAATGACAATCAGATTCTGCTGAAAGGAAAATAACTACATGTATAATGGAAGGAGGTTATTGGTAGAGATCCCCAAGGATTTGTAGTGGGTTCAGTCATCTGTAACAGTATTTATACTTTTCCTGTGTAGAGGTGCCTGGGTTATTATTTAGCAGATGCTCTAGGGCTGCTCAGCAAACAAATGCAATGCTGCCTTGGACCCTGGGCTATGTCACCCAGCCAGTGGGAGCTGGAATAGCAATCCCCTTCCCTTCCTCACTGGGGAATCCTCACCTGGGCTGCAGGTGCTCCAGGGAGTGCTTCAGTACCCAGCAAGTGCAGGAGTGGCAATGCTTCCCACTGTCCTCAAGCATAGACACTTTCAGAAGAGCTCCAAAGGACTGCACAAACACAGCAAAACCTGTTGTCCTAAATCCAGCTGATAGCACTGCTAGGTCAGCTTTGAATTGATAAAGAAAATTGGTTCCTGTGTTGGATGGAGGCTAATAATGAACACATAGATATGGCTTTCATTCTTACCCTTAAAACTTTATTTCCAATTAAGATTACAGATGTGACAAAACAGCAGACTGCAGTATCATTCAGGAGTAATGGAGGACCTTAGGGCATGGAGTCACAGCAGAGCAATGACTTTCTGTCAAATATATTGTAAAATCATGTCCTTTGGACGTACACTAGGATTTGTGTTACAGATCGGGAGTTCATCATTGGAAATGCTTTTTTCAAGAGGCAAATGTACGTAGATACTATTGTCTGAGCTACTTCTAGCAAAGAGGAGGAAGCATGAAATGGTTCCTTGTAAGCTCTTTCAGGAAGATGGCATAAAATCCTTGTCCCTTGCTTTAAAAAAGAGGAGCAAACCTGAACCAGTGCAGAGAATACAGACAGAATGAGAGAGCTGACAACTTCTCTTAATGAGAGGAACACTCAAGCATTTAGCTTGGTTAGTCCAGCAAAATCAAGGTTGGAATAAGAATCAATCATTCTCTGTAAATCTATCAAGACCAAACCTCAGCAAGGAAAAGGACTTTTTAGCTGACATGGGTATAAACTGGCCATGAATATGTTTAAGCTAGAAAGCAGTGAAAGATTCCCAACCATCAGTGAGCCAGGTTGTCCCCAAGTAGAGGCAAATAAAAGCTTATGCAATTTCAGGACAGCATGTCATTAGCATATAAAAGTCCCACCTTGAACACTGCCATGCTAGAGGAGGAAAAAGAAGCCATAAGGTATTTCTATTTTGTAGGTGGCTGCATAGAAACCCAAGGAAGACCAAACTTTCTGATGATAAGTTAAACCACCTCTTCTCCTCTTAAGGGGAAAAGCTCCTCTCTAAGCACAGGCTACTACACTGAAATTAAAAAGCTATTCCTACACCCAAACAGGCAATTTCTTTGCTCTGGAGTTATAAGCGAAACTGGAATCAAGTCTTCTGTTTAGCCCCTGTAGACCCACCTGCTGCTTCTCCTAAAAACAAGGAATGGGCTGAAGAGCAAGGAGACCATGATAAGTAACTTCAACCAACCTTCAGATCCAACCTAAGCTGAACCACAATAGCAAAGGATGTGTTAATAAAACTGTTTCAGGGGAAGAAAAAAAAAAAGACAGGACATTGTAAGTAAGTCTACATATACTTTTGTCATGAGAGTCTAAGTAGGACATGTATGCGTTTTGAAGATGGAAAGACCATTGGGGTCATGATGGACCAGGTTGTCACAATGACAATCCTTGATCTCCCTGCACGCCAAGCAAGGATCGTGCTGACCTGAAACTTTGGACATATATATCTGTCTGTGAAGGATTCTCTGCTTAACAAAGCATTTGGAATATTGCTCGGGGGTGTATCATTTAATTTGTGCTTTCTTGCCTGTGGTTGATTATAGACTTATTTAGGCTGTAAAAACCTTAAGATCTTCAAGTCCAAGCAACAACCTAACACTACAAAGTCCACCACTAAACCATGTCCCTAAGCACCACATCCACATATCTCTTAAATACCTCTGGAGAAGGGGACTCCACCATTTCCCTGGGCAGCTCACTCCAATGCATAATCATCCTTTCCATGAAGAAATTCTTCCTAATGTCCAATCCAAACCTCCCCTGGTGCAGCTTGAGGCTGTTTCCTCATGTCCTATCAGTTGTCACCTGAGAAAAGAAACCAATTCCCTCCTCACTGCAATCTCCTCTCACGCATTAAAAAAGAGCAATGAGGTCTCCCCTCCTCTTCTTCAGACTAAACAACCTCAATTCCCTCAGTCAATCCTCATAACTCGTTTTCCATTCTCTTCACCAGCTTTGTTGCACTTCTCTGAATGAGTTCCAGTAACTCAGTATCTTTCTTGTAGTAAAGGGCCCCAAAGTGATGACAAGTTGTTTCACTTTTGATAAATTCCCAGTCCACAAAACCTTCCAAGTTTTGTGCAGACCACAAGATGGCACAGCTGTAGTAGCTATATGTAACTGCATAAGTCAGGCCAACATGAACAGATTACAATTAAATATTAACACAGTATTTGATACCAATTAGAGATAAATGAGGGGAGTGAAACAAAAATATATCTTATTTTGATGAAAAAGCTCTTATTTCTAATTGAAGAGCAATGATCTTTGAGCCCATAAGCTACAGATAAATCTGAAATCTTTTATTTTCAATAACCCTCTACTTATATATTTACCAAAAAATAACATTTCAAAGCAGAAAGGATTTTTGAACAAGGAAACCAGTCTCATTTAGATGTGATAGACTCCTACAACTTTAGATACTTTTTAGTGGAATTTTACAATGATTAAAACATAGCTTTTTAGTGATACATTTTTTTAAAACTGCAAAATTGTTTAATACCAACAGCTCTTCCTATCCCATAGACAACTCCATTTGCAACTACTTTCCTCTTCTGAATAGCAAAAGAAATTGAGAGAAATCCCTAATTCAATCTCAGATACCAATGAACTTTTGAAAACAGTCTTTTTATAAAACAATCCACGAGGCAATGAATACTCTCTGTGAGACAATAGTATTACTAACATGGGTTTATGGGATATAAATGCACTGCTCTGAATGACCCAGAAAATATTATGGAAATTTAACCCAGCCATTACTCCAGCAATGTATCTCAGGGAACTGGATAGTGTAGTTTATTATCTCTAGCATATGTCTTTTATTATCTCCCTTACAAATGAAGATATGATTGGAGGTAAAGAGAAGCAGACATATGTTGAGGACTATGCAAGGAGGTGGAATTTCATTATACTTGTATTGTTCTTTTTAATATTATTGGGGTGGTTTGTACCATTCACCAGCTATTTTTGTCATTTGTCCTGTACTCGTTCAGTATTTAGCATAATAGGGTGATGATCCCTGATTAAGATTTCTAGGAGTGTCTGCAATAAAAATATTCTTTTTATCCATTTGTATACTGTCATATTCATTGCTAATTGTCACAAATGCCAGAGATTTGGAGAGGTCTCATTATGGCAAAATAATTTAATTCTAAGTATAAACTCATTAAATATCAATATATGCTCATCAGAAATATCTGTATCTAGTCATCTAATCTTTATCCAAAGGGGAGGAATATAGTAACTTTATTAGTCAGGTCCTCCTGTAGAAAATCAGAATTCTGTCTAGCATCCAAATGAAAAACTCTCCTTTCCAAAGTTGCTGCATTTCATCTAGGCAAACCATTCTCTGCCTTGGAAAGTGAGATGATTCTCAAAAGGCTACTTTTTTTTTTTTTTTTTTTTTTTTAATGAGATCTGAAACTTTAATTAGGAAGTTTTTCATCTGGGTTGACAGCCTCCCTTATTTTAACTGTAAAATGCCTGTGACTGTTATTGCTGTGCTTGGCATGATATTTGTAAGTATTATCCTAGTATAAGAATATGAGTCATTGACATTCATTGGTAATCATGGATAAAATTTTCAGAACAACCTGAGGGATCTGAACACATAATGCTCTTCCCCTTCTGGGTCTTCCCATATTTGTGTCATTTCCATGCATGGCAGCATTATATCTACTTTAGGGCTTAATCCTCCAAACAGATAATGCAGTTCCAGGAATCCCATAATAATGTGGGGGGGTGAGTCTTCAGATTAAAATCTTTCCCAGGGAAGCAATGCATACTTAAAGCTCTGAACAAGGGTAAGTGTAAGGATAAGGGTAAGGGTAAGGGGAGAAGGGTAAGGGGAGAAAGGGAAGGGGAAGGGGAAAGGTAAGAGTGGGAAGGATAGGAAAGGGGAAGGACAGAAAAAGGGAAGGGAAGGGAAGGGAAGGGAAGGGAATACTGATTGATTCCTAAAAGTCTCATGCTAACCGAAATGCAAGGAGCCAACTTCTTATCTCGTACCACTAGATCCTGCAATCACACCAGCAGCATTGCTTCAGGGCACTCTCCAGAGATCAACAAACTGACACCAAAGAATATAATTATTATTTTCTTCTATGAATGTAACCCAGACTGAAACAGACTGAAGAAGTATAACCTATTTAGTTTTTAACTGAGGATAAGAGAGTCTTTAAAATTTCAGAGAGGATAAGTATCTCATGTAGAAAACTCAGTCTTGCAATTCCCATTAATTTTAATGTCATTTGTACAATCAGCCCCTGAATGCTAAAAATGTCTCTCACAATGAAAAACATGTACTGTCTCTGTTGTTTTGTTGCATCCTCTGATGATTAGGTTTGTCTATTTTGGCCTCTGTAGAGAACACACACTTGAGAGTCTTGTTTATGGCTCCCTGCTAGCACTGCAGAGAGGGAGCACGCTTTGAGATCATACATCTGTAGAAATCTGTTTTCCTGCCCCTACCCTTCCGTGTATCTATAAGCACTGATGAGACTCCCCCTTGAGCCTTCTCTCCCCAGGTGGACCAGTCCCAGCTCTCTCAGCCTCTCCAGGCCAGTTGGAGGCCAGTCACTAGTGGTGTACCCAGGTACCAGGGTCGGTACTGTTTAATGTTTTCATTAATGACCTGGATGATGGGACAGGGTAATTCCTGCTCCTGAGGGCTCATAGGCATACCAGTGCCACTAAGCTAGTGGTCTAAGACCTTACAGAAAGTCTGTCATATGGCCAGGACTGTAACCTGGTTATTTTGGTGTTGGGCTAGCCTGGTGGCATAGAACCACCCTTCACTGGCCTGGCTCTGGGATAAATACAGCATTACTGGGATGTGTTTCTGCAAATCATTTACAGTTATTCTCAGTCTCAAATTCCATCTGTAAGAAGAATCTCTCTGGGAATAATTTGTGTATAATTTCTCCAAAGAAGCATGATATGCAGAAGCAGGCCAAAACTTTGACTTTCATTGCTAGAAATTATCTTGAATTCTAACCCAGAGTTGCAGTTGAGTAGAAATTTACCCAGGACACTAATTCCTCCAAAGCTGCACTCTGTTTGGATTAATGATTGTGTTTCTGTCATTTAGCTGAACTGAAACATATATTTCTTCAAGTAGACACCTATTAATTGCACTCATTATTGTTAAAATCAGCAGCAGAGAACATCACACCCTAATTCCACCCCCTTCTTTTTGTGTCTTTTGTTGCATTATTCTCCTTAGCCTAGAATTGAACATGATAACAGCTGGGGAGCAAGCAGAGCACTTGTCACCAAATACTCTGGCAGTATAAAGTTGCTAGAGATTGTTTTGAAATAAGATGGCTCCTTATCTGCTTTTACTGGAAAAAAAAAAAAATCAGTCCCTGGAAAAAAAAAAAAATAAAAATCCTTTGAAAGCAAAACAGAGTGTCAGCTACCACTGTAATAGTAGGATCACAAACATCAGTCTTAAGATATTGAAGAGCTCTTGGCTTTCCTTCAGGTAACAAGTACCAGAGGACATGCCACCAGGCTGTGAGCATTGTCCTCTGGGAGGGAAAGAGAGGGGCCTGCCAGCAGGCACTGAGCTCTACGTGTAATTGTAAGGGATGAAATCACTGAGCTGGAAGAAGCCAGGTGGCTGTTCCTGGCTGCAGAATATCAACAACTGCTGGGGGAGATCAAGCTGAAAAGCAAGGAATAGAGCTGGCATGCTTGCATCAGGTACTGTTTCATGGGAGATATGTACCTCATGAGCAGAGGCAGCCTAGCAAAGATAGAGAGAAAATTCTCTCTACCTTTACAAAACCACTGTAATAATACTATATTGCTAAAAAAATTCCCAATTTTCTGAAATCCAGCTAGAGAATTATATTTGAGAAACCCAGATGCATGACATTGCTGTTAGCTTAATGTATTTAAAGCACTGTTGCATATGAAGGATGATGGCTTGCACCTAATAAAATATTTGGGCACCAAAGGCAGAAGTTACGCACCTATGCTTTGCCAAAGTCCAAAAACAAGCTCACATATAAACCCAGAAGCAAGACAACCTTTTGCTTGTCTCATACAACAGCATGGTAATATCAGAGCACACCAACTGCACGCCAACAAAGTGATGGTTCAAACACACCTAAAAAACCCTGTCTCAGTTCTTGCTCACCCCAAGGAGACTCACCTTGCTCTCACCTCCTGAAAAATAGCTTTTGCTGAGGGTAACCTGCCTTTGAAAGTTTCTAGCATAAGTAGTCATAAATAAATGAATCCAAAATTGACACAGGTTCAGAGGACAAGCAGGGCGTGACTTTCACAGAATCACAGAATTTCTAGGTTGGAAGAGACCTCAAGATCATCGAGTCCAAGCTCTGACCTAACGCTAACAGTCCCCACTAAACCATATCCCTAAGCTCTACATCTAAACATCTTTTAAAGACTTCCAGGGATGGTGACTCCACCACTTCCCTGGGCAGCCCGTTCCAATGTCTAACAACCCTTTCGGTAAAGAAGTTCTTCCTAACATCCAATCTAAAACTCCCCTGGCGCAACTTTAGCCCATTCTCCCTCGTCCTGTCACCAGGCATGTGGCAGAACAGACCAACCCCCACCTCGCTACAGCCTCCTTTAAGGTACCTGTAGAGAGCAATAAGGTCGCCCCTGAGCCTCCTTTTCTCCAGGCCAAACAAGCCCAATTCCCTCAGCCGCTCCTCGTAGGACTTGTTCTCCAGGCCCCTCACCAGCTTCGTCGCCCTTCTCTGGACTTGATCAAGCACCTCGATGTCCTTCTTGTAGTGAGGGGTCCAAAACTGAACACAGTACTTGAGGTGTGGCCTCACTAGAGCCGAGTACAGGGGGACGATCACTTCCCTAGCCCTGCTGGCCACGCTGCTTCTTATACAAGCCAGGATGCCGTTGGCCTTCTCGGCCACCTGAGCACACTGCTGGCTCATATTCAGCCAACTATCAACCAATACTCCCAGGTCCTTCTCCGCCAGGCAGCTTTCCAACCATTCCCCTCCCAGTCTCTAGCTCTGCTTGGGGTTATTGCGCCCCAGGTGGAAGACCCCGCACTTGGCCTTGTTGAACTTCATGCAGTTGACCTCAGCCCATCGCTCCAGCCTATCCAGATCCTCCTGCAGAGCCTTCCTACCCTTGAGCAGATCGACACACGCACCTAACTTGGTGTCATCTGCGAACTTACTGAGGGTGCACTCAATGCCCTCATCCAGATCATCGATGAAGATATTAAAGAGGACTGGCCCCAGCACTGAGCCCTGGGGAACGCCACTAGTGACCGGCCTCCAACTGGATTTGACTCCATTCACCACGACTCTTTGGGCCCGGCTATCCAGCCAGTTTCTAACCCAACGAAGTGTGCGCCAGTCCAAGCCAAGAGCAGCCAGTTTCTTGAGGAGAATGCTGTGGGAGACGGTGTCAAAAGCCTTGCTGAAGTCAAGGTAGACCACATCCACAGCCTTTCCCTCATCCACCTTTCATAAACCCATGCAGACTGGGTCTGATCGCCTGCTTGCCCTGCAAGTGCCACGTGATGACTCTCAAGACAATCTGCTCCATGACCTTCCCTGGTACTGAGGTCAAACTGACAGGCCTGTAGTTTCCCGGGTCTGCCCTCCAGCCCTTCTTGTAGATGCTAGCCGCCAGTCAACTGGGACCTCCCCCGATAGCCAGGACTGCTGATAAATGATGGAAAGTGGCTTGGCCAGCTCCTCTGCCAGTTCTCTCAGTACCCTCGGGTGGATCCCATTCGGCCCCGTCGACTTGCGCACATCCAAGTGCCGTAGCAGGTTGCCAACCATTTCTTCGTGGATAGTGAGGGCCACATTCTGCTCCCCATCCCCTTCCGCCAGCTCAGGGTACTGGGTATCCAGAGAACAACTGGTATTGCCGCTAAAGACTGAGGCAAAGAAGGCATTAAGCACCTCCGCCTTTTCCTCATCTTTTGTAACAAGGTTTCCCCCCGCATCCAGTAAAGGATGGAGATTCTCCTTAGTCCTCCGTTTTGCGTTGAATTATTTGTAAAAAGATTTTTTGTTGTCTTTAACGGCAGTAGCCAGATTGAGCTCCAGATGAGCTTTGGCCTTCCTAATTATGTCCCTGCACAGCCTCGTAACATCCTTATAGTCCTCCTCAGTGGCCCGCCCTTTTTTTTCAAAGATTGTAAACCCTCTTTTTTCTCCTAAGCTCAAGCTGCAACCCTCTGTTGTGCCAGGCCAGTCTTCTTCCACGCCAGCTCGTCTTTGGGCTCCTGCACCATTAAGATTTCCTTCTTGAAGAGCGCCCAGCCCAGCCTTCCTGGACTCCTCTGCCCTTCAGAACCACCTCCCAAGGGACTCTACCAACCAGTGTCCTGAGCAGCTCAAAGTCAGCCTTATGGTAGTCCAATACAGCGGTTTTACTGGTCCCCTTCCTGGCCTCGCCAAGAATAGAGAACTCCACCATTTCGTGGTGATTCTGCCCAAGACAGCTTCCGACCACCACATCTCCCACCAGTCCTTCTCTGTTTGTGAAGAGAAGGTCTAGCGGGGCGCCACCCCTGGTGGGCTCACTAACCAGCTGCGTCAGGAAGCTATCTTCCACGCTCTCCAGAAACCTCCTATACTGCTTTCTCTGAGCTGTGTTGTGCTTCCAGGATATGTCAGGGAAGTTGAAGTCCCCCACGAGAACAAGCTCCGACGATTTTGCAACTTCTGTCAGCTACCTGTAGAACTCCTCATCCGCCTCCTCATCCTGGTTTGGCGGTCTATAACAGACCCCGACCAGGACGCTAGCCTTGTTGGCCTTCCCGCCGATCCTAACCCAAAGGGACTCAACCTTGTCATTCCCAGCCTCGAGTTCCACAACATCAAAAGATTCTCTAATATAGAGAGCCACACCACCACCCCTTCTGTGCTGCCTGTCCCTTCTGAAGAGCTTATAGCCAGACATTGCAGCACTCCAGTCATGAGAGTCGTCCCACCACGTCTCCGTGATGGCAACCAAGTCGTAGCCTGCCTGCTGCACGATGGCTTCCAGCTCCTCCTGTTTGTTACCCATGCTGCGTGCATTGGTGTAGATGCACTTCAGCTGGGCCATTGCCTTATCCCCCAGCCTTGCCATTGTTCCCCCTGGCACAGCTCCAACATGCCTTGAGCGAATGAACGGCTGTGCAAACGGCTGTGTGGTGCTTAGCTGCCGGCTGGGGGAAACCACGAGGACAGCAATGTAGTCATGTAACCAAATTAAAGCCAAAACTTTCAGCCCGGTCCTTGACCTGAATAGGGAGTGAGGATCCGGATCCTGGCATTGATACGTGATAGTTTATATGCAGCCAAAGTAAATACTGCAGTCGGAGGTCATGGCACTAGATTTTGACAAGTCCGGCATAAAGGAGTGATCTCAGAAAAGCAAATTTAAGCAACATTAATGTAAAGTAAAGTCTTTCTGATAGCTATATTCCTTATCTGTCGTGACTAGACAGATGAAAATCCAGGACGGCAATTTTGCCTTTTAGGTCATTTTCTTTTTTTCTTTTATTTATTTCTTCTCTTTATGTTGATTTATCTTATTTTAACAGGCTCTGTACTAATTTTCCTCACAGAATGACTAGCAGAAATATGACCCTTACATGCCTTTTGTAGTTAATTAATTAGGTCAACTCTAACCACTGAGCCCCTTGTCAGGTTCTTTCTGTTAGCAATAAGGAGCAATTGAACCTTAAACATTGAAACGAGCTTGTTGAGCCTATTCCACAAGGTCTCATGACTCCACATGTGAAGTGAAATCTGCCAGGTGGGGATCATTTGACCTTTGCTATATAGGAAGCATGAGGAGCCATGGGAAGACTTGCCACTCCAGAGGAGTTTGAGGTTCAGGTTACTTAGGGCGCTTTTCTACTGTCCTGGTGAAATGGACTCAGTGTTCCAAGATAGACGAATTTTTCTTCGTGTTTTCGGATATCTCTGAGAAATAGTTTTGGAGAATCTATGAGCTAGTAACATCGGCGGTGACTAAGCAGAAAAGGAAAACCCTGGTGGTGCTACTTACCTGTGAAGTTCTTTCTCAGTGAGTCAAATTCAGAAGTTGGCAGGTAAGAGCTTTGAGGTTAAAAATGAGAATTGGGTTGGGTTGGGAAGCTGGAGGAATTCTTTCACCTTGTCTGGTCCCCAGTCCTGGTCCCCAGTCCTGGTCCCCAGTCCTGGTCCCCGCGCCCAACGTGGGGCTCGAAAGGTTGAGATAACGGCAGATCTGACCACAGTTTGTTAAACTAAAATTGGTGTAAGTATTAGACCTGCTTAATAGTCACTTGTCATAATGCTGATTGCTTTAATCTCAACTCTGCTGCGCCTGTTTTCCAAATTGAGTATTATAGTACATTATTTTCCGTATTTGCTCTCTGTCATGTTGTTTATCCTCTCCGGGCCCTGGTTTCAGATCATGTCAGTGATCATTCAGGTCCCCAGTCCTGGTCCCCTTTGGCATCGCAATCAAGCTGCTCCAATTCCTTTCCAGGGACAGAGCTGAGATTTACTGACCTTTAGTTTCCCCGATCCTTCTTTTTGCCCTTGAAGATCCGAATGGCGCTGGCTTTCCTCCTGTCTTCCGGCACCTCACCCATTCTCCAGGACCTTTCCAAGATTATTGAGAAAGTTTCACCGATCGCATCTGACAGCTCCCTTAGCACATGTGGATCTAGTAGCTTTGTAGTAGAACCCCAGCAGTGTGTCTCCCATATCAGCCCACCCCTTAATTCTTATTCAGAAGCTCTCCATCACCCTCCCCCAGCTGGAGCTGGCTACACTCTAATTGCTCCCTCACATAAAGGGCAACCCCACCCCCTCGCTTCCCCAGCCTGTCTCTCCTAAAGAGGACGTGGCCCTCCATTGCTGCGTTCCACTCACGTGAGCTGTCCCACCACGTCTCAGTGATCGCAACGAGATTGTGGCCCCATGACCGAACACAGATCTTGAGCTCATCCTGTTTATTTCCCGTGCTCCGTGTACTGGTGTACAGGCACTTTAGGGAAGCAGCAGGTACAGTTACCTTGGGGGCATGCAAGAAGAAGGTACTGGATGGGGGATTGGGAACGCTACCTTCTCTGAGGAGCCCTCAGACAATCCTATGGGAGAGCTCTGAAGTTTTTCCTTGTCTTCAACAGTGGCAGTAGTGTGAAAAGTGTTCATCTGATTCATGTCATTATGGAACAATGCTAGGGCCGCATGGTATGATGAATGTGACCTTCTGTCTTACAGACCCTTGTATAACCACAAGTCTAAGAAAAACAGAGTGGTTAATGTATGTAGTTCTTGTACCTTGCAAAGGAATGTTTTAGCAATTCGTGTCAATAGAGAGCTTGAAGGGAAATGTATTTGTAGCCTTGTCCTTGAAGTCTCTGATACCTGGGGGGGGGGCGGGGGGTCAGAATAGCTGCTAACTATTATGACTCTTGCATGGGACACCATGCAAGTCTCTGATATCTGGCCAGGAGACTAAGGAGACAGGGAAAGCTGAAGAATGACTAAAAGACAAAGCTTGCAGGGGACGCTGCACAAGTCTCTGCCATACAGCCAAGCTGGACAAAGGAGAAGGACAAGAGGGAGGAAGGAAGACTATGAGCCTTCAGCATGAGAGACCCCCAGAGGGTCCACTGGAGACTGTTACGCAAACCCTCCAGTAGGAGGGTTTGGATTCCAGAAACTAATTATAATAACCCTGGTTGTTTTAGAAGCAGTATTGAATATGTATTAGCCTAGGAGCATAAAAATCAGCTGCTTGATGTAACCGGTGTGCGTCTAGGTGGAGCAGAGACTCCCGGCGCACCCAGTGCTGTTTGCTTACCTCTATTCCTTTAATAAATTCTAAACTTTGATTATAGTCCTATTTTGAAGACTGAGCCATTTATAACAGTAGTGAGGACTTCCCCCAGCCCTTCTCTGTCCCCTTTAGCTCCCCTCCTTTCCCCCATCAAACCTAGTTTAAAGCCCTGGTAATCAGCCCAGAGAGCTTGCTCCCCAACACACTTGCGCCCCGCTTGCCCAGTCCTGGTCCCCAGACTTTTGCGGCAGGAACATGATTCCACAGAGCCTTCAAGCCTTTCTGTAGCTTTAAAGATGCTGAAATGGTCCCTGGCTTAAGAACTAGTTCCCCACCTGGCACTACGAATCATTGCTTAGGGCTAAAAGCTGAGGCTCTTGTCTGTTACGTGAACAGCCAGGAAGACTCAGCCTCCCTTCTCTGAGTTCGGTGCTGCCTAGCCTTAACATTTTCAGTACTCAGTAGCGTCCGCCAGGCTCCTGTATTTTGAGAGGGATCGCACTCCCCTTATATCATATGGGAATCCCAGTTTTCTGTCTCAAGGGTGAATGGTGGAAAGCACTTGTAAATCATTGCAGGAAATCATTGCAGGTTGTCGTTGTTGTCCATTGCCATGTAAATTAAGGCCATGCAAGTACCTTCTACTGTTTCTTCTTCCCTTTTGTTTGTCGTCTGGTTTCTACCAAATATTACATATTTGGTGAAATGCCTTAAACCAACGTTACTTTTTAATTAACAACTTATTTTTTTTTTCTCTCTAGGTCTGCCAGTAGCTGACAGAGTAGGAAGGTGTGCTTCTCTCTCTTTCTTGTATAGAGTTAGAGGCAATGCCTGATATCCAGCCAAGATGGACAAAGGAGAAGGACAAGGACAAAGCCTGGGAGGAAGACTATGAGCCTTCAGCACGAGAGACCCCAGAGGGACCACCGGGGACTGATACACATGAGCCAGTGGGAGGGTTCGGAATCTGGGAACTAATTATAATAACCCTGCCCCCTGCCTTTTCCAGAAGTAGTAATGAACATGTATTAGCCTAGGAGCAGAAAAAGCTGCCGCCTGATGTAACGTGTGTGCATGTTGGAGGAGCCCAGACTCCCCGCGCACCCAGCGCTCTTTACTTGCCTTTTATTAACCCCATAAATAAATCTCATAAAGCTAAGTTGGCTCGGAATTTATAACAGTATGATGAAAACTGTTGCACTCCAAGTTGGGAAGGGGAGAGGAAAATGTTCATGTATACGTGAGAATTGTACTCAAACAGCTGATTACACCTTTGCATACACCTTTTAAGGGAAAAGTTTAAACCTGAGAAGCAACAGGCAGTTTTCTATGTTTCCTGATATGATAACATAATATATGATATAGGTAGGATATCAAAGGATGATATCATACCTATAGCCTGCTGCAGGCTGAAAAGTAGCCTGTGCCTCAGGTACCGTTTTATGCCTTTGCTTTTGTTACTACATCCCTGTAAGTCTTCAAAAGGGAAATGAAATCTCTCCTGGCTTGTTTACTCCTGAAGGAGCGTGAAAGAGATGCGTGTCCTTGTATGTGAAGAGGAGGTTAAGGAACAGCTAGCGCAAGGAACACACAAATCCATTGCGCCAGACTAACAGGTGGTTGGCTCTGAGCTGGGAGACTCCAACAGAAACACAGAATTATCTAGGTTGCAAGAGACCTCCAAGATCATCAAGTCCAAGCTCTGACCTAACACTAACAGTCCTCCACTAAACCACATCCCTAAGCTCTACATCTAAATGTCTTCTAAAGACCTCCATGGATGGTGACTCCACCACTTCCCTGGGCAGCCCGTTCCAATGTCTAACAACCCTTTCGGTAAAGAAGTTCTTCCTAACATCCAATCTAAAACTCCCCTGGCGCAACTTTAGCCCATTCTCCCTCGTCCTGTCACCAGGCACATGGGAGAATAGACCAACCCCCACCTCGCTACAGCCTCCTTTAAGGTATCTGTAAAGAGCAATAAGGTCACCCCTGAGCCTCCTTTTCTCCAGGCTGAACAAACCCAGCTCCCTCAGCCGCTCCTCATAGGACTTGTTCTCCAGGCCCCTCAGCAGCTTTGTTGCCCTTCTCTGGACCCGCTCAAGCACCTCGATGTCCTTCTTGTAGCGAGGGGCCCAAAACTGAACACAGTACTCGAGGTGTGGCCTTACCAGAGCTGAGTACAGGGGGACGATCACCTCCCTAGCCCTGCTGGTCACACTGTTCCTGATACAAGCCAGGATGCTGCTGGCCTTCTTGGCCACCTGAGCACACTGCTGGCTCATATTCAGCCAACTAAATGAACTTTGTGTCATAGTTCTTACACACCGATCCAGATTGCTGTATTGCACATTAAACATCTTCTGTAGGAGTGGGAATTTGCCATTACAAGTGGTACCAGGAGTGGTCCAGTTGCTCCAGTCCAATCTTCACATGTGCTTGCTGAAATTCAGAAGCCAACGAGGCATGGTTTTCTGTTGTTTTGTTCTCCTCTGTTACCTACTGCCTGACCTCTTTTCCTTTCCTCCCAGCTTCCAGAAGCCCAGGAGTGCAACTGCCTGGCCAGAAGGCTGTGCATGGCGGGGTGAGACCACCTCACCCCTTGACCTGGTACAGCATGGCTTGGGCTTGCTGAACACACACAGGTGAGAAAGATATGCCATTCCCAGGAGAGCTGCCCTGTCCTTGGGGGCTGCTGCCTGAGATCATCGACATAGATGTATCTGCAGTGGTCTCCAAAAGAACTACTCCTTTTTTGCTGGTTGATCCCCCTTCTGAAGGAGAAAGGAGATGAGGTTCATGGTCTGCTCAGGACCATTGCTTATATCTGAGTCTGACAAGCACTGGGAACTGGATTCCTTTGTGTTTGGATCAAAAATGAAATTATCTATAGTTGCAGACTGTCAATAGCCATTTCCTCCTACTTTATTTTTTATTTATTTCCTGGGAATGTTGCAAATGCAAGGAATGAAAGTGTTTCTCTTTCACTGTGCTGTTGTGCTGTTATGCTTCTGACTCTGTCATGTTTTGATCTTTTCCTTTGTTCCTTTTCTTAGATCTTTTAAGTAAATATCTGGCTTAGGCATCCAGCCACACAGCAGGCTTCTTCTCAACATGAGCTATAGTCTCTGTTGGGTGCCCCATTACAGTCATTTTTATTGCACTGTTTGCTTCCAAAATGCTCCTGCAGGGCTGGTCATAAACAGAATGATGTGCATAGAGCAGTCAATGTGGTATATTAATTAACACACACATCTTGTGCATTTCACATGTCCCTAAGAAGTTGTCCTGAAAGCTACCAAATTGTCTGGCTGTATGTGAAAGTGTGTGAAAATAATAAATAAATAAATAAGATATTTGTATTTAGTTAGTTAGTTATAAATAAATAAATGAAAACATGTGTTTTACATCTTGTAATGCATAACCAATATTCCATGTACAATGATGCCCATGTAGTTTACCCAGGCACTTTTAGTGCACTGCTATGCATTACTGACTCAGTAATGCAGGACTCAGTAATTACAACCTTTACTACATTTATATTTATACTGATCCTTTTCCATCCCAGGAGTATTTTGTGTCTCCTACAGATGAAAAGGAGGGGACACAGAGCAAGATCCATAGCTGCTGTTCCAAAGTCTGCCGAAGATCCCAAGCCTTGCATTTCCTCTCGGTGGTAAGTCAGTCAAAGGCACTGAACTGTTAAGAAAAAACAATGTTGGGAACCTATGTGAAAACTGGATTGAATGAGTAGGCTGTCAGTGATTTTCCCAAACAGGTATAGGAAGAGCAGCAAATAAACAAGAGAACATAAATAAGAAAAGCAAAATAATGTTACAGTTCAAGCTGTATGGTTTCCTCTTGCAAAAGCACTTATCAACATGGAAACCAGCATCTCCCTGAATTCCCCATGTTTAATTATGGCTTTATGCTGAGTTTCTTTCCCTGGTAAACTAGAAAAGAGCTCCAATACAGACAGCATCTAGATTCACCTGCTGATATACACCCCGCATCCTACTTGTCTATGCTAGATTCCTGTTGCAGAGCACTATGGCAGTGGTCCAGCTCATGTTTGGGTTTACTTTTCAGCAAACAGTGGGCATGGGACCAGAGGGAAAGGAGTGGACTGTGGGGCCAGGCTCAGGTCATGCTCCAGGGGAGATCAGGGCAAAGTGAGCTCCTGGGGCTGGGAACTTTGGGGCAGTTTTCATCTGATGAGCTAGACATAGCCACATACCCCTGTACAGGCAATGGACACAACATTTTGCCAGGCACATCATCACTGCTTATGTGATTTAATTCATTTATCCTTACTGTCACATCCCTGTGGAAGGGGACTCACTTTTCCATCCTCACACTCCCACCCATGGAAACATGGAGCTGTGAAGATACTGGTTCCTCAGTAAGGTCGAGTTAGTCCATATTCAGGACACAAGGTGATGGAAAAGGAAGGTGGCCTCTAACATCCCCTGCTACCACTCACATAACAAGCCATGGCCACACATACAACATGAAATTTCTCTGTGGTTATAGCTTGTTATAGTCAAGAAAAGCCATGAGGGAGCACAATCAAACCAGAGCTGTCTGGGGGTTGGTCTACAGGGCACCAGACCAGGCATTCAATCCAAGATGAAACAACATGTTTTGAAAGGTAGAGGGACATCGTATTGTGCTAACTGAGCTCTTTTGGTAAGTACCATCCCACTCCTGTAGTCAAAAAAGGACCATTGAGAGGATACGTCTCCTTTCCTAGGGACAAAGAGTGCTTTTCATTACAGACCCATGGGCTACTGTAGCGTGCGAGCTGCTCTTCTGTTGGAAAGGTTATACTTTGGCATGAGGATTATATAGTGTTCTTCCTGACATTTAAAAGCAACACACATAGCTACCCATCAGAGAGTGATTTAGAAACTGTGTTAGAGAGTTAGACAGCTTACATTTCCTCGGTATAAAAGAAGCTTTTATATTTATCTCAGTGCTGATGGCTCCTGCTGCATAGCCCGCTGCACACTAAGTGTAAGGTAGATATTGCTGCGGGTTTTCGTGTGTTTGTTTTTCCAGATAAAAGGGCAAAATCATTAGGTACTGGCTGGCCACTTCTTTTCCTTTCACATGAGTGAAGATACTGATACAGTAGGCTGGTTTCTAAATAAAAGTTTAATGATGTGGCACACAGCAAGAAAAAGAGGGAACAGCTTTATGCTTTATCCTCATACACACACAAAACAACTCCATTTCTTTTAATAGATTACCAACAGCACAGCTTTGTGGCTGCTTGTGGCTGCCCAAGTGACCAGATCATTGCGTGCTGACTTCTGCTAACCCCACGAGGATATTTCAGCAGCCCACCATGCCACACAGCACAAACCACAGCTGCACAGGCTGCATTCCCCCTGCCCTCCTCCCTGTAGCCTCTTGCTCAGAGATGGAGAGGAATCACTGAATGCATTGGGGAAGCCAGTGAAATTCAGAGCTTTTGCCCTGCTTACACTATTAAAATTGAGATAATACTTTAAAAAATGATAAATCTGTATTTTTTTGCACTGCTTTTAAGAATAGTTTCTCTAGACAGATATAAAATATTCACAGTGAATGTTAATACTAATCAAAGGGGAAATATAAAGGGGAAATATATTATTTCTTCAATAAATATCTTTTAATTCCAAGATAGAAATTAAATATGCATCACTATTCCTCTTCTTCTAATAACACTTAACAAAAAAAAAGCCCATCTACAGTCTAGAGAAGCTTTTCCCTATCTCCATTCACCATCCTGGCTCTAGAGACAGCCTTCAGCCTTTTTTTCTTTTCTCTGTCTGGAAAGAAATGGCAATCCATACTTCTGTCAGAAGAAGCAGATTAAATAAAAGCCCTTCAGTATTATTAAAAAGGCAAAAATAACCTGAGATGATTTTCCATCTCTTTCAAGCCATCTGTAGCAAGTGGGATACAAATTTCTCACCCTGTGAAATGCCTTGTCTTTCCTCTTGGACGAATCTCTCTGCTCTGTCAGATTTTCTTTTGAAACCTGAAAATAGGAGTGGAAGAAGCAGGATCATCTGCACAGAGCAAGCCATGATAAAATAGCATTGAGACCCTGTCTTTAATTGACAGGAATGGTGAAAATTGAAGTTAAAGCTTGCAGCACATGGTGAATTCCCCCTTTACACGAATAATGTCTCAGCATGTGTCTGAAATTACACAGGGGGAGTTTCCCCCAAAGATGCACTCCCCATCACCCTGGCATCCTCCTCACCTACCCACACCCTGCTCTGTCTCACAGCTCCCCACTTGCTCCACCCAAGAGACCTCAGTGCTTCCAGGTCTCTGCCCCTGATTTTGGCCAAGTCACCTTGTGGGGCGTATTACAGTCAAGAACCTTATTTTAAAGACCATGTGCTTTTGCTGAACTCAACTCATCATGATGCCTATGTTGGAGAAGTAGGAACACAGTCCCACTTGCCTGTCTGTGCTGCCAAGACCCCAAGGGATGTTCAGTCTGGGGTCTCGTAGCTGAAGTGAGACCTCCCTCAAATGACCAGATCAGACGGGAAATCAACCAAAATGTTGGGGAAAACAGAAAACATGCCCTGATAAAGGAAATCTGCAAGAACCACGTTTCTTTCTTCAAGAAAAGGCAGGTTTAGCCATGAAAGCACATTCAATAAGCTAAAAGGCAGCTGTGGAACAAAACAGGACAAGCTCTTCCCTGCACCCACAAGGGTGAGAAGAAGCAAGTGGCATCCTTTGAGTGCAGCTAGGAAAACTGAGGGAAAACCTCCCAAACTGGAGCACACCACCTGGGGAGAGATGTACCAGGGCAGGCTTCCAAAAAGAGGCCATCTGATCCCTTGAGGTCTTTGGGGGCAGTTCTTTCTTTCTTTCTTTCTTTCTTTCTTTCTTTCTTTCTTTCTTTCTTTCTTTCTTTCTTTCTTTCTTTCTTTCTTTCTTTCTTTCTTTCTTTCTTCTTTCTTTCTTTCTTTCTTTCTTTCTTCTTTCTTTCTTCTTTCTTTCTTTCTTTCTTCCTTTCTTTCTTCCTTTCTTTCTTCCTTTCTTTCTTCCTTTCTTTCTTCCTTTCTTTCTTCCTTTCTTCCTTTCTTTCTTTTCCTTCCTTCCTTCCTTCCTTCCTTCCTTCCTTCCTTCCTTCCTTCCTTCCTTCCTTCCTTCCTTCCTTCCTTCCTTCCTTCCTTCCTTCCTTCCTTCCTTCCTTACTTCCTTCTTCCTTTCTCTCTTTCTTCTTTCTTCTTTCTTCTTTCTTCTTTCTTCTCTTTCTTCTCTTTCTTTCCTTCTTTCCTTCTTTCCTTCTTTCCTTCTTCCTTTCTCTCTTTCTCTCTTTCTTCTCTTTCTTCTCTTTCTTTCTTTTCTTTCCTTCTTTCTTTCTTCTCTTTCCTTCCTTCTTTCTACCCTTTCTCCCAGTGACTTGCCCCACAGCACGGAGGACGCACACGAGGACCCAGGCACCGACGGGCGGAGCTTGCGGCCCGGCCCCCCGGCAAAGCAGCCATCCCCGGGGCCGGGGGAGCGGCGGCGGGGCCGGGAGGGGGCCGGGGGTGCCGGGGCTGCCGCCCCCCTTCGCCTCCCGGCCCCGCCGCTCCGGGCGGTGGCGGCGGCTGCGGCGGGCGGATGGCGGCGGAGCTGGGCGCGGGGCTGCGCATCTTCCGCGATGTGAGTACGGGGCACCCTTGCCGTCATGACCCCCAAAGGCAGCGACTGCAGGCGTTTGACGGATGAGGGTCTCTTTTCTCTCTCTCTCTCTTTTTTTTTTTTCCTTTTGTGGGATTTGATTTCCTCATCAGGGTGGAAGGGGGTGAAACCAGGCAAGGCTGTGTGTCTTTTCCTTTTCCTTTTCCTTTTCCTTTTCCTTTTCCTTTTCCTTTTCCTTTTCCTTTTCCTTTTCCTTTCCTTTTTTTCCTTTTTTTTCCTTTTTTTCCTTTTTTTTCCCTTTTTTTTTCCCTTTTTTCTCTTTTCCTGTTTCCTTTACCTTCTTTCTCTTTTCACTTCTCTTTCCTCTTCTTTTTCTTCCTTTTTCTTTCCCTTCTTCCTCTCCCTCACCCTCACCCTCTCCCTTTCCCTTTCCCTTTCCCTTTCCCTTCCCCTTTCCCTTTCCCTTTCCGTTTTCCTTTCCCTTCCCCTTCTTTCCTTTTCCCCCTTTTCCTTCTTTTCTCTGTTGTTTTTTTTTTGTCCAACATCTATGTTGGGGAATGAGTTTCTTTCCAACAGTGTGTATGCCTCAGGAGAGCAGGTTAGCAACTTGGGGCTGGTTGGGAGAAGCACTGGGTGAAAACACTGTCATTTTTCAAAATGTATTGCTTGGATTTATACTTTTTTTTTTTTCCCCCGAGCTTTTCACTAAAGAGTTTCTCACCCTGCAGAAGTATGGAGCTTTTCCCAAAGTGTCCCGTTAGACCCTGGTGGATTTGAGGTGCCCAGGGTCAATGTGAAAAGTAGCACTGAGCCCTCAGCCCTCTAAAAAGGAGCTGAGTGAGGCAGCAGCCGCAGCACTTGTCCATCCTGCCCCTCAGGGGTGCTGTGCTGGACCATCGCTAAGGGCTCAGCATCTCACAGGGTGCAGGCACAATGGTTTTTGCCCTGTACGGAGCATTTTTTTGGTCCAACGCAAGTCGAGCATAAAAGGCAAACTCCAGCCCAACAATCTCTAAAGTATCCTCTGTCCTTCAGGAGTCTTAAAAATCTTATATGTGTGTACCTACGTCCCTTCATACCATTCACAGCCTACCAATAGCTCTGATCTACTTCAGACCAACTCTTATACCAGGGTTAGTCCAGAACTTGAGCTGGAAAGGGCATGTTCTGTGTTAAAGCTTGTCTTAAGGGCCTTCTGTCTAGATTTTTTATCTAATGCAACCACATTCACTTCTCAAGGATTTTCCCCAAATTATTTCTAACAGCATCTTACTTAAGCCATGTCTGCTCACCTACTGATTTCTCTAGCCTCTGTAAGAAATAATTTAAAATAGACTCTTTGTTGATTTACTATTTCCATTCAAGTGTATAATGAAAATGCAGCTTTTTAGTCTCATAATTATTTCTTTAAAGAGAAGCAGGAAAATTATAAGCATAGATTGCAAAGACAGAAGAGAAACACAGGGTGCCATGAAAGAGTTACAAAATCTGGAAGTGGAGCTTGTGCCCAGTTTAATTCAGTACACGGGGTTGGGAAGCTGCAGATGGGCAGAATATCTGACAAACTGAAAACTTATTTCACCCAAAGTAAAACATTTCATTCAAATTAAAATCACTTGTGTAATTTTAGCAATTTTAAAACCATTGTCAGGTTTTGATTTATGGATTTGTGCCATTCACAAAACTAGAAAAGGGATGGGGGGGCTGCATCTGCACTTCTGCTCCTAAATGCAACAGAAAAGCTTGAATACTTGAATTGAAATCCCAGCTCTGCCTGCTTGAGAGCAGGGACTGGATGCTGGAGGCCCTTCCTCCTGTGGGAGCACATTTGTATTACAGATATGCTGGGGTCTACAGCTCTCTGATGATCCCTCATTGAATTATCTCCACCTGCAGAAGCACTTAGGCCAGCAGCAAGAGATTGCTGGTAGGGCTGCACAGAAAGGGCAAATGCTGAGGTCCTGGTCCCACTGGGAGTTAAGCAGAGACCTAATGGGAACAAGTCCTGATTGTAATGCAACCTCCTTCCTGCTTTTGCGTCAAAATTCCTACCAAGTGTCCAAACAATTTTAACATTTCCATAGGATGGCAGTGCTATTTTTTCACCAAAAATGTACTTATCCAGATTTTTTTGCCACCTTTGACCCATAGTTGTAGGGCACCTCTAGTCAATTGAAGCTCCCAACCCTACACATCCATAAGATGGAGCAGCCAGTGCTCTTGCTCACATAGGTGGCTAGCCCAAGGTGTGAGATGCATCACCTGGTTTGGCTGTAATGCACAGTTTGGCTCTGCCTAGGCCATTGCTTCTTGTGGCACACCCACTTTTAATCCATTAAGAATGCTTGGTTCCATGTTGGGCATATTTGTTACCTCTCAGAAGCACATCTTTCCCTTTCCTATCAGAGATGCTTGCACATACGCAAAACATGCCAAACCTTCAAACTTTTCAGTGCTGTAGCTCTCTTTGCCATCCTTGCTCACATACATTCTCTCCTCTGGAGCAGTCCTGGCTGGTGGGCACACCACCAAGCACTCTGACTTTTCCTTTGGGTGACAGGAAAGGAAAGAAGGTTGCTTGCCCATAGTAGGGGAGAATGACTAACAACTCACCCCCTTCAAAATCCAGCCAAACCATGAATCTAAGATGGAGTTTTATGCATTAAAGACTCTAGAAAGATTTTATTGTATTCTAATAAAAATGCTTTGAATGGTCTTTCTTTTGCTCTGCATTTAGTTTTTTGGCCAAATGGTTTTAGTTAGCATTAGGAGGAAATTTCCAGCCTACAGTAAATTTTAAAAACTTTCAACAGTCCAATCCTCATACTGAGAACTGATTTATCTGAAAATACAGGGTGGGTAGGTGTCATCTTGCTAACTTATGTCACACTGCACATGTCATAAACTGGGCCTAGTGAAAAATTCAGCACAGGGGCCATAAATGAAATTATGGAAGTGGGTCACAGTTTTGCTATTTCCTCCTTCTTTCCCTCTCCCCTTTCTTCTAAATCTTTTTTTCTACTATCAGAGCAACCCGAGATTTGCTCCCACACAGCTGACATCGCTGCCTCCCACCCCCAGTCTGATCCCTTCGTGCCACCCAGCTCCTCTCCTGCCTTCTCCCCTTGCCTCCTCCACCCACCCAGGCCCTGTGTCTTTCTCACCATCTCGGATGCACAGAGCATCCTCACAGTTATCGCCCTCACTATGCTTCCTTACACTGCTTCTCTCAGCCCCAAGTCCAGAATCACCATGGCCATATGGTATCATGTTTTGTGCCTGGACATCACCCTCACAAGCTATATACAAAATAGAAAATAAAGCTGTTTCTTATAGTTTTGTTTTTCTCTACACACAGCACAGGAGGAGTTAAAGAAAATGATACTGTGAGAGAAGGATGGAGGCATGCTAAGGGCTTTTCAGTTTTATGCAGCCTCATGAAACATGGTGCAGCACTCAAACCGTTAATGCCCATTAAACACAGCATTGTGTGCTACTAACCCATGCTAAAAAAGTGATTCCTTTCTCTCTCTTTTTATTTAGATACTGAGAAGAGCAGACAAGAATGGTAAGACTACTCACTTGTCTTCTCCCCTTCCTTTGGAAAAAATACCCATCATTGATACAGCCTTTGAAATCATGCTTTAAAACATCCTCACCAGAAAAACAGCCATCTCTCATGTCATTTGATGCTTTCTGTAGGTTCAGTGCCATGTATATTGTCGTGCACTGATCCTCCTGGTGTGTTCCTTAAGGACAGATCTCTTGCTTTCACAATTCGGCATGTGTGTTTGATTTGCACTTTGGCTGCATGTGGGTGTTTTCTTAGCGATATTATGTTCCTAAGAAGTTTTGAAATATTTGGTAGTAGCTCCATCTTACTACTTTTTAAAAACACCAGAGGCTGTATCTGGTAGTCACATTTGTGTTTCCTACATTTTGCATTTATATATTTGTTCTGCACGTCAGCAGGCAGAGTAAAGCCTTGAATTCAACTTGTATATTTACAAGACAGAGCTTTCTTACTATGATGTTAATTTTAAGTTTTACCCTAGTGCTACAGACTGATTTCCTTTCCACATGTATTGCTCCCCTATTCACATGCAGAGAGTTGGATCATACAAGTCTTCGCATGCACAAATTCTCCCATGATGGCTGTAGTAGGGGAAGGGCTTTGCTGTAAGGGCCACACAGGGAACCACTGGAATTCTGGCTGGTAAGCATAGTCATGGGCTTGAACCCGACTTTAACTCCTTATCCCATCTCAGAATTACCACCCAATGTTGGACAAATTACATTGTCATTTTGTGCCACGTCCATACCAGAGAAATGACACCACTGCCACAGAGAGTGTGAGATGGAGTGCTACGAACTTTGCTACTACCACAGAAGACCTTACCCTATCACACAGATAACCAGAGACAGATCTTACAGGATAGGAAGGAAATATAAGCTCCCTGATATCCCTGCAATACCAAAGCACAAGAAGAAGGTAGATGTGACTTCTTGCAAAAGCACGTGCCAGACTTTGGTCTTCTCCTGAAGCACTGAACCCACAGTGCAGACAGGTTTAACCAAGGTGAGTAACTCCCAGTCAGTCCTCAGAAATCAGGTATTGGGCAGTTTTGATAAAGTTCACCCCATTATTTGAAGGCACAATGAATGCCATTGAGAACATAGAGAGGCTAGCTTTCCAGGAGGCCGCACAGGGCAGTAAGGGGCTACCAAGCAGCTTGGTGGTATAGCCAAGCCTGTCAAACAAGAGGGCAGTCCCACCCCACAGCCCACCTCTGACGGAGTGTTCCTGCCCCAGCTTGTGTGCAGTACCCACCATTTCCCAATAAACCATAGCAGGCCCATCCTGAGAGCTCAGTGCTCTGTCCCAGCCCTGGTGGATCCACAGCACTTCAGTGGTGAGGACTTCCAGCCCTATTTCAGTTTACCCCTGTTTATTACTTATACTTTACTACAAAGATAGGGGAAACAGTTCGCACAATCAGTGACAAATTTGCTTGCTCCAGATGCCACATCAACCCTAGAGACTTGAGTCACTGGAGTTCACAGCTACATACGGATGCTGTACAACATCTTATTGGGGGAAATGTGGCTGAGATCAGCCGCTTTAGTTCAATTAATTCGAGTCCATAAACTTGAAATGGTTTCAGCTCTTATGTGCTTAATTGTGTTTGCTCAACCATCAGTTGCCTGTGGGACTTCCACTTTGCTAATCTAGCACTGCACAAGCTCCTGCCACATTATTAGGGAGCAGATTGGCTTTAAGGCTGGGATGCTAAGTAGCTTCTCAGAAAGGTTATTGGAAATTTGAACACATATCTAACATGTTTGTGCTGCTGTCAACACAGATAATTAGCTCTTGTTAATTAATGGATTATTTACAATTTCAGTGTTACCTTTCTGTGCTATGGAAAAACAAGTATTGGCTTACAGTAACAAATACTAAGTTCCTGTCCCTGACATGATCTGTTAAGTTCTCCCATACAATTTTAATAGGACTCTCAGAGCTGCCATATTCATTCATCTGTGAGATTATAATTCCCCCAAAGCAGCCAATCTTCAAAAACCTTACTAGGTATTTGTTTGACAACAAGAAAAAAATGCGTTCAGAAAGTTGGATCGAACTGAAAGATGGGAGCATTATGAGTGTTCTTACCATGAATGCGTGGACTGTGAGATTTCAGGTTTGCCTTCCACAGCAAGGAAGAAAATAAAATGAGAGCTCCAGAGCCAAGGAGTCCTACTGATTTGCTGTTACTCAAAATATCACAATGATTTATGACAACTGGGTTTAAACAAGTAACTTAAATAGTCATTTCCCCATTTAAAAGAAGCCATTTAAAAGAAGCCATACAAAATCTATTTATTTCGTCGTGGTGGCTTCTTTCTCTGCCAGCCCAGGTATGTGTATCATTCTGTTACCAGTCCATTTCTGGAAATATCCACAGCTTTCTCAAGACGATCAGCTTCATAAACTCTATTTGTAGTTCATGGTTGAGCAGCTCCACTTGGTATGGATCAGATCAACACTTTTCCAGCAGCTGAAAAGTTCACTTGAGTTTCTTAGAGGGAGATCATGGCACACAGAAGGAATATCACATTTCTAAGAAATATATGGTTTGAGATATTAACAAAAGCCACAGAAAACCCTGAGGAAAAAAGCAATTTTGTAAAGGTAAGATGTTGCACATCAACATTTTTATAAAAGGAGAAGTTTCGGTTTTGTGTGTCAAAATGAAGTTTTGGTCTGGTTTGCTTTACAAAACTCTGTGTGTCCAAAGGAAACAATGTGGATTCGAACAGAATTAATTTGGAAGAAAATCAGCTGAACGAAAGATCTTAATTTAATTACTTTTTCTATTTAAAGCAAAATTAAACTCACTGAATTCCTTTCAAAAAGTAAAATCCTGTCCCCACCTAGCAGGGGTGAAGTACAGAAATATGCAAAACTGGAATTGCTAAATTCAGTCTTTCCTAACCAAACCCTCATCTCACAGTCAGCAATGGTTGCCACATGTGTGTGACATTCTGATATGCTAAAAGGGACCTGAGGCACCCCATGAGCTTTGCAGTGATTTGCCAATGAATGAGACAATGTCAGTTGTTGGTAAAGGTCACTATGGGGCCCATTCTGCCCTCGTAGCTTTGATGTGCACCCTGTTAGCATGGCCTCATACAATAATTCCTTCCTGTTAGCAAAGGAAGGGAAATTTAGGTACAGACTCTTGCAAAAATCCTATTGTGAACAGTCTGGATGTCAAAATGCCCATGTCTCCCTTTGCCTGTGTCATGGGGGGTCATTTCTGTTCCCATCCTCCTGTGGGAGAAGGAGGTTGCTCTTGCCTTTTGGCAGTGTTTCTACTTTTATCATCTCCAGCTTGTTCCTTATGGCAGCCTGGCTGCCTCAGATCTAAACTCCTATGGAGGTGGGAAAAAAATGACCACAAGCCCACCAGCATATTGTGCTCTACAAGTTATGAGTTGATATTTATGGTCTCCTTCCAAGTGTATAGCTCCCACCCCTAATCCCTTGGATCAGCCCCAAGCAGGAGTGAACTCAAAGGGGCAGCTCTAATACAACGGGCTCAGAGAAGATGGTTTGTATGCAGTCACTGTCATTGATCTGCAAATACAGCTCAACTGTTATGAACAAACACCGAGACACTGAGTATAAGCAGTATCTCAAATATCCTTAAAGCTCCTAAGAGGAAAATATTTGAAAACACCAAAGTTAATAATTTCTATAGAAGCGGAGACTTAAAAAAAAAAAAAAAAAAAAAAAAAAGCCTTAACTGGAAGGAGCACAGCAAACATTATGCTGCAGGCAGTCAAGAATAACTGCAACCAACTGATGAGGGAAAATTTAAAAAATGACTAGACAGAGCAAGACTAAGTCTCCAGAGAAGGCTGAACCTAAATATCAAACACCCAGTACAGAACAACAAAATGTTATAATACCAAAATCAAAGCATTTGTGTTTGGTTTATTTTTTTCCTCTGGCATTTCAAATAAGCACTCACTCAAAGCTTTTTTTCCCCTCTAAAATATATAAATTTTAATTATTTAATCGAAATAGAACCTGTAAAATATAAACTACAGCCAGATGAAGCTTGTCTTTTTCTGTTATATGTCTTCATTCAGCACCCAGTAATGTCCATGGTACATAGCAGGGATGTAGCATTTCTTTTTACATGTAGAATTCAAATTGTAAAAAATAATATCAACAATTATATCAACAGCACCTTCTCTTCTGCCTTTAACATAAGAAATAGATGAAAAGTCCTCCAGTGCCCACTGCAAAAAACCTTGAGCAAAACTGTTGTGGATTGCAATGGCCTGGGGATTTCAGTACAGCTCTGAAACCATGCCTGAAACGATAGCCTGACAAGAGACTGGGAGTCATCAGTAAAGGATTCTGTAGAATAAGGTAACAGAGTGCAGTGGTGACATCCTATGGCTTCTGCTATCTTCAGCGACCAACAGGGCTGATTCACGGAGTGTACATGTGAGTCACCTGCCAAGATTTCCACAGAATAACCAAAAAGCCACAGCGCTGCACCTGCTCTGTGATCAAGAGGAAATCTCACAATTCTCAGTCTAGACTCAATTTGGCAAAGGTCAAAGTAGATGTTTTCATATTCATTATTCACTGACAGTGTCGTTGCAGAACAAACACTGGCTCTGCAGATGAGTCCTCTGGCAGCTCTGCCAGCTGGTGACTGCAGGTGGGCTCTGGCACAGCTCCCTGCCTGTCTGGCTGCCTCCTGACAGCAGTCCTCAGGTACTGATTTAGCAGGTCTAGTTTGTAACCCAGAGCGCTAACTTAAGCCATCCCTGAGGACAGAGTGAATATGCTGGGGAAGCACCCCAGGGAGGTGATCCCTTGAATCACTCTAATGTGGACCATCAGAGTCAGTCTGGAGGCTTTATGAAGATTTCCACTTAGATAAATAAATTTTATTTTTAAGGAAAATTTTAGAATTACACCAAGACAATGTATACCATGTCCCTGACTTCAGTATTTTTCAGTAGTCCAGCATCTCCTAATCTGAAGCCCCAATGTCCTGGCATCTTATGAGATTTCCAGCTTGCCCACAGACTGCCCCAGCAGCTCTGCTCAGTGTTAGCTGCAGCAGTGCATGGGTTCTCCCCTCTGTATGCATGGGCTGACCAGATATCACAGCGTGACAGGGTGACCCACGTCCAGTGGGCTCTTCCTTGAGAAAAACACCTACATGCAGGAATCCCTTGGTGAAACTTTAAGTGACGTGATACCCAGAATGGCCAGGTCTTATTATCACAGTGGCCCTGTATGAGCTGTATGTCTAACGGATCATTTCAAAGAAAATATATCCTGAACTGGAGTCAGAACACAGAAATTCTCCAAATAGCTTCATTGCAGATTTGAGCTCCCAAATTGTTCTATTGGTACTGATAAAATGGGTATTGTAAGGCAAAGCCTTCATAGCACAGACTCCTTTCAACAGAAAGATGAGTTTTAAGGGAATAAATATAAGAACACAATTGAATCCTGAAGGAAGCCTCCTCCGAAATACCATGTAAATATAAAACTTCCAAGTGCTACATGGAGAGATAACATTTTATTGTTTATATTTCTGTCTGCCAGTTGTGAGCCTTTGAGCTCCAAGGAAGTCAGGGAACTGTGCTTGTTTTTGAAGAAATTATGCTTTTGAAAACCATCAAAGACACGCAAGAGCAAGCAAGGCTTGCAAAACAGCTTCTTGGAGATAATGTTGCCAGCGCAAACATTGCTGAAGGCTGATTTGTCCAAGGGATGTTTAGCTTCAGGAAAGTTTCTCTTTCACAAATCATCCATCCCCTTTCATTTTGCCAGGGACAAAGATTGAAGCATCTGTAAGAGACGTTCCAGCTCAGCTGCTCTGAAGCGCTTAAACCGGACAGGATTTATCTGGGACTTTGCTTTGAGCAGCAAAGCGTGCGCATGGGGAGAGAGTGCTGAGGGGATGTAATGCAGCCTTTAAAATAAAAGTCATGTTGGAAACTAGAAAAGCACCTCATCTAGGAAAGCATGTCTTCAATTAAACAGTACAAGGAACACTTGCTAGCAGATTGGGTCTGAGCTTCATCTGAGCAGCAAAGAGATGCTGGGGTGGCCTGGACCGCCAGCAGCTCAGACCCTACTTACTGTAGCTATACAGTTATACAAAATTAGAGAAATAACCTGAAAAATCAGTTCTTATTTTTTTTTTCTTTTCGGTAAACACAACTGCATGAAGTCTGTAAGTAAGCAAATAGGTTCAAAGCTCCTTAGTTTTTGCCAGCAATAACCTTAGTGATGTGTCAGAGATAGGCCTTTCGAAGTCCTATTGAGAATAAATAGCAACAAAGCAAAAGGGAATCTCTGTTTTTGGATGATAAAATACGGAGAAGATAGCTGACGTGCCCAATCTGGCTATTGGCAGATCAATGATTTTGTGGATTTATGTAAAGCCAATGATCCTGAAGAAAAGAGATAAATAGACAGATGTTTCAGGTTTTTATTTATTTTATTTTTTGTCATACCCAGTCTGTTCTATGAGTAAACTCATATGTTTACCTCAGAAAAGTTGCCAACAATCACCGGTTTCTTGGGTGTGTGCAAAACACCTTGCCCAGCAGAGGCTAAAGGTACAGAGGCAGTTTGATTAAGCAATTGATTATGTCTGTAATAAGCCAAGGGAAGCATAGCTGTGAAAATAAGCTTGTTTCAGTACACTCAGTATTTAATATTCGTTCTCTGTAGCCAGTGCCAAATGGCAGATGTATTTAGATTGCCAATTAGGTAATCATAGCAGTTCTGTCAAAGAAAATTGCCTACCTTCAGCACAGTATTGTGCCATCTTGGTTTATAGCTCTTCTAGATCTTGCCATTATATTTTGATCATAATGATGATTATCTCCAGCTACAATCTGTCTTTTCATATGAAACATTTCAAAATGTTTTTGTTGAAGCAGACATTCGATTAGTCCAATTTGAATCCTCTTGAATATTACGTACTTGAAGCCATATATTCAGATCAAAGAAATTATGAAATAAGAACAAGTAAAAAAGTGAAGAAACTCCTCATCTCTGCTCTTCAAATGTTCATGCTGCCATGCATCATGTAGTTACAGGGTTCAGATGCCGCCTTTATAATGGAATCTTCACTGCTATAAAATTAAGCTGCAATATTGTGAACTCGTTTGGTGCTTACGGCATCTTAGCCTTATCCTCTACAGTTGTTTTGTGGCCTATGAGTGATTCATTAAGTTACTGAATGAAGAAAAAGAGCCAAGTGAACTTAAATTTAGTGCTACCCAAACAGACTTACAAACTATTAGTCTCTGAAATTATTGTCTGTGCTTCATGCAAAGGCTCAATAAATTTAGATAAGTTAATATTTAACTTTTAAGTTACTGCTTAACCATTCCAACTTCTAAGTATAGCAAAAGGTGGATCTTCTTTCTGTGGCTTTTGTTTATTCATTATCAATCTTACATTTAAACCTCAGTCAGATACACTAGTCAACAAGGATCAAATTGCCATAACTCTTTACATGGGGTCATGGATTTGTCTCAGCCTGACCTAGGGACTTCTTCCAAAGTCTCCCCTGACCAGAGAAGAAAAGAGGACACTGCCTCTTCAGGGCAGAAGCAAATTGCTGCTGCTGCTGAGGGATCCCTGATGAAATCTCATGGGCCTCAGAGGGATCAGCTTTTAATTTATAACTTTTCTTTTACTTTTTTTTTTTTTGTTTGTTTGTTTTTAAATATCCTCTCCCTTCTGACAAGCATTGGTTGGTTTCTGACATTATCTTCTATACAATGTTATTCAAAGACCCATCTAGACTCTAGTTCATTTCAGCAACCAGAATTATCATACATTTTTTCCTTTAAATGGTTCCTTAGCCTTAGCCTGGAATTATATATTCAAAAACAAAATAAAAAAAAAATAGTTGTGTTGCCTGCCGTTTTTTGTTTAAATACTCACTTTGATACGATCAGAGACATGAGTTGATAGAGTCTAATGTTCCCTGCATCCCAGAGCAAACAATAGCCTGAGTCTGCTTCTTCTGTCACTGCAGCTATGGCCAGCCTATGGGTGGGATGGGCTGTCCAAATTGTGGTACATTTTATCCATTTCTCGTGTCATTAATCAAACAACAACAACAAAATGAATAAACAAAACTAACCAAACAAACAAACCATGAAAAATCTGTGTTTATTAAAGGGTATCTTCAGTAGAGTATCTTCTCTGGAATTTCAGACATGCCTAAGGGAAGTGAAGTACATATATGATCCTTACTTCAATGAAACACTGCAGTATTCATTAGATTAATTTAGAAAGTGTATTAGTATAATAGATAGCATAGTAGAAAATATAATAGATACTTTAGAAAGTATTCACGGTTGTGCACAGACTGGTCTGACAAAAGCAGGGTAGAACCTCAACATAAAGTGGTAACAGCCTGGAAATACCAGATAATTAATCTTGTCTTAACACATCTCAGCTCAAGGATTTTGTCTCATGTAGTCGAGGGCTTGCTATAATTAAAGCTAAATTAAGACAAAGATGAAACAGACTCTGCTAAATAATGTAGTAGAGATTGTAATAAGGACTCTTTCCTCTTGATTCAGTGTACATCTGCTTACTGTTCTTCTAAATGTTATCATATGGTACTTCCCCTCCCTCTGAATTCCATTAGTCCTGTAGGCACTTCCAAACAACATGAACATGTCATTGATGATGATCAGGATCCATGTGGAGATTGTTTTTGTCCCAAACAAACATTATCACCAGACAATAAAAAGTCAACTTCTTCATAGTTGGGTTTCACTATATATTACATGGTCAATTTGAATTCTGTGTGAAAATCCATCTGCAGATCTTGACTAACTTCTGATATATGTCCAAAATAGTTTTCTCATTCCTGAAGTTTTATGTAATCACCAGACAAGTTACATGCTGGCAAATAAAATGTATTTTCTGTGCTGACCAAGGAAATTAATTGAAATTATTTGTAGTGGAAGAGGACACAAAGCTGGCTTCTTATTCCATTCCTATTCCAGTCAAGCTTTTTAAATTTGTTTTGTTAATTTCACTCCAAGCATGGAGCTTTTTGAAAAAACATATTTTATGAAGAAAGAGAGAATCAAAATGCTGCAAACCAGCACTGTGTATTTATTAACATTCTTATACAGACAGAAGAGCCAGGGTTACATGTAGGTCCATGCTGCTATTGAATTGTGCATTTGAGTTGCAGTCTCCCATGCAGGAGGCAGTGAGCAGAAAGAAATAAAATAAAAATAAAATAAAAAACAATAAAAAAAATAAAAAGGAAAGGGAAATAAATAGATAGCTCTATTTATTTCAGTGACAGCTTCATTGATATACTATGTTCCTTCAAGAAATCTGGTTTTGCAGTTTCCTGGGGTTTCTCTCTCTCTAGAAGCCGTTTATCTTCCATGCAGAGGTGGACAGAGACATGGACAGGGAACAAGCAGGACAGCATTGGAACATTGTTTTTTTTAATAGCTCCCTCTTCTATTGCTTGAAGTAAAAAAGCAAAACCACAAATGAAACAATGGCACATTCCATTTCTTCTTTTTTTTTTCTTTTTCTTTTCCAGATGATGGAAAACTGTCCTTTGATGAATTCAAAGCTTACTTTGCTGATGGAATTCTGAGTGGAGAAGAACTGCATGAACTTTTTCACACAATCGATACACACAATACTGAGTAAGTGTCCACTTCTTACAATCAAAGTGCTACTGTCTGCACCTGAGAATGGAAAAAAGACATCAGGTTGATTTTAGAAAACAAGCCTAAGAAGAAAGCTGCTTCTGGGAAGCTAGACTGTGTCATACTGCTCTAAACCTTACAACTTCACTATTTCTAAACATTTCAGAAATACACGTATGTTCCAATAAATATGATTTGTGCACTAAGAACATGGGGTGGAAACTTGATTCCTTCACTGTTCTCCTATCATGTCAGTAAGGAAGTGGGTCTGTGGCTTCCTACAGGCTTAAATATGAGTTTCTCAGCTCTTGACCCACCTTCACAGAAATAAGTACTTGGACAACGATTGCTTTGGTTATTTTTTTCCTTTCTCAACATTTGGTCCAAGTACTCATTTCTGTGAACCACGGTCAAGAATTGAGAAACTCATGCAAAGATACCAAGTGATACATGGGATACCAAGTGTTGGTGTCAACACTTAGGAGATTTGGATGTCCCCATTACAGTTGGGCTAAACAAGGCAACAAGCTAAGGGTACAAAGAACCTTGCTCATTACTTTCAGTAGATTCAAATTGTGCCATTGTATTATCTCTTGTGCTATTTTTTTCTTATGTACAGTGATTGAAGAAGAGAATTAATTTCCTTTTATCCCCTTTCTGGCCATCAACAGTTATTCACAGCAGGTCTCACAGCTCTTCTTAATTAGGAGGGTGTTATTAAGCTAGTGGTTTTTAAACTGGACTGTTTTTGTGGTAAAGAAGGTTGTTTATTTCTTTCTCTTGGAGGTTATGGAGACATTAGTTAGCAATCACAGCATGGGTTGTGTTTCTCTTTACAAGCAGTGATTACATAGTAAGTCAGTATTGCTTTTCCCATCTGTGTACAGTGGAGTAACGTGTATGAAGATGCTATCACAGCCCAACCTTCTATGTTTGCTATAAGAAAACCCAGGACAGTGTAATAGGACCTTATCTCATCCAGTATCAAACTCTGCTGTGTCCCTGGGGTTTATCTTACTTTCCACAGGCAAACAAAACCAACAGGCTGGTATTTTGTAATTCATGTACTTCATAAAAATCCAGACACTAACACAGAGTGAGGTTTTACTACCTTTCTTCCTCACACTCATTAACTCAGCAATCACTTTAATATTTAGGACTTGCACATTAATCCAGGTAGTTCCAGACAGGCCTTTCCCCTTGGCTAGATCCTGACAGCACTCTCCTGTGACTTTTTCTCCCCTGGATATCTGTATTACATCACTGCAACCTTCCTTTTTCCCCTTGTCCTCAGTTTCTGCTGCTCTTCCCCTGCAAACATCCAGTTCCCATGGCTGTTATGAATCATTAGCCCTAAATATCAGCTTGGGCCCATTGCCCTGGAGACCTATAAATGACCAGATGTGATGCTGGCCATTGACTTTCCAATTGCCCTTGCAGCATAATGCCTGAAGTTTTGTGGGAAACATTTCAAAGTTCATTCTTCCAAAGCAGCCTCACTCAAGCCCTTGTGTGCTTAAAATCTTGTCTATTTTTTTCCACCCTTATTAGTCTAATAAAATGTATCCTCCTACAAATTTTGCCTCCTGTTGGTCTAGGTGGAATTACTCTTCTTTTCCAGAAAGTGTAAAGAAAACAAGGAAATCCATTGAAGTCCGAGATCTGATCAATATTTCACAAGTATATGCTAGAAAATATGTATCTTAGTTTCTGATCTTTTATGGACATCTTCCAGGCAAATAAACATCAAAATTCTAAATAAGTTTTTAGTTTCTCATTAGCCATTACAAAAATGTTTATTAGGGGTGGGAGGAACAAAACCAAACCAAAACAGAAAAACGATTAAATGAATTCACGTTAACTATTCAAAGTGCTGCTTACTTCAAGCTATTTAAATATGCAGTCTACACAGGGAAGCACAGGTCTTTGGTGTCTAAAGGGCTTAGTTGTTTTTTTATAAAGGTGTATGAAGTGCTTTTCATTTGCAGTAATTTCAGTGTGATTATACAAAGACATGAAATGCCTATAGTTAGGATTCCTTCTTGGGATCTGTTCTGTGCATTCCTAGTAGCACTCACATAGGTACCTAATTGATATAAATGTAGGGATATATCCCCTAGGAGTTAAGGTCTATACAGCTCTGTGGATCTGTTTCTTAGCTCAGTTATGTATGCTTCTGTAAATCAGGAAAAGCCTTCCCAGAATCATTATGTTTCAGCCCACACAACATGGAAACATTGGAGTATTTATCACAAGACCATCCTAAAGTATCCGTTATTGAAGACCCTCAGTATTGTGATGCTACATAGAAACAGGTTTCCCTGATATATCATTCACCTTTGTAGACAGGACAGGAGAAGGAACAATATAAACAGGTTATGTTTTAGCATAAGAAAATAAGAGAAGCCAATCATTATTTACCTAATTTACCATATTACCCTAAAGTACTTAAGTACTATAAATTTAAAGCCAAAGGCTGCAGAAATTACTGCTGAGTAATTATGTACTGTGTACAGGAGAAATAAGTACAACATTTTAATTTCTTCAGGATTCTTAAAACCAGTGACCAGGGCTGAGGAACAAATACAACGTATGCAGTCTACCTAATCCTGGCAAAATAAATCACATGCTTCTTGGAACACCATGGGAATTTGCTTAGTCTATTATACTTCTCATATTTTTTTATCCCTGTTATTCAAAGACTCATTCATACAGGGCAGGACTTCCTCATGTTACCACATATGTGCATGAGAGTGGGTTTACATTACCATGATTGCACATCTGCATTTGCCAGGGAACATCCAGAATGGGCTAAATATCCTCAATGTAAGAACTCTGAGAAAAAGATAGATGCTTTATACCTATTTTTATTTTCTTTTTATTTGTAATGCCTTTAAAAATTACTTGTAACATTTGTGTTATTACTATTTGTAAAGCTTTTTCTCTGTACTGGAGAATATCTGGATATGAAGAATATGTAGAAAAGTGAGAATAACATGGTTTTCCTCCTGGGAAAGTGGTGAGGCTTTGCAAAGGCTGGAGTTGTTAGCTGAGAGTAGTTAATGCAAGGGGCACAGCAGCCATCAGAGAAAGAGAAGTCTCACTGACTGGGAAAAGTCTCGCAAAAAGCATGGCACAAAAGTCACAGAGAGTATGTGCTGTGAAAGATCAGATTTTCATGTATTTCAGAGGGTTGAAGAGGTGGAAGACTAGGAAAACCTACTAAATTACCTTTTCCAACCAGAAGAAAGGGTGGTTTCTTTTGCCTGGTTATCATTTATTAGAGAGTAGAGTCTAGCTATAGATGATAAGAAAACGTGCTTAAATTTAAACAGTAATAAGAAGCTGAGTTGTTTTTTTTCTTTTTTTCTTTTTTCTTTTTTTTTTTCCCTGAAATCTTTAACTGTTAAAACGCTTAATGCCTGACTTCCTGACTTTGGAGCTGAAGAGCATTCTATGCCACTTGATCTCTCTTTAAGAGAGGGAAGGCTTTAAAAAGAACTTGTAAAGGCTTTCCTTAGCACCTTTTTGCTTTTGAAAACCCTGTCATCAGGCAGGCAGCAAGATAAAGCATGCCAAATATCAGATGGATACAGCAAAGAGAGACAGCTTGGGCAGTATAATAGGAATTCCTTATTAGGATAGCTTTCCAACAAAAATCACATGAAGCAAATATAATAAGGAGGCTGAAAGTTTACTCACTGGCATTTGCTGAAAAGGGCAGATTATGTAAAATGTCTTAAATTAACCAGCTGGCTAAGAAAAGCAGCAAAATGTTCATTGAACCTTGGAAAATTTTGTAATGCAAGCATTAGAAGAATCATGTACATATTAAATAATCCTAAAACTATCTATTATGTGATGTTTTCATTTGAAAATTGCCCAAGGGAATGAAATGATAATCTTTGTATGTGCCTGTAATCTCCAAGTAGTTCATGGCTTTTTTTCAGTCAGGGAAGATGAGAAAATCTACTCAGTTATGTCTCTAGTAGATTTGTACAGATTATTTAGTCTTTCTTACCAGTTAAATACAGACTCTTTCAAACTCTACCAAATCATGTATCTTCTCTGTACTTCATGCCCTTATTAACAAAATGCAGACTCTAGCTCCTTTATCCCAGGAATGTTTGGTAAGGATAGAGGTTATGCAGTGTTCATATACCGCAGTGATTTACACTGCATGTAAGTGCCTAGGACAGAGAGCTAAGGAAGTATGTCATGATTGATAGATAATTGCTGGAGTACCTCAAGACCTCATAGCCAGTTTGCCACAAGAGCAGACTTCAGGTTGTTTCTACCTGCACTAAATCTTTTAATTCTGCCTGCATTCAAAACCTCACTTTCTGTGTGCATGAATCTTTGTGCTTCAAAGCCTGAAGACAGAAAATGGAAGGTGGCCTTGGAGTGATTTCTGTGGACCTTGGGAAACCTGAATTCCCTTCTCAACTCTGCTACAACACTCTTTCAAAAAGAAAAGATGCACAAGTATAAGGGACTTCCACGGGTTTAACACCCCTAAGAGACCTAAATTAACCAGCTATTATTAACAAACCAAGCTAATGCAACACACCTGGTACAAAGAAGATAGGCTATGGCGTACCTCTAAAATGAGTGGTTATCATTTTCAAAGTAATAGTAGGACAAAAATAGGGGGAATTAATTTTCCAGTAATTAAGGTTGTGTCTGCCTAACTGACTATGATTGCTGCACCTTGCTATTTGGTGTAGAGAGGTCTTATCTTTTTAGAAAGAGTCAATTGAGGCTAAATTGACCGTAATAACCAGGAAAAAAAGATTAAGTTGGAATTAGGTATCGCTGTATAAAATTTCCAAAAGATAGGTAGAACTGAAGGTCACTATGCTGGGATGAATTTATATTTATAATTTGTCTAGGACCTGCAGTACAGGTCATTCATACAGGGGAGATCATTGCTTTTACTGAAAGTTTACATTTTATGTGGATTTTTCCTCAGTACGTAATTTGGAATATTTATCTTGTGATCTATGAGTGTGCTATACATAGGCTGACCATTTATTTCCTAAAATCTATGTATGTTTTTTATAAAATCTTAATCATTGAGTAAATATGAGGAAAGACATACCATACAAATTGATACCTTGACTGTTTTAACTTCCATTACCTTTTTCTTTTTACAGACGGAAACAAATGTAAGAAATAAATAAGGAATAAAAGATATTAATAATGATGCCATCACTATTTAGAGAGCCAGAATGGGTGAAATAGTGTGTTCATGAAAAAATGAAGGTCTTTTTTCCCCATATTTTAGTACTTCTATGTTTTTTACCTTTCTTGTGGCTGTTTTAATACAAGAACTGTATTTGTAAGAGCTAGCAATCAAAAATATAAACAGTAAACAATTACATTTGTGGAGGACTCTTCTGTCTACTGAACCTTAAAGCAATATAATAACTAGTTCATAGGCCAACTACTAGATCATAGGATCATAGAATCTTTAAGGTTGGAAAAGAGCTCCAAGTTCATCTGGTTCAACTGTCCCCCTACAACCAATATTACCAACTAAAACACATCCCTAAACTGTGCCCCTAGATGCACAGTTACACCATATTTCCCCCCATGCTCGGAGTAGCTCATACTTGTTCACAAGGGCTTCACATAGTTGTTTTTGTTGTTGGTTTGCATGGTCGTTGTTGTTGATGGTTTTTTGTTTAGTTTAGTTTTTTGTTTTGTTTTAAGCGTCCTAAAAGACCACACAGAAACAAGAGGAGACTGGACCACTTACACACTGAAAAAGTGACTTTCAACTGAAAGTCTCCTGTATTTCTGCTTTCTATGATCTCACAAAACCTTTGGTCAATGCCTACTCTATCACACACCATTAAATTGTGTAAAGCAGTTGTTAGGCGAGTCCTGGCTCAGACACCTGCACTCCACCCTGGTGAGACAAGGCTTTGCATGGTTGCAGCAGGGATTAGGTCTAGGCAGTCACAGCCAGGTCTCCTGCTGCCCCTGAAGGACGGATCAGGCATCTCACCAGAGGTGACACTGAATGCCTTGGCTTGTTGCCTGTTGTTTCGTAGTGTGCAGCACTTAGCATTTGCATCTACTGCTAAATTGGGTCCTTCTTGTATGAAAAGACCCTTTAAAAAAGTAATATAAGCAAGAAATCAACAGCAGTGGTTGTTCAAGAGTTCAGTTTCAACCTAGGCTTGTACAATGATCCTTTCCCCCTTATTCATAACATTTTAAACATTTTACAGATACCCCAGTACCAAGCACACTGTGAGCATCTGGGCTACATCTTAAGGTCTCTTGAGGGCTGTTAGGAGGCCAAACTAGAACCTGCAGCATGCAGGGTAGAAGCCAGCTCACCATGGCATGATGTAGACCAACATGAGGGCACAGATGTGTGAAGGGAAGGAGCAAGAGAAAGAGCTTATCTTTGCCTCCCAATTGGGCACATATTTGGAGAGGGTGTTGGAAGCAAATAGAGGTGCTGGAAAGGCATCAGAGGTTTTTTCAGGGCTGACAAGGAGGGTGACACCAGGCAGCTCATGGAGGACGTAGTCTGAAGGCCATAGCTTGAGAAATTTTGAAGCTGAATAACCACATGTTCTGCTGTCTTTGAGCATTCTGTTTTTTTAACTCCTCTGTCAAATGACCATGAAATGTTCATTTTGACTGTGTTTCAGTTTGTACTGTCATGGCAGATGCATAAATGACTAGATACATCTCAAGCCAAAGGCTATCAGAGACTAATACTAAAAACTATCTGAAGATGGGGAAAGCAAGCTGGTTATGTTAACTGTAAGAGACATTTTATCTTTATAAAAATTACAAAGGCAATATTTGGGAAGTATAAAGCTGAAAAGAGTAGAGTTGTCTTGCCACCTTAAGTATTGTGGTTCTTACATATTCTCCTAAGTACTATACTTAGGAGCAAAGTGGAGCACAAGAATATTTTACAGATTAATTAGGATGAGGAATCTTTGAATGTGACTGGCTTTTGCTGACTTTCAACTTTAAAATATTAAATAATATTTTTTGTGACATTTCAGTTGTTCTTTTGTTTCTTGGCCCTTTTGAATCACTATATCACCAAATAATAGTAAATAAATATTACTAAATGCCAATACTAAATAATAAATATATAATATTAAATATCAAACCCAGATCTGAAGATCTTCTTACTTCTGCATCAGGAAAATAAGTGGTATTTTTATTATTAACTTGATATTTGAAGTATTTCAATAATGTGTGCATTGTTTCTACTACCTAGTTTATATTTTAGTACTTCTATGAGCACCCATATGTTTTCTAAATCTAATTGTGCATATGTTCAGTGCTACTACCTGGGGGTTGTAATACTGCTGAAGAAACTGTTTAAACACAATCATCCTAACTCAGAAAAACCTTACTTGTGGGCTTAGCATGTTCTCAACAACTAATAAATTCCATTAACTGTCATTCATATCTACCTTTACTGAACACTAAGCAGCTTGATTATGCAAGAGTATTGGAGCAGAGTTCAGCTTCAGAGGAGGTAGTTCTGCAGAAGTACATCTATTTTGTTTACCTGTATTATTGTCCTTAAAGCAGAGGAAAGTATTAGCACAGATCTTTTTATACGTGGTTAGAATTAAGCAGGAGAATTTTGAAATTTGGGGTTAGTGGGGTGAATGCTTTTACAGCTCATTTCTCTGGTAAATCTGCCCCTGACAAATTCTCTCAGCTGTGGCAAGTCCGTGTTTCAGCAGAGCAAGAATCCTTGAAATGGTTAATGGCTCAGTGAATAGGTTTTAGCAGTCTTTGCAAATGTTCATCTCCCTTTTGCTCTTACCCTTCTGCTTTCCCTCCCCCCACTCATAACTTTCATAGAAATTGTTTTTTGCATAATGGCATCCTCAGGGAAAAGGTGTCAGAAGATAATGAGAATATTTGGCAAAGTTACAAACTAAGAGATATGCAGAAGATCTCGAGGGGATTCAGTCTGCAGCACTGCCGGAGAGATAGTGCGATAAATGCTTCGCTGATTACTGACTCATATGAATCAGTGGGGAATCAAACTTGTTTTTCTCACTTTTCTCATTGGCAAAATGAAGCCCTCCATCAGGATCTCTGTTACAAGGTGTGCTAGGACTATTGAGGCAGACCTGGGGCGCACACAACTTCCTGAAGGCAGGTATCACATTAAGCCTTTGTGTGTGGCACAAGTTAAAGCAGATAAAATACTCACAAACCAGAGACAAGTTTGGTGAGGGACTGAGAGCTTTGGCCACCAACAGCTCCCAGCAGGTGCTGGGCATTTGAGAGAGTCCATCACACTGCACATGTAGGGTGGGACTTGGTACTATAAAGACACATCTACACTTGCATGTGTATGTGTCAGCAGAGTGCCTAAGTCTACCTCATTGTCAGCCTGAGACACCTGCCCAAGGCAGACAGGATGACACAGAAGGTGCAATTGGACATGAATGGTGAGGGAAAGATGCTGGAGCATCTGAAACAACACTAGGTGCCTATGTCCAATTAAGCTCCTTCTGGCTGGTGTGCTGAAAAGTCACTCACTCCATTGAATGCACCAGGGCTCCTTTGTATGGTAGGGTAGGCTGGACACTTGTATCAGGAATAGTGTAGCCAGCAGGACCAGGGAGATGATCATCCCCCTTTACTCAGCTCTGGTGAGGCCGCACCTCGAGTACTGTGTTCAGCTTTGGGCCCCTCACTACAAGAAGGACATCGAGGCCCTGGAGCATGTCCAGAGAAGGGCTGTGAAGCTGGTGCAGGGCCTGGAGCACAAGTCCTGTGAGAAGCAGCTGAAGGAACTGAGGGTGTTTGGTCTGGAGCAGAGGAGGCTTAGGGGAAACCTTATTGTTCTCTACAGCTACCTGAAAGGAAAGTGTGTGGAGCTGGGGGTTGGCTTCTCACAGATAACCAGTGATAGGACTAGAGGGAATGGCCTCAAGTTGCACCAGAGGAGGTTCAGGTTGGAAATGAGCGGGCATTTCTTCTCCAAAGTTAGGCGTTGGAATGGGTTGCCCAGGGAGGTGGTGGAGTCACCGTCCCTGGGGGGGTTCAAGGAAAGGTTGGACATGATGCTTAGGGACACAGTTTGGTGGGTGACATTGGTGGTAGGGGGATGGTTGGACCAGATGATGTTGGAGGTCTTTTCCAACCTTAATTACTCTATGGTTCTGTGACACACACTGCATATGTGGATTTAGGACATTTAGGACTCTGAGCCCCAAAGTGAATCTTCTTCCCTCCTCCTGTCCAGGTCTTCATAAGCAGAGCTCTACTTCCTCCACTGGGGCAAAAGAGAAGTGCTGAGACTATATGCTCTAACAATACATTCCAAAAGGATCCCAACTTGATGCTTGAGATGGAGGTGTTGGTCAGCATTATCCTTGCAACCATGGAAACCCATCCACCTGCACTAGCCTTCAACCCAGTACTGAGCAGTGTAACTACAATGAAATGCATGCTATATGGGACCACAGAACTTCCCTCAGGACTCTGGTTGTAAAGATAATAATGATGAGTCCTCAGTAATTTGACAGTAGTCTAAGAATAGTAATTATCTGTCCCTTGGATAATGTGCTTTTGTTTCAGTTGAGAGGCATATTTTGGTCTCATGCTGTTGACGATTTATCACTGTCCAATGCAAGTACACAGAAAAAATAATGAATTTGGAAATACAATCAGGAAACAAAAAAGATTTATTAAAAAACAGCATGAGATACGGACAAACTCTATAATTACATGAACTGCAAGAGAGTGAAAAGTATTTTTTCAAAAAAACAATTATTCCATGGGGAAAAAAAATGCAGGAGGGAAACAATACATCGAGTTTTGACCATCTTCTAAAGCTAGATCTTTACATGGTGCAGCACTGACATGAGGAAGGTATGTTTTCTACTATTTAAAAGAGATAATTCAATGTGTTGGCTTTAATTCTCAGACTTTTCAAGACATTAGCTACAGAAATCAGTTTGAAAATTAAGTACAGATAAGAATTTAAAGTTGAAAATTAAGTACAGATACTGTTCAGAAGGAGCTGATACAGTTTAGTATTTCATGACTGAACAAAATAAGTTTAATGAGAATTGCTTACACAGTTCTGATATTAACACATATCCTCTGCTCAGACAAAAAAAAGCTGGAAATAGAGTTGCTTGGAAATTTTTCATATGAATGGTTATTTATAACGTAAAAATCAGTTTTCTGCAGAAAATAAGAGACTCGCTCACAGTGGGAAAATCAAAATGTAGTGAATAGCTTCAATTGCACTGACCTAAATGGAGCTGACCTAGAATGCTTCATTTCAGATCAGTTCTTCAGGAGACAGCATTAGCGTCTTAGTATTGTGCTCATTACTTAATTGTTGGTGTAGTTTGAGGGCCTGGTCTCTTCCATAAATCCAAGTTTCCCAGAGAACCACAGCAGTTCAGTATCTCTATCAACACATGCATTTATAAACACTTTAATAAACCGATATGGAACATTATGTTTTGGGTAACAATGAATGGTTGAATCTTAGTTTAAAAAAAAAAAAAAAAAGTAAAACCATCATTTTGGAACAAAATCAGAAGTTGAAACATCATTATCATATATTGGAGGGTGACAACTCTGAAATTTGCCTAGTTTGTGGCAAAAAAGCCACCATGATGGTGCCTCAAATCTCCCTGTTTTGGACTGTGTGACTGAGAATCTGTTAAAAAATCACCCTTGCACAGTTCTCTACAGATTTTAGTATCCACAACTTGTAATAGTATTATTAAGACTCTTTTAAAAACAGAGATACGGCTAGGATCATTAAGGTGGCTAGACAAGTTCATTGCATCCTGGCCTAATGTAAAGGACTAAGGAATTTTTAGGTGAGCTTTGTCAGGGAAAAAAAATAAATTCTCTCCTGTAGTCCTGCCACACGTAGAGCATTAAGTGACAACTCTGAAGTTATTGCTTGGTCTGGAGCTAAGTATAAGCAAACTAGATAATTATTTAGTACAGAAAAACATGGGACAGTAAAACAGCCATCAGCCCCACTGCCCATGTCAGAGCTGTGAAAGCCAAGCTGGCTGCCATGTTTGAGAGGCCAGAGGGTGTATGGTCCATTTAGCCCTGGGGTGAAGAGCAGCAGTGTCCTTGCAGAAGCAAGAAATTTGGCTTCCCAGGGATCAGCCCCAGGAGCTCTGCCCCATTTTGCCCCTTCTTCCTCCCCTCCCTTTTCTGTGGCAAGATGCCAATGCCTTGTCCTCCTAATGGCAGAAGACAGTTTTGCCTCCAATAATAAGAGACCTTGAGCAAACCTGAGCAAAAAATGTCCTTGATATTGCAAAGGAGCTGTGAAGCAGCATATTCTTAAAACGGAAGGGCACATATTCTAAGTCTTTGCACAATACTCTCTGCAGTGTTGGAGCACTTATCTCATTTGGCTGACTTGAAGCAGAATGGGATGCAAGACCTGCAAAGAGCATACAGCTTTTTGGCTGAGAGTGTCCACAGATGATTGTTCAGCTGCCCTTGCGCAGTCTAAGTAACACTTCATTCCTTTCATTCACAAATTATATGCTTCTACTTAACAATAGTAGATGCCAGCCTCCAACTTTCCTCCCTGAAACCAAATTTATCAGAGACATGCAAATGGGACCAAAAAAAGAGTTGGTTCAAGCCTCTGAAATCAATCATTCTCAGTCTTGAGAGTAGACTTGAAGAAGAAAGTTTTATTCTCCTCCAACTATGACAGGAGTAGCAATGAATTTCCTAAATGAAATTAGTTTATAAAATCTTTCTTATAGTATTGGATTCTTCAATAGTTTCACAGCTCTAGACAGAGTGCACACCGCATATCATTCCTGTGCTGAAGACATGGCAGTGACTCCTCTCATGGCCTGGGGAAAACACACAGATGTGCTGGCACCTCTGCCTAGAGGTGCCTTTCATGCCAGGGTCAGTATGTGTTGGGTCAGCTGCTGGAGCTGTGGATCACTGGGTTCACATCGGTGGATGGGTCAAGTGGCTTTGACCTTCCCGCTTTGGCTGGTCCCACCCCACAGCTGACCAATGTGGGCAGAACCCAGGAGTGCTCACAGCTGGTTTGCATGCCTACATGTGAGGCCTCTTCCAGAGGTATCACAAACAGGCATTTTGGCCAAAGTTCATTCAGGTGAATTTGCTTACCTGTCTGCCACAGAGCTACAGGTAATATCAACCTTGTGTCAGTGGCATATGTCCCTGGCATATGTTCATGTTGTTAGGTAGAGAGCACTGTAGACAAAAGGCAGGCATGTAAAACGACTGCATTTAGTAGTTAGAAAGCAAATTGAGAGCAGAGGTTTACAAAAAGATGATTGTGCTGACGTGACATGAATGAATTTGGCTACACTCTGTGCTTTGGGTGCTTATCAAGAGTGGAGTGCTGGAGCCTGGATGTGAGTCATCCAGCAAATATTGCAAATTACATGTTCAGCACTGCCAGATTATAGGTCTAAGCAGAAGCATCCTTGGCATATATACTCACTGAAGTGACAAACAGGTGCCCACTGTAAGTACTGAGCTGCAGAAACAGCCCCTTGGTGTGTACCTCACTCCTGTACTATTAAATATATTCCAAACTTATTTAATTGCTTCTGTAGCATCCTGCAGGGTGCTCAAAGTTGTTTGTGTGCAGAAAAAGAATGCCTGAGTTTGTTCACAACTGTGTTGCTTGAAGAAACATGTTATTATTTCTGAAAGAATGAAATAATCAGTGGCACACAAAATTATAGTGTCCCTGCCTAGAACAGCATCCCCTTCAAACAGGATGCCAAGAACAATGGAGCTTCAAAGGATATTTATAATATAAAAGGAAAGACAGAGAGTTTGCTAGAGTGAAATCCATGCTCTTTTTGTCATTTCTATGTTCTGTCACAGACTTCCTGAAGGCTGTTGCACAAATCACTTTGGATGGTAATTTTCTAATTATTCAGGTGCCCAATTCCAAATGAAAACCAATCCAGCATCTAAATACATTTCCATTTTCAGTCCATTTTGCAGCTGTATCGCTTTTGTCAGTGGAACTAACAGAGATGTTCTGATGACAGTAATGCTGAAAGCCTCTGAGCCATATCATGGTGCTATACCACTACCACACTGCTGAGGATAGTGCAGAATAAGAAGGACCAGAATGGATTTTAATATGAAATTTAAAAACAGAGAGCAAATTTGACTGGCTAACAATGTTAGAAGTTGATTTAAACTCAGCTATCAGGATGCAAATTAGAAAATTCAGAAGTGTTGTGTACAAAGAGAAGTCGTGAAGATGTGAAGAGGCAGAAAATATAGGGACAGTGAATAAAATGTGGGCAACATAACAACCTGTCATGTAATAGTAGCATTTTGTTTCTGTTTTTTGACTCAGGTGTTTTTTCAGCCTTCACAATCTCAGTCTGCATTTGAGGAGTGAACATCTGGGGTGTTTCAAAAATGACTGCTGAGTTCTGGAAGTGATTGCAATTTGGTTGATCATTGATGCCACAGTGACCCGTGGTGAACAGCTTTAAGGATTCGTAGACCCTTCTTCCATCAGATAGTTTGCTGACCTAGGTTAAGTTCCCCAGCTTCAGCACTGATTATTAAAGACTATGAATTTCACTATACCTACCACGAAGGTTGTTGGAAAAAACAGATGGAAGACCCATTTGTAGCCATTCCACTTGGCCCATACAAATTCAGTTCAGATGATGACCTTTAGCTAATAAAAGTTTTTGGAAAGGTTCATTTACTTCATCAATTAAAAATGCTCAGAAGTTTTTATAGCCCTGACTATGCAAGTTTGTAAGAACCCAGGATCCTGCAATTTTTGTCTGTTTCTGTCTTCCTTGTGAGTAAAAGCCAAATACATGAAAGTTAACATTGGAGAAATTGACTTTAAGATAATACTGTGTCATCATTTTATTAAAGGTCAATAAAAAATCCCATTAAAAAGATAAGTGAAAAAATCCTAAGTGCAATCAGCCGTTCAATATTCACCCATCAGCAAGATTCAGAAAGGACATTCATGCTTTTAAGTTTCTTTAATAATCAGCTTCTTTTCCTCCCTGGGAAAAAAGTCAATATGATAACTTTCAGAATTGAGCTGTAGGTCAGAGGGTTTATCTTTTGACTATTAAAACCTGAGAGAGAAAGACTGCTTAAAAGTTGATCAGGATGAATTCTATGTAAAATAAACAGTTTTGAATTTTATAGAATAATTACATACATTTATGTATTTATATCATATGTTTATATGTATTTCCTAGCAATATGGCAATACAATTATTATTTTCACGCGATTAATTTTGCTGCTACATTTTGTTGCAGTTACTACCGGTGAAACTGTTTTGTATGGCCAGAAAGACTTAGTAAGATTTTGTGGTGACAGGCTGTGTCTGTTTTTGACCTCTTGTTGTACTCTGTCTTGTGGAGGACTATTGCCTGGTGATGAGTACAAATGGGAGAAAGACATTGGGTTTTCCCTCGTTTAGCATGGAGGGCTGAGCAATGAGCTGTGCTGTCCAGCATGACAGACACAGAAGAGGAGTGCAGGTGGGGGAAAAAAAAATTAAAAATTCTGGTGATGCAAACAAAAACCATTACTTTGCTCATTAACCCTCTATCTTTTTATCTTTCCAGCAATCTTGACACAGAAGAGCTCTGTGGTAAGTTCCTTGATGAGCAAGAACATAATCTATGCCAGCAGCAGCCCTGTGCAAGTGAACATACCATGTGTTATGATACTTTTTTCTGTTTAACCTTTGTAGCTCAGACAGAAAATATTTAAATTACACTGAAAGAACTACACTGGAAGAATGCAGATGGCTTATTATTTTTCAGACTGTCATCCATTAGATGCAGATAGCACCTTGAAAATATTTTTTCTTAATTCATGCTTCACATTTGCTGAGCTTTAAAAAATGTCTCTCTCTGTTCTGATGAAAGGACAGGTACCTTTACCTTGTTTCCCTGTCATACAAGATATTTTTTCTAGTTAGTTCATTGTTTTCAAAGGTAATAGTGTTTTGGTAATTTTGAAAGAAAAAGATTTCCATATTAATATCCAACTGGAGGAAAGCAATGAACTTTCCTCCAACTCAGTCCAGTAAGAACAGCAGTTTGATTGTCCTCATGTTTGGCCCACTGACCTACCTCTGTGCCCTGTTCCAGGCTGTGAGTAATTAAGCTTTTCCCCTGAGACCCTGATTTCTCTCCCCCTGGTTTTACGGCACCTGATTTAGGGGCGCTGCTTGCAGCAGGAAAGAATTCACAAAAAATTTCTGCAAGTCCTCCCACAAAATGTCAAAAAAAGTCATACTTGTCAAAAACAGCCTATTTCTGGGAAAAGTGGCAAATAGTGGCCTGCTGAATTTTCCCAAGGTCAATAATGCTGAAGACTTTCAAAAGCTGAAAATGCTGTAGATTTGAGTGCTAGCTCATTTACTTGCCCACAAGGTGACTCTGCTCATGCTCAAGAATCCACTGAGAGGCATCTCACTGTGTGGCTTATAAATATAGAATCGTTTTGATAAAGTCAATTGGGCTGTGATGACTTCTGCTAGCTGAGAATCTATCTGACCAAAATTAGGCCATCCTGGCCAAGGAATAACATGGCCTTTTTCCACAAATGATTTACAGCTTTAGTTTTTGTTTGTTTGTTTGTTTTTTGCACTGGAGGCTTGCTCAGTACCGCCACCCCACCACCAGTTCACCAGAGGGCTTGGCAGGGTCTCAGCCCAGCGTTGACTTTGTTTTCTGACTGTTTTGATTAAAGATGTGCAGCTTTAGCAGTCCTCTTGATATCTGAGCTCTTCAGCTTCCTTGTAAATCTTTTCCCAGGTTGCCACTAGAGTGTTTCTCATTTGTGAATCTGGTACTGAGTTTACCCAACACATATTTGGTCTCCATCTTTCTCTGACTCATCTCCATAGCTCCTCCAAAACAAAGATTCATTTCCAGGATACTAATGCATGACACATTTTCTCCCTAAATCATTTAATTCAACCACTCAGCAATACCAGCTTTTGTCACCAGTGCTCCTGAAACCTCATGCGTTCATGACTCCCCAGAGAAACACTCTGACCTCTTAAAAGCCTCAAAGTATGCTATTTATTATTTCAAAAAGCTCCCATCTAAGCTTGCTCTTCCTATCTGTCATTTAGATATTATTTTTCATCTTCGTCTAGACAATCTATGTCTAAATGTCTCATCTAACACAATCACTATCTTTAGCATGGTTTTCTTTTTTTTTTTCTTACATCTTCCCTCCTGTGCCTCCCTCTGCTGTATTTCACTTGACACTGACCAAGTGAGGTTCGTTTCCTCTTGATGTAACCCTCTGACTCTGAGCTACCTTCCTGGTTTGTATCCTCCTGAGATGCCTCACAGGTGTCACACCAACCTTCCTCCTCCCTCATGCTCTGATTTAGTATCACCTGTGTTTACAGGCAACATTGGTCTTCTCTCTTGACTAGTAGATTCCTTGTATTAACATAGATCCCTTTTTCCACACACTATTAACTGTCTGATAGTATGTCTCCTTGGCCCTGATTTACTCCATAAATAGCAGTCAGACCTACTTTGTGTTTGTGTGCCTTTTTAAAAGCTTATTAGTTTACATAATGGAATCGCTAAACCCTATTTGTAAAAAAGTAGTTGTATTTTATTTTATGATATTTTAGTCAGATACAAATATAAGTAGGACATTAGTAAATACAACTTTTACACGGTTTTGCATGTATTCTATTCTTGATCTATTTGAATTATGTCCTATGATTTGATATTGTCTCTTGCTGATGAGATATCCTTTAAATGGAACAGGTATACAAGGACATTCTACAATGTGTTATTTATTTACATTATTTTTGCTAAAAATATTTTGTATGCATTATATTTATTGAAAATATACTCTCAGTACCTGAGTCCAAAAGCTTAACTGACCAACTCAGTCTCTTCACTTCTCAGAGAAAAACAACTGGTCTTAGCTGACCCCAACTCACAACAACCCTGGCTTCATCTCACCTCATCTAAGGGCTTTAAAAGAGTTATTCATTTTTGTAATAATGTAAATATAATGAGATTTAGTACATATACATGGAAACTTAATTTCCTTCTAGTAACTATGAAGTAGATTTCTAAACTAAAAATCCATTTTAGAAATAAACTGTAGGCATTTTGAAAATAGGTCTATTTCAGCTCTCAAACTGATACTTTAATCTTTGTCAATATGGCAATTCATCTATTGATTTGAAAAGATTTGAAAGACTGATTTTGGTGTTGTTTTTTTGTTTGTTTGTTTTTTTAAGTACTCCAGAAATGGTTTTGAGGGAAATATTAACAAAATTTCAAAGTAAAATCATCTCTTTCATTGTAAGTCTTGCACAATTTATACTTTTAGATAGGTAACAGTAAAATTATAACTGATTTCAGAATTGATTAAATTGATATTTAAGGAAATAACAATTTTTCAGGTCATGAGTAGGTGACTTGGGTTTCTTCTTCTTTCAGAATATTTTTCCCAGCACTTAGGAGAGTATGAAAATGTTCTATCTGTCTTGGAAGACTTAAACATTACCATACTGAAGGCAATGGACAAAACAAAGAAGGTAAGTAACAATTGTGAGGTCTTTTCATTTTGTTTAGTTGAATATGTATCCTTTTTTTTTTTTTTTATCTAGACAAAGTTGATAATTCATATTTAAGTTCTTCCAAATATACTTGGTTTTGTAGCAAAGTCCAGGAGGAGAAGGCTTGTGAAAATGGTAAGTATCAGCTCTAAAGTACAATTTGGATATAATCAAAATTGTCTTTGTGAATGATCAGAAGGATGTTCTTTATATTGTAGTACCCAGAGAGGGTTCCATGTCCCAGGCCAAATTTGGGAAAGTACTATCAACTTTTGGAAATAGTCTGAATTTGAAAAAATAATCCAAGTTTTTTGAAATAGAAAATGTCAGTAAAAAAATTAAATACCAAACTACGCTACTAACTGACATTAAATTAGGTAGGCAAGTGACTCCTGGAGACATACTGGGGCATTGTATTAGTGCTATTGTTAAATGTAGACTCCAGTATAGTTTTAAAAAGATTTAAAAGGACTGTAGTGGCTCAATTCACCGCAGTCACACCTGCTCATGCCCATATCCCAGGCAGGTGTCTGATCATAAGTACATAAAGAGATCTGGTAATACGCTCTTTTTCCTTGGCTACCCTCACCACAAGGCTACTGACTGGAAGGCAAGCCATCAACAGTCTAAAAGTTTTAGCCTATGTATTTGCTGAGATCTCATGGGGGAAAAAGTCTGTATCCTTCAGTCAATCAGCAATCAATGGGGAGAAAGCTGTGCTTCTCTAGCGAAGCTGTTATCTTTGGCATTCAGGCATTTGCAAGAGTACAGCACTCATACATTTTACATGAACTGCCGAAATAAAACCCTGGAAGTGTAGCTTGTTTATTTAGAGCTTTAGCCAGTAAGCTGAATGTCTCTCAGTTCACACTGTGCATCTTCCATTCCTAATGAAGTGAACGCGCACTGACTCACCGCCTCGTTGGGCTGGATGCTAAAGAGGAACAGATTAGTTCATGCAAGCTACACAGAATTCAAAAAACAGCAACAACAAGAATAAAAATCAAAATTGCTTGATTAGCCACATGTATAAAATGCTGCTAAAGGGCAGGACTCATCATATGATAACTACTGGAAGTAAATAGAGCACAGCATTTAAGAATTACTTCAGAAATTAATTACAGAGGAGAAGTCCCAGTGATCAGTTGTAAGAAGTAAGCATTGGCCTGACTAGAAAGTGGGCAAGAAAATCTGGAATATTAATAAATGTTATACTTGTTTGAGGAACCTCCTCCCCACCTCCCACCCCTCAAAAAAAAAAAAAAAAAAAAAAAGAAGAAAAGAACTTTAAGTTTTATCTTCCTGACTAAAGATTTAAGCTTAACGAGTTTTCTGTCTTGCAGGAATATCCCAATTGATTATACTTTAAGGGCAGTAAAACTAAAGCAAAGCTAACACTGAAAAAAAAAAAAAAAAAAAAAAAAAAAAAAAAACTTTTAATTCCATTTAGTAGACACAGTATGTGAACACCAAATATGAAGCATGTCCTTGAATATTCTAAAGGAGAGCTTTCTGCCAAGGATATACCCATCGACTACGTTTTTGTACAGAAATTAAATTCCCAATTCAGTCCTAGGAGCAGTCATAACAGGATCTCAGTTCTCAAGTGAGATGTCTGAAACAGATATACTGTGTAACCTGCTGTTGTAGCTTCACCTGGCAGGCAGCTCAGCACCACACAGTCTCACAATGGGATGGGGGAGAGAACCAGAACAAAGGTAAAACTCATGGGCTGAGATAAAGACAGTTTAATAGAACAGAAAAGGAAGGGAAAATAATAGAAGAATACACAAAGCAAGTGATGTACAATGCAGTTGCTCACCACCCACATACTGATGCCCAACTCATCCCTGAACAACACCCACCCACCCCAGACAACTCCCCTAGTTTTATTGTTCAGCATGGTGCCACATATTATGGGACATCCCTTTGGCCAGTCTGGGCCAGCTGTCCTAGCTCTGTCTCCTCCCAGCTCCTTGTGCACCCCCAGCCTCCTCACTGGCAGGGAACTGTGAAAGGCTGGGCTTCCACTCCTAATGCAAAAAAAAAAAAAAAAAAAAAAAAAAAACTGACATTGTACCAATCTAGTTCCTTAAATAGGCACTATTAGTCCTTAATAAAGTCACTAGAGTATTTACTACCATCTTCTAAGCAAAAATCTAACTAGAAAAATCCTATATAGAAGAGAAGCCCAAAACTGAAGACCTACACCCTTTGACAGCTACAAAGACATGGTGAATCTAGAGTGGCAGACTCCATTTTTAATGACCAGGATGAAATTTCCTAGGACCAAATTATCTCCTATTAGAAACCAAAAGCTAAGTCCAGGCCCCTGTTCTTCCAAAATCAATAAATGGCACATAGAGGTTTCAGTACTACATCTCATTATCAGCAATAAAATGCAAAGGTAATGCATACTGTCAGACACAGCAAAAGATGAATATTTTACCAGAATACTGGCTATATTTAGAAAACATTTTCATTTATACATGTCTGTGTCCTTTGGTTGACAGTAAAAGCTCAGACTGAACCTGAACTCCACTCCACAGAACATGAGGCTGACTACAAACCAGTCTTCAAGGTTGCCGCATGCTTTCTGTCCTGTTTGACTTTTCGTGGATTTGGGAAATCTTGGTGCCTCTGTCAGGCTCTGCTAGACTTTCCCAGAGAAAGTACCATTTCACATAGGCAGTCTTATATATCTAGAAGGAAAAGGAGCAATTTCGTATCTTATTCATTTTATTTATCCAGTTCATGGTCAGATGAACAATCACCACTCAGTCCTTCCTATAGGAAATCTCTGCTTTCCAATCAATTTTTATTGCTGGTTCTCAGTAGATACTTTGCATTAGAAGCAGCTGCAGATCTGGAGCCTGAAATAAACTGCTCAGCTCGTTTCCAAGGAAACTCCTGACAAAGATGACATGTCAGTCTTCAAGGAAAAGCTAAACAGCAGATCAGAATGTCTGAAAAATATTAAAATGTAATACATAAGCGTTCCTTATTCCAGACATAAAACCCCAAATTAAAACAAAAAAAAGTCTCTATACTTTTTTGGCATACACATAACTAAATTTGATAAAACCAAATTGTGTGAAATTACTTGACTCACATCCTTAAATCTAGTACAAAAGCATACACCAAAAGAGCTTTGTACATGAAATAGATTCGACTCTTCACATTGTCTTGTGGAGTTTTGTTTGTTTTTAACTCACCATGAGTCTTGGAAATCATATACAGTGATGAATAAACACTTCAGGTGTTGTTCACAAACATTCCCAACCTGTTCAGCCTTAAGTCAGAAAAATCTCCCACAGACAGCAATTCAAGTTCAACTTAACTACAGACCCTTAGTTTTAAATCATGATCAACCAAATTGTCCCTGTTTCTTCAAATTATTTCCAGGTGTAGATATTTTTGAACCAACAGATTAGCAGATAACAGACTCCTACAAGGCAATTAGAGTGTAATTGCTGTGTACTACATTGACCTCTGTGGTTTGAAAAGGTTGTCAGTACAGCAAGTACAGCTTTCCTAAAATGAACTTTTTCTAGTCTTCCAGTCCTGTACTATCTGATAAATGAAAATATTGAGTCATCTGCAGGACAAAACATTCCAGTCTTCCAGCAATTTCAAAACGCTTTGAAACCAGGCTTTCTTTGCTATTCTGGGGTCAGATCCTTCCAGCCTAACCAAACTAAGCAGCAGCTGACTGTTTTGGTAGTCTTATTCAAGCAAGTGTGAATGTTCCCAGATCTTGATGTGGTACAATGAGTAGGAGGGGAGAAAAATCCAAATTTCAGACTTTTTTGCTGAGATAAAGACTTACAGGCCAGTATATCAGGTGGGAGAACAGGAAACCCTCGTTGGTATATGAATGGCTAGTGCTCTGCCGCTTGAAGGGAAGGTGCTAAGCTAAAAATGCAGGCAGAAAATGCAGATGTAGAAAGGAACACCTTCTAGCAGGGAAAATACTTTTTTTTTTTTTTGTAATTGCAAACTTTACATTAGTATACAACATACTTTAAATACAAAAGACATCTTACGAGAGTATGCCTGATAGCTATAGCCCTTCTGTTTTGGTGCTGATCCCTTGTGTTTTATCTTTATTTGAGGAAGGGTAATGCGCCTGTGGATTTTTAGAGGAACTTGTGCTATTTAATATTTCATTATTTCTCTCCTCAGGATGGAGAGTGTGTGCAAGTTGCTTTTCCAGGAGTGGTGAGGACATTTTTCTCATCACTTATTTTTCTTGTACCTGCCAGGTTGATATTTTCCTGATCAAAGTACAAGCTGGGATAGTTCTGTGTTTCCTGTTTGTTCTTCATCTTATATACAGGAAATATTAAAATTTAAAGACTCGACAAACATTTACAGAGGCACTGGAAGGCTTCTTTCTTTTTCTTTTTTTTTTTTCTTCTGACATCTTTTATAACAAGACACGGAAGTATAGTCAATTAAAATATTTGATCTTAACATTTCCATTAACCAAATAAACATAACACTTTTGGCAAGCTGCATTTTTATTCCAGTCACATAAAAATATTATGAAGAGAAACACTGTAACTGACAGCATACAATCAGTCACTGAGTAAAGAGGTACGTAGATGAAAATAGAGCAGGTATTTCTAGGTGCTTGACATGTTGTTTCAATTGACTTCAATGGGCAACTTGTGAATACTGAAAATCAGAAACTAACAGATGAAAGCATCTTTCTTCTGTAAGTTATCATACCATAAAAGTGCTGCTATTTGTCAGCTACTCAGTAAGAACAAGTTTTGTTCTATCATTTGTATTCCCTGTAGTCTATAGTTTATGGCAAATGCATCCTGCTGATGGTAGTGAACTAATCTAGGCTCAGTGAACATGCAAAAGCTCATTTAATCACAAAAAATATCATTTTCATATGAAATGAAGTTGACAATGTAGAGGTATTTGGGGGTTAAACAGAGGCATCTAGTGATATTTAGAAAACCTGGGTTCTTCAGTATGTCCAAGATGTCTCCACAAGCCTGGCAAATAGGACACAGGACCTCCAGGAGAACTTCCAGGAGACCCAGGTGAAGCATGAAGCCCTCTTTGGGCACGAGACTCCATTTTATGTACCTGAATAGCTCTGAGGTTACTGAAGCATTTTTCCCAGGGGAGATGTCACACAGAGGAAGACATGGTGACAGCTTACCCTGGTCCAACAGTTCCTGTAACAAGAAGTCAAAACACCCATCCTAGGTTCTTTTTTTTTTCTTTTTTTTTTTCTTTTTTATTACTAGCTTTAGCACACTTCCCTGTCCTCCTGCCTCCATCCTTCCTTTTTGACAAGAAGTCATTCTCCAGCCAGGCCTGGTCCCCACGTGTTCCGATGTGTCCCCATCACCATCACTAACACCCATGCAGTGAGGTCTTGAGAGAGAAGCAGGGGCCATTTCAGACAATTTCATACATCTGTGCTGCTGGAAGTCTAACCACAGGTGTCAGGTGGCCAAGTGACTGTGCTGGGGGATTTCAGGATGGGACATGCTTCCTTCTCCGTGATTTCCATGGCTGTTGGCTTGAGCCTCTCCTAACCTATTACTCTACCATGGACATGACAATGGCCCTGACATACAGGGTACCAACTCTTATCATACTGGAGTAACAATTAAAATTCAGACTTTTTGCATCAGCCTGTTGGTGAAACAGTAGAAATTGGGAATTGTGAGAGCAACTGACCCCGGCAGAGATGCTTCCTTGGGAGAACAGCCCTAAGTGGCCATGTGCTTTTTCCTTTTTCCCCACAAATGCAGTCTGTACCACTCATGGAGCTGTCTCCAAAGTGACTTAAGACCACTAGACCTGTTGTAAGAGTGATCTGACCTTCAGCAATAAAAAGCTTCATACCTAAGCTGTTTCTTATATTATATTGAGTATACATATTAGATCAGATATTTTAAACCCAAGAGCAAATTATGGAATAGCTCCTATATTTTTAAAAAATGTAAACTACAACTGGCTTACGTAGTTAACAGTGCTTATAAAATGAAACTTTCATCCAGTGGGTAAGAGTGGAGCTTGACCCTGTATAACTTTCTGAAATGCAAATCCAATAAAGCCGGCATGTTTTAATTGGAGCCTATTCTGTTCTAGGCCCAAGGCTGATCATTTCCATGCAGTCCATAAAAAGTGAGATAAGAAGAGAATATTACTTTAGGCACTGCTGCCTCATCAACATAACACATATTCAGTCAGATTCTAAAATAGTTTTAATGCGGGGTAAAAAGTATTTAAATAATGTGGAACACCCCCCCACACACATTGTAGATGGCACTTGCCGTCTATATGAACTGTAACACAATAGCAACCTCCTGGACAGACTTGTCAGTACAATAGGACTTTTTTAAAACAAATATTGGAGAAGTCCCCCTTAATCTTTACCTCTTTGTCTTCTTTTCATCATCCTTATTTCATTGTTTTCATTCCATGTCTTATACCTCTTTTCTTCTTCAAAAGTACAGCAAGAAGTTTCCTCCACAGATGAAAGCCAGAAAGTCCTTTGGCCAGAATAAGTACTAAGTACTTATAAGTACAGAATAAATACTAAGTACTTTTTCAAAACTGAATCAAGAAAGAAATGACCTCTGGGTGCACAGTTCTCTTTTAAATACAGTTCTGCAGGTTTTCTTTTGGAGACAAAAGCACTGCAAACTTACATTGAAAGGAAGGGCAGCCAAACATACAAAATGAGGGATGGGATGCTGCAAAATTTCTCCTTTTCAAACTGCAGTCTTTTCTTTGGAGGAACTTTTCTTCCTCCTTTGAAACTATTCTGTGAGGGAGACCAAATGATCTGTCTCTGATAGCTGGGGACCAGCCTCAGTGAGCTAGCAAGCAGCTCTTAAGCAGCAATAAAAATGACTGCTTCATACCGAGCATTTAAATGTGTAAAACATTTCTTAAAAAAGATGGAAATGAAAGATGATTTCTATTTTCTAGAGCAATCAAGTTCTGAAATAGTCTGTCAATCACTTGGGACAAAAAGAAAAACAAAACAAAACAAAACAACCAACAAAACCAAAACCACCACCATTAAAAGAAAACCAAAACACACTGCTTTTTACATGTTGCTTATAATAACGTAGGAAAGGAAGTGTGTTTTATGCAAGAATAAGATGCTGCATTCATTGACTGACATAGCAAGTCTAATTCTTTGCTTCTATGAAATCATTTATTTTTCTGCTTTGCTCAAAAAAAAGTCTAAGGAAATCAATGCGGCCTTGTTATTATTGGAAAACTTCTTGAATAGTCTAAAAATAAGAACCAGTCAAAGTAAGAGAGAAGATTATAGGAGCTGAAACAGTAATACAGGGACATGCAATTTAGTTACCAATGGTGCATTTATAGTAATTATGTAAATCACTGCTCTTTTGTAGGTTGATACCTATTATAAACCAGAATACCTTGATTTTTTTAATTGCATGTTTGAGTAATAGTAACAGTAGCTATTATGTAAATTATAATCCCAAACAAAATAACTGTGAAGAAAAAAAATAGATAAGCAAATGTCAACAATAGAACTCCATGTCTAACATTCTGTTTGAGTGAAAATAAAGTTTCAAATTGTTGGTTTTTTTTTTGTTGTTTTGTTTTGTCAAAATCTGTGTTAAATCAGCTGGCACCAGTTTTTGCCCATGACTAGAATTTATTATCAGATTTTATAGAATCATAGTCTTGGTCTCATTGAAATTGCACTTTTTGCAAACGCAATTTCTTCAGAATCAATGTAAACTGTATTACATCCCTGCTACCTGAGAATAATATCAGGTAGGTATTAGTTTATCCTGCTTATTCATGCTTATTCTGCTTTGAATCCAGTTCATTTGTCCCTTACATTCATCAATATATTTTTTCAGGTCAGTTTCAGTCTAAAATACCATAGCCATCTAGTATTTTGATGTTTTAAAGTGGACAAAACAACCAGATTCCATTGGAAGTGAAAAGCAGAGCAAAAAGGAGCACCCTGTAGTATTCCTTATAAAGAAAGATAAATCTTTTTGTGATGAAGATTACATAAGAGACTGAAGGTAGACAAGTGAAGTTCAAGACAGAGGGAGCAGCTGTGGAAATAAGGCAGTATGCAATGACTATTTTTAATAGTGTAAGGCAACTGATAAAAATACATTACCGCAACCTAATGCGTTTCTTAACTGCTCACAGTTAATTCTTCTTGTATATTTGATTGCTTCAGGCTATATTTTAATTACAGTTAACCCTATTACACTAGTTTAACTGGCCATATATTGTAGGTCCTTCCACTACAGTGACAAGGGGTTTTGATTCTTGTAATTATTTAGAAGGTGTTTTGAATCTCATAATTATCTAGCAGGGGTAAGACATCAATTAAAAGATCATAGACAAAGGAGAGAGTTTCAGGAAGAATTAACCCTTTCTGAATATCACATTAGAAAACCTCACAAAATATTTATTATCTAATACTACGTCAAGGAATGAATGTTGAAAGATTTTCTGTAAATTCATGGTTTTCACAGAGAAGACAAAGGGAAAGTCAGACAGGAAGCAAGTGAAAGATGTGGCTGCCTACTCATTAGCCTTTATGTGACCTGCACTGCCAGTGGCCAACCTCAGGAATACAAAGTTGAATTGAGGAGGAACATCCTACCCTTCTGGACAGAAGTTGGCCTCGTTACAGGGAAAAAAAAAAGGGGGGTGTTAATTCTTTGGCCAAAAGAAGAACAAAAGAAGATAATTTTAGTAAAAATAAATAAATAAAATAAAAAACAGTTCCTTTTTCATTCTAGGGAAAAAAAAAAAAAAAGGATCTGAAACCCTTACATACTGCCCATGCAAAGAAATTTCTCTATTTCTCACAGGCGCATCATTCAGCTGTAGTATCAGACCAAGCATATCCCCTTTAAAATATTAACAGTGTTCATAGTTACATCTACATAAGGAGAGAGGATTCTAAAGAAAACTTTGTTATATTGAATAAACATTAAGTTCTAAAGACTAGACTTTTTTGTCTGAACCCTGAAGAATTGTCAAAAGTTTTGAACAAAAGAAAATTGAAAAGAGTGGAGTAAAGCTGATGCCTTTGATGCAAGTTAAAATTTTGATGGGAATTTTTCAACAATCCTTTTAAACTGAACAAAGATAGAAAATGGTAACAACAATATATCAGAGTAATAAATTATCTTGTCACTAAGCTCCTGCTGCATCTATCTTTTAGGAATTGTTCCCCTTTGCAGGCACAGTTGGTTCTCATATTCTCCTTCCAGCTAATATAGCTATAAAACTGATTAAATGCAGTCTACAAAGAACCATCCACAAATCTTTTCTTTTGACCATGGATGTCATGACCTAAATTCTATGGGTTGATTTCTTTGCATTCCCTAATTTTTTGTGATACAGTCTTGCCAGGGGTTAGAATTGGAGTCTGGATCCTTTTTGCATAAATATATATGCTCGACTGTTTATCAGCTGTTTGTTGTAAACTTACCTGAGGAGAGGGATGCTGGTGACAGTACTAAATATATATGTATGCTAAATATATCATCCGAATAGTGATATATCTGCTAGGAGGCAGAGAGGATCCTATGACTGAACAGCTATTTTTATCTAGGGACATTATTAAATGAAATTTTAGAATTTCATTGCACACTATTTTCTATCTATAAAATTTAATATAATGATTGCTATTGTGAGTCAGGTCAAACGCAGATTAACTCAAAAAGCTTCAAGCAATGAATTCTAAGAACTTGTGCAGGCATATTCCAGAGATTCACCCCTTTCCTCTCTTTCTAGGTCCTTATCAGTGTAATGAAAACTCTTGGGAACTCCTTTGATCTTTTTTTGATCTTTGATAGTTACTGGGTCAGAAGGAGACAATGTTCAGATTTTCCTGATAGTAGAGATATGCTAATAGTCTTAAAAATATATATATTAAGTAAATTAATAACCATGTCTTTAAGCGTGAAAGTGTGAAAGTGCATAGAAATAACTTCATAACAGGAGGAAAAAAAATCTAGCCATTTTCCTGTCAATATCTATCAAAACCCCCAACAGCTTTGACACTTTTATTCTTACGACTTTCTCCCAGTAGCAGTATTACAGATATTTCTGCTACCTGATGATATGAAACACAGCAAAAGCACAGCTACGTTTCTTTAAGCTACCTGGTGGTCTTAGTAGGATTTAAATAAGAGTTACTTCTTATTCATCCGTGAATTTTGTACATATTATTGTTGTAAGATGTAACAAGATACTATTGTATTACCCTTTCAATAATCCCAGTAAAGGAGAGTGTTAGACAGTGATGGTGGATACTTTTTATAAAACCATAGAATCATTAGGGTTGGCAAAGACTTACGATCCGGTCCGACCACCACCCCACTACCAATGTCACCAGACCATGTCCCTAAGCACCATGTCCAACCTTTCCTTGAACACCCCCAGGGACGGTGACTCCACTGGGCAACCTGTCCCAGTGCCTGACTGCTCTTTCTGAGAAGAAATGTCTCCTCATTTCCAACCTAAACCTCCCCTGGTGCAACTTAAGGCCGTTCATATGTCATTGGTCTTACATCAGCATTGTAAGTTGTTATGTCTCTAGACAGAATTTAAACATGCAATTTATTTGAAATATAATACCTTAATAAACTTGTAACATTTGTGCCACATTTTAAAATTGAATTTGAATCTACCTAATAGTTTGAGATATTATGCATTCACTCACTCTTATAAAGAGGATACTGTGAAAGTTGCATTTGTGTGCAGTCATAAGACAACACAATGAAATGAAAAGGGCATGAATTGTTCTTCATTTCAGCACAGCTACTCTGATTACTTTTATATCCTCATTTTAAAATCATAACCTGGGGCACTATCCCATTAATGTAGGCTTTAAACATACAGGGCAGGTCTGCTGCCCTTCTATGACCAATGACAATTTAAATAGATTATTCTTTACTGATTTTGACTCAATGATAAGAACTTTTCAGTTGCTTGAGGGTGTTTTCTGTAAAGACATGTAAGCAATTTTTTATTAAATTATTTTGATATGACACATAAAATAGGAAATAGAAAATTGCAGCCATATGACGGTAATAAATGCTATAACTAGTGCTACAAATAAGGTACAAAAATGTAAAATAGTGTTATATGACATAAACTAATATATAGTAAAACAGAAATATAGGAAGGAGAGGCCAAGGGAACTAAATTTGTTCAGACTGGACAAGAGGCTGAGGGAAGACATAATTCTTCTACCTGAAGGAGTGCTGTGGAAAAGGCAGCACAATTGTTTGGGGGTGCATAGCAAAAGAACAAGAGGCAACAGCTACAGCTTGCAAAAAGGAAAAGTCTGTCTAGATGTACGGAAAATAATTTTCACAGTGAGGATGGCACAACACCGGACCAGGCTGCCCAGAGAGACAGCAAAATCTCCATCCACAGAGATGTTCAGAGCTCAGCTGGACAGCCCAGAGCAGCCTAGCTTAGAAGTTGGCCCTGCTCTGAACAGAGGCTGGGCTACATGACTGCCAGATGGCCTTTACAAGTAAGCTTGTGGGGATTTTGCCTCTGATCCCACCCATTCTAAATGAGTTAAGTTTTCTCTTTCTTCTAGACATGTTTAGTTGGCTTGCCCCAAGTAAATGAAGACAGGCATCCCTCTCCTTCCCCATCTCAGCTTTCTGCTTTTCTGATAAATGGGTCAGTGCTGCACCAGGTCTATCAAGAGGTTGGGGGCTGGAACCAGGGCTCAAGAGGATCCAGAGAGTCACTTAATCTGTAGCATCTCTGAGATGTAAACTCCCTCAGGAGACTCCTACTCCGCCTTTGTACAAGGAGAACCTTTTCTGCACCTTTTAAGGTAGCTGTAAGCCAATTTTAAAGAACACAGTGACCTTTTCCACAGGGAAATCATTCATTATATGTATTTTCACTAGCATTAATAGAAACTCATATCTTAGCTGCTCACAAAGGTCACAGTTGTCTCTTGATGAAGGCGATATGGAAAATTGCCCTCATTCATTCACAATCAGTAAAACCAACAACCAGAGCGATATGTTAACACAGACTTATTTCATTTGGACTGCCCAAACTGTTGTGCAGTATAATGTGTATGCTAATGAACTGTAATTTACAGTTAATGACATTCAGGAAACAGGCCATTTTTCTAGTTTATGTACAGAGGCCATCAGTGTGTCCCATTATTAATTGGCAGTGCAGTAGGCTAACAATACAAATGCTCTGCTTGCCAGCTAAGCTGATTCTAACATAATATACACTTAATAAATTGGTACACACTTTTCTTAATTCAAAATTAACATTTTCTTTCATCTGGTGAAATGTTGTAAGAGTGCCCATTTAGCAAAATGGAAATTAAGGCCTTTTTCTATAGGAAAGAGAATGGTGAAATGACAAAGCATGGTTGGTAATTCCTCATTGCTAAGAATTGCAGTTGAGATGTAATTGGAATTGTAACTGAAAGTCTTTTTCCCTCCATGGCTTGAATTATGATAATGTTAATGATTTATATATGCAAAGTACTTCCTTGCATAATCTTTTTTTACAAAAGAATTTTACAAGGACCATTAGGAGTAGTTAGCTGTCAGTGGGTAGGAGTTTGGACACCAGCAAGCTGGTTAAACCTTAAAATCCCACTTACATGGGAGCCACATCAAATCCATGTAGAAGGGATGTTGCCTGTTGAACCCTTTGATTGGGGTATACAGAGACACCCCATTTAAAGCAATGGAAATATTCCCACTGGTTTCAGTCTATGAATTAACCATGTTTGTAAATATGATGGAAAGTTAAATGGAAATTTAAATGATATCTGTAGAAATTATTTTTATTTTTTTTTAATTCTCTTAGTAATTAAAGAAAAATATTGAATAGCCATTTGCCCAACTGGCAAGATGTGTTGGAAACACCAATATTTTCATAAAATATAAATATAAGGAAAAAGTCTTTGATAATTCTAGACTCCCACAGTTAGCATCCTGCCTAACCTTTCTTTTCATAAAGACTCTATGTACCTGAAAAGGTAGCCCTAAACCATTTTCAGAAATCACAAGGACCTTTTCCACAGGGAAGCCTGTAAAGATACAATTAAAGGACAACAGAACCAGAACAAAAAGGGATAAATCTTGGTGTATGCATAAACCTGAAGTCAGTCTTATTAAAAATCCATTAAGAGCTTTCACATGCAGGAAAGCATTTCTGAAGTAGTTAGGAAGCAGCCAACTTTAGACAAGTGTTGGCAAGTATTACATAGCTAATGTTTATATCATCCCCCATCAGCAAGGGCCTGCCTGAGCAGTTTGCAAAATGATGTGCATTTAAGCTGTAATTCAGCATGCTGGTGTCTTACTTCCCATGACTACAAGCAGGAAGCTATAAAGAAGTATCTTTAGGGATTACTTTTTGGATACACAAAATTTTAAGACACACTGGTTATCCTCCTCTCCTTGTGATATTGCTTTGATATTTAAAAACTTATAAGAAACGGTCAGTTCTATCATGTTTTGTTCATTTCCAAGCACTGGTGAAAACTGAGAAAATAAACTTAACAGGGATCTCAGCTAAAGGGTTTTCCTTAGCTATTCATACTACACAGATTCACACACCTTGTTCTTACAAGGTGTTCTTTTGGTTGTAGAGTGCGTGCCTCACACCTGATTCATTTGAAGGCAGAAAAAATAAATATAGATGAGTATGAAGGTCCTGGTCACATAAGTAACTGATGGTTCATGGGTGGCTCAACATGTAAGTTTTCTGTAGCAGTCTTGCAGCAAGAACCAGCTTAATAGCCTATATTGTGAATAGAGAGAAGGTGCTTTTGAAGCAATTATCATACAATCTTTTGCTTTACATTTAAATTTCAAAACATCCCATATTTTTGTTCTGATTACAAACATGTACATGCAAAAATCAAACAAATTCAAAGAGAAGTCTAAAAGTCAGAAAAACATTTCAGCTGTAATTCACATTGGGAAGACAAGGGGAGAGCTTAAAATCTGATTCCTTGTGTGATGGAGAGAGCAGCTCTATGAATTTTTCAAAGACATTTTTCTGTTTTAAGCCTGTGTTCAAACATGGAGCTGATTTTGTTGCAGATCTTGATGGGATCAACTGGAACTTTCAAATCAGGGCATGTCTTACACTGGCCCAGAGCAAGACAAATGCTAGATTCATTAATAAGTTTAAAGAAAAGCCCAGATGGGCATCATTGTGCTGAATGTTCTACTGCCTGTAAGCGCTGAGGGAGGAAAACCTGGAAGAATGGGGGAAAAAAAAAAAAAAGAAAAAAAAAAGGAAATTAAAAAAAAAAAAAAAAAAAGAAAGGAAATTGTGAATGAAATCATGGATACAAGGAACCTGGGGAAAGATGTGCAAGGGCTTTAAGTCACAGACTGGTCTGAACTTCTTAGTTCCGCCAGAAATAAAATATCTCTATCAAAGAATAATTACAAGGGCAAAACCTCTATCTAATTATATAAGCAAAATAGGCACAAATATTTTTGAACACATTAAATATACTGAAAATGTAGTTGTACAAAGAAACATTACAGACTGATAAATATAGATACAATAATAAGCAAGTTTCAACTGAAAGAACACTTAGACACATTTCATATAATTATGAAATAAGTAGATATACAGTTTCAAAAATAATTAAGCAAATTACAGGAACAAAAGTCTGTCAAGGACTGCAACATTCAAAAGACACTATTTCTGGCACTGGCAGTCCTTGAGCCAAACTGCTGGTGCTTTTCAAGGCAGCATCCCTCAACACGTGTCCTGCTCAAAGCCTCTTCCCGTAATCAATGGGAGAGAGACAGGCCACTTGACTAGAGAAATGGCTTTTTACAAGAGTCGATGTGAATAAAAATTTTAAATTCACTTCTATAGCTGTCAATCGTATCTTGTTTTTTCCATACTTAAGAAGTAATGTGGTATTGCAATCAACTGGAGTTAGGAAATGTGCAGAAAAGGTAGATTTTTTTTTAGTAGAAACGATGTTGTGGAAGTGTGTACCTGGGCCTCTCTGAGCTTGGGTGGATTCAGCATCCGTACCTGAAAATTCAGAGGTCCTTTCATCCATAAGCATACAGGTTGCCTGTGCAGTTTGCATGTATAAGCACCAAAACATCCAGCTGCCTCCTTTCTGAACTAAACCTGAATCTTTCCTCTCATATTTCTAACAGTAGGCAGATCCTTACCTTTTCCTTTTTTTTCTTCCTTTTTTCTTTTTTTCCTTTTTTCTTTTTTCTTTTCTCTTTTTTTCTTTTTTTCTTTTTTTAATTCAATTTTTAGGACTATCAGGAAGCTTCTAATTTGGAGCAGTTTGTGACTCGCTTTCTTCTGAAGGAGACACTGAACCAGCTTCAGTCCCTCCAGACCTCTCTGGAGTGTGCCATGGAGACCACGGAGGAGCAGACTCGGCAGGAAAGGTCAGCAAACTGCAGTGATGGGCATGAAGGGTGAGTGGGGTCACCACCAACCTCCGAGACCATTTAATGTTTCATCCAGCACCCTGATGTAGGGAATCACCAGAGAAATGAGGATATTTTTTATTCCACAATGGAACTCATTGATAGTAATAGGAGTTTTGCTCAAGTTGAATAGACGGTTTCCACTCTGATCCTATAGTGGGCTGCATGTAGGACTGAGAAACTACTGAGTGAGATCATTTGGTTGCACCCTAGCCTCTGCTCCTTTGACTTCTTGTAAAATCCATTGACTATTTCATATCAAATGCAGAAACCAGAGCAATGCAAGGTGAAGAGCTCTGAAATTACCAACATCATTGACTGCCTCCTTGTTTGCTTCTTCCAGCTTTATATTGTTGTTTTGTTTTTGTTTTTTTTTTCCAATCCTGTTTGCACGACAGTCCCAACATTGAGAAACAGCCAGGGTCTTGCTGTAACATGGGGCCTACAGTATTGGTTTACACCTAAGTCTATAAATTCTCCATCACCTGCGCAATCTATATACAGGTTTAGCTGAATTTAATAGCATCACCTCATAGATGAGAATTTGTAAGGTCAAGGACCACAACATTTTTGAATAGGAACTTGGCTTCATGGATTTGTTTTCCTTGGTATGCTATTGTTTAAGATGATAGGGAAAGCAAAGTACAAACTGTTTTTTCATGGGCAAAGAACTCAGTGCTTTGTATGTTTCAAAACACATAGCTTTTTCTTGGAAATGACATTTTCTTGATTGCTTTGCTGTTGGATATGAGGTTTCTGAAGTACATGGACGACATGCTGGGTGGGGTTTTGTGCTGGCAGCTTGACCACAGGATCAAGCAGGTTTTGGAGGATGGGGGTGTACAGGGTATTGTCGTGGTTTAACCCAGCCGGCAGCTAAACACCACGCAGCCGTTCGCTCACCCTCCCCCCTCCCTCTCTGGGATGGGGGAGAGAAATGGAAAGTGAAGCCCGTGAGTTGAGATAAAGACAGTTTAATAAGACAGGAAAATAATAATAATAATAACAAAAATAATAATAACAATAATAATAATAATAATACAATGGTGATAATAGGAAAGTAATAATAATATGTACAAACAAGTGATGCACAATGCAATTGCTCACCACCCGCTGACCGATGCCCAGCCTAACCCCGAGCAGTCCGGCCCCCCTCCCCTGGCTAGCCACCCTTATATATTGTTTAGCATGACATCAGATGGTATGGAATACCCCTTTGGCTAGTTTGGGTCACCTGTCCTGGGTCTCTCCCCTCCCAGCTCTTACTGCACCCCCAGCCTGCCTGTTGGCAGGAGAGAGCAAAAGGCTGAGATGTCCTTGGCTTGGTATAAGCACTGCTCTGCAACAATTAAAACATCGGGGTGTTATCAGCACTCTTCTCATCCTAAGCCAAAACACAGCATTCCACCAGCTACTAGGAAGAAAATTAATTCTGTTCTAACTGAAACCAGGACAGGTATGCACAGTATAAGTACCCATCTATTCATGTGTACTTCTTTCTAGGCTCCCCACACACTTGGTAGGAGAGAAAGAAGTCTCTAATGGCCAGTTCAGAGCTAGAACTTAACTCTAAACCATCCTCTGCAGTAATCACAGGCTTCTTCTCTGACTTGCCTTTTAGGGTAGCCCCTGTAGAAAAGCTATCTAGAAAAAAGTGTGGGAAGTATCTTTGTAACTTGACCCACTAACTTGGGTGTATAGGATAAGGAGCTGTGATACTTTTGAAGCCAAATATATTCCCCATTTTCTGAGGTAGCAATAGAAAAGCCAGACAGAGTCAGAACTTTAACTACAGCTATTTTGGAGAAAATGGGGTTATTTTCTACTGCAAATGCCTGAGACCTTTTGTAAAATCATCTTTAATTATGCTTAACTTAACTGAGGGGCAAACTGTCTGACCCACTAAGGCACTCCTAAGCTAATTTAAGTCTTCACACTGGGGAACTGCCATAATTTGGCTTACAGTTAAGAGATTTTATCCTGTTCGTGTGCTGCAGCAAGTACCATCCTAAAATATCTCCTTAATATAGTTAAATCTTCTCAATTTAAAGTTCATCTCTCATGTTCAGCTCTTCTTATGATCCCAGTTCCTCTGCAGAGGTGAGAGAAAACTCTTATGAACCACAAGAAGACACTGGGAGACTGGCTCCTCAGACTGGGGAAGAACCACAGGCAGACCTCAAGTTTTCCTTCCCTAAAAGAAAGGTTTAGGACAACATAACCTTCCCTTTTTTTCCCATCTTTAATGCCTAGTGATCTAGTCTAGTCATTAAAGTCATTAAAAACAGAAATGATTATTTGTAGTGAAAATCTGGAAAAGAATTCAGTAGCCTCAGTAGCTCTGTGTCCTTTTTTAATTTAAAGGAGCAGATACAAGGACATTAAAACATACTTCTGAAAACAAAAAGAGGAGACATGCTCTCCCACACACATTACCTTATGAACTGTCCTGTGTTTCTGTGTAGACAAGGCCCAACAAAACCAGAGGTGCTCTCAGTTCAGTGGCCAGGAAAACGCTCAGCTCGAAGGCTGCAAAGGAACAACAGCCTATCGCCAAACAGCCCTCATTTTAACACAGGTAAGGCATATCACATTTTAAATATATACAAAACATATGCATAAACACACAGAGAAAAATATATGTTTATCTTCCTCTCAAAGCTTTAATATAGATGTGCGAACTCATTCAGGTGGTTTACTGGCAGAAACCTTCAATTTAATACAGGAGATATTAGCTCAAACTGTAGGGAAAATAAATGTAGCCAAAGATATGAAGCGAAATATATATATATATATATATGTAAATAGGGGCCAAATTGGGATATTGTTTTGGGGCTGGTGGTTGAGCCAGCATTTCTTAGGTAATATTTATAGCCTGTAGATAAGAGTGAAACAGTGAGGACATAACTTATATGGAAGCAAATTCTCATGGGATGACTTAAATCCCAGCTGAGGGGAACAAATGAGAAACAGAAAAGGAAAATACAAAATCTGAAGGAAAAGAAGTATTTCATTTATTAAATTGTTAAAGGTTATACAAAAAAAAATCTGATACAGCATCTGTGGGATATACTTGAAAATAATCACAGACTCCCAGGGTGGCTGAGGCTGGCCACCCGGTGCCACCCGTGCCGAAGCAGGGACACCCAGAGCAGGGTGCCCAGCACCACGTCCAGGCGGCTGCTGAAGGGTTCCAAGGAGGAGACCCCACAGCCTCTGGGCAGCCTGTGCCAGGGCTCCGTCACCCGCACAGCACAGAAGGGCTCCTGGTGCTCAGGGGAAGCCTCCTGGGGGCCAGGTTGTGCCCAGGGCCTCCTGTCCTGGCACTGGGCACCACTGCACACAGCCTGGCTCCATCCTCCCTGCACCCCCCCCCCCCTCAGGGATTTGCAGACAGTGATGAGATCCCCTGGGCCTCCTCTTCTCCATGCTGAGCAGTCCCAGCTCCTTTCCTTCTAGGAGAGCTGCTCCAGGCCTTTCATCATCTTCATGGCCCTTTGCTGGACTCTCTCCAGTATGTCCAGGTCTCTCTTGTACTGGAGGCCCCCAGAACTGGACACACTGCTGCAGGTGTGGCCTTACCAGTGCTGAGCAGAGGGGCAGGATCACCTCCCTTGACTTGCTTGTGATACTTGGCCTAATGCAGCCCAGGGAAACATCAGCCCAGGGTAACATCAGCATGTAGTTTTCTTTCTGTGTTGGATTTCTACTGTATCTTAAGAAGAAAGAAAATCGTTCATACAGACAAAATCATGCTTTGCCTTAGTTACACCAAAATGAACATTGAAATAATTGCAGCACATTCTTTTGAGAAACAAAATCATTTGCAAGCTAAGTTAAACATTTCTACAAAATAAATGAAGTACTATGTTCCAGCATTTAGTAACACTTTATTCTTTATTATTTATGTTTTTCAAAGGCTGGACTGAGGAAGACAGCCAGTGGATGACCCAGATAAACAGACTCCAGAAGCTGATTGACAGGCTGGAAAAGAAGGTGTGCATTTCTGTTCTTCTGGTTGTTCGCTCACTCTCAGTAAAGATTTATGATGCAATCCTGAAACTACAAATGCTCGTCAATGTCCCAGTGACAATCTTCCCAATCAATAGTGCCTGAAACTTCAACACCACCTAAGTGAGCTAACACTCATTATGTGCCTACATTTTCCTTTTACTTTCTTCATTTCTCTTTCATGAAAGCACAATCTACTAAACATATACAGAACTCATTTTTGGAGCTGACAAATTGTCAAGTGTATTTAATATTGTATGTGCACATACAGTATGTACATAAAGCACACTCCATGCATATAACAGTAATAACACTAATAATACACAAAAACAGCATCCTGGGACAGTTAAGGTCATTGCCTGTGTAACACAGTTTGGAAGAAAATGACTAAAATAATAGATAAAACTCAGGCTTCATGTAAAGCTACAAGATTAACTAATTTTTTTATTTTCTAGATAAAAACAAAAATAACTCATTTTGACAAAACAATATGGCAAATTAAAAAATAAGCATTTTATTTTGCTTTGAGGGATTTTAACCCTTCCTACAAAACACATAACAACTTGAAAATGGAAGCATAGCTTCAAATGAAAAAAAAAATAAAAACATAAATTTTGATCCAAAAGTTTGGGTTTTCTGCATGCTTTCCCTTCCTCAAACTCAACCCAACTCCATAGACAAAGTTTTTTGGATGAATTCAATCAAAATTCTAAAAAAATCTGAAAAAAAATTACTGGACATTTTCATAACTACTTATTCCCCATCCACAAGCCCCACCATGAGAAACTGAGTTCACCACAAGGAATACACCACAGTCTTACCACTGGCAGCTTTTCATACACTTCCCTTTTGCATCACTGCGGACACAACTATTTATAAACATCTGATATCACATTTCTGTATGACTGGAGCATATTGTCGCCTTTACTTATGCTGGAAAGTCTGGCAATGACCCGCCTCTAATCCAATGATACCAAGGCTTCCAATGGCTTGTAAAAGGACGAGTAGCATTAGTCTGTACAGAAAATGTCTATTTAATATCTTTTTTCCACTCATATTTGTTGCTACCTTAGGTTTTAAAATTCAGTTTATGTCTTTGTGTGGTGAGGTTTTTTTGTTGTTTGTTTGTTTGGGGGAGGATAAAGAAGAGCAGGAGAAGAAGCAAGGAAAACTGCCTCTTAAAAGTGCTGTCTAACTCAATCTGTCTTCTGTCAAAGGTGAACTCAACTACGAATAAGTCTCATAAGTCATTTCTTTTCATCAAATTCTAAAGTTATACCGAAAAAATATAATCTCGCTATCTTAAGAGACAGTTTGCAGTACAACTTGAGTCATTCCTTGCTTCTTTTTTCTATAACTTTCCCTAGAAAAAGTTTGCATTGAAAATATAGGAGAACCACAGGAATATGCATTTTCCCTCAGGGACTATCTGAGGTGCCTGCGCTGACAAATGAGCTATCAAAATTCCCCATCACTCCTTGATGTTCTATGCAAGGCCTGCAGGAAGGGTACAGCTGCACAGCAGCTCATGTGTGGCTGCCGCTGCTGGAGTCCCTGTGTCCATCTTAATTCCACCCACCCACCTCTCGGTGGCTTTGCAGCCAGCAGGGGATTTGTGCTGGCAAAATGCCTGCTACCTGAGATAAATCAATCCTCACTCGGCTGTAGGCTCATTTTTTTTAATCTTTGTGACACAAGAAATGTTTGCAAGAAGAAGCGAAGCATCACTAGCACTGATTTTTGCTCCAGCTGCTATTGCAAATAGTTGTGTGTGGGGTTCAGGCACTAGAACATCCATATGTCGCTGGGTTAGCAAGTACTGTGAGTTCCTAGTACAAAAATGTTAATTTTGTGTGCAGTGCTGGATGGTGTTTGCATGAATCACTGACTCATGGAGCACGCACCCAGTTGTGTGTTCAGCCAGCACGCTGCTTCCTCACTAAGGCATCTGTTTGCTGCTGCTCCGTCTGTCCTCAGAGGCTAGGGTATCAGATCAGAAATCTCACCTGAAGCATTGTGAATGTGTTTTCCATGCTAGAAAGTAGTTACTTATAAACAACATACCTAAAGAAGTTTCATCTGTATAAAGTTTTCTGATGATATAATAGGAGCTGAGAGTTTATTTCGAATTACCATCCTTGCTCCTCTCCATGTCACATCTCTCTTCTCTGAAGTCCAACGTACGCTTATGAACAAGGGGATTAGCTACAAATGAAAAGGTACCTGCTCAGCATTATAAAAAAAAAATAATAATAAAAATAAAAATAACTTTACAAACAGCCTGGGTTGAACTTAACCACTGAAACAGACAAGATTCAGCAACGCTTGTGTTTGGCTTACAGCTGATAGAGAAGAAATTTAATTATAATTTCTGGATATATAACAGAAGCTAAGTATTGGAATAGTTTGTTAAAAGCTAGGACTAGAATACATCTGTAGTATTGCAGCATTACACTTACACTTTTTTTTTCTTTCTTTTTATTTGCCTGTAAGGACTTAAAGCTTGAGCCATTTGAAGAAGAAGTTTTGGAAGAAAATGCAAGATCTGTAAGTGTTCTTCAAGATAATAAATGTTTGATTTTCAATGCTAGGTATTGACATGACAATCTCACCTTATCTCTGTTAAAAAAAGAATTCATTTTAGTTAGCAGAATACGTTGTGTAAGAGGCAACAGAATAAAATTTAAAATACCCATGCAAAAATCTTATACTATTTTTTATATTATTTTCAGAGGATACAATCAGACAAAAACTCAGCTTCTGTAAAAAGGAAAAAGGCATCATTAGCAAGATTTACCAGATTTGGCAAAAGAGTCTATGAGATTTAAGCTTCTCTGCTCCTGATCATCTAATACTACATAGATACTTCAAATATAGTACAGTCTCCCTTCCTGCCAAATCTGCCATAGGAAACCTTATCAAGAAAGATGGGAGAGCATCAAGCATAAAGCAATAAACATAAAATCCCAGGATGGCGGAGTCTGGCAGGGCCCTCTGGAGCCACCTGGTGCCACCTGGGCCCAAGCAGGGACACCCAGAGCAGGGTGCCCAGCATCACGTCCACGCGGCTTCTAAAGGTCTCCAAGGAGGAGACCCCACAACTTTGTAACTCTGTGATAAAATAAGGAATTTTATGGATCATCTATTTTGGATATTTTTTCAAATGCATTTGATTTGCATTTTGTTAGGTTCAACGCCCTGAATATAGGAGCGCTAATGTATTTGAATATTTTTGAAATTTCAGACCCAAAAGAGATTATACAATATTGCTAGACAGATTGCTTGTGAAATCCGTGAGACAACAGTATTGAAAATCAAAGCAGAAATGAGTCAAAATGTGTGCAAAAGGTCAAGATGTGCTAATTAGGAAGCACATGGACTTTCTTTATATACTTCATTAGTAAAGTTGACAAGCTTCAGTGGTTGAATCGGTGTGTAAACTACTTACGACAGCTAAATAATAATCACAATTATTCAGAATAAATAGGTCTTCTGTACTGCCAATCCCACAAGCAATTCTGCTTCTCTATTTTAGGTCTAAAACAGGGACTGCAAACTTAAAAGGAACTTCTGAGGGTTTTCTTTGATAATTTCATTTTCTGTTGTTTTGTAGTAGACTTTTCTCAGTTTAAAGTATAAGGAGTTCATAGAATGATATGGCAATATACATAGATATACATATGTTATTTATCTATGTTATTTATTACTTTATTTTTGCACCAGCACATAATGATTGTTCAACGTCAAATGTCAGTGGTAGAAGAGGAAATCGAGGAATTTCGTCTTGCTCTGAAGCAGTACGTGGAGTCTGCTTCTGCTCAGGGCGGCTGCTTGCAGTAAGTACAATTCTACTCTCCTGGGGCCAAACACAGGAATATAATCTATTTTCTTGAATAACCTCTAAGCAGAGATGGATTATTAATGAAGAACCTGTAGTATCTTCTTTCCTGGCTGGTTATGCATGTGTATTAAGACAGAACTTTTCAAAGACACCAAAAATCAGAAAGGGATGTTGAAGCAGATGTGTGAACTTTCATCAGAAGCATAAAATCAATGTTCAAAAACATTGAATCTTGCTGTGAAAAAAATTCCGCTTCTGTGTACAAGCCCCCCGCCAAAGCCATACAGGATATCCCAAAGATACTAGAAAATTTTTAAAGGCTCTGCAGGTTGCCAGTTCACAGCTTCTGGAAGCTCCTAGGGTTTCAGCTTTACTGTATAGAAAACTGTATTTGCCATCCAGCATTTCTGCTCACCTGGTAAGCGAGCAATGTAGCAACTTGTTTGCCACTTCTTTGCTTGGAAGCTTTGAATATCTTTCCCTTAAGGTGTCATTAAAAATAAAATATCATTCATAATAAAGAATGAAAAAAAAATTAAAAAGCAAAATTTTCATTAAAACAAAATGTATTTTTGCTTTGTTCCTTTTAGAATGAACGAAAACATTAGAACTGAGTTAAGAATAAGTTTCAGTGACTCACCACTGTACTGAATTTCTAAATTTAACAGACTTGAGAAAGCTACTAACATACGCATTTCCACTATGTGTACCACTATAACTATGTAGACCACGATGAAATAGATATTTTTATAGTGTGTACACAATATGGTTCCTATATATTCAAAGGCTTCAGTGGCTGCATGCCAGATCCCTAATTTGTGCGTCTTACTGCTACGAGATCATCACACTTACGATGATCGTATCAGTAGTGTTCACACAAACCAGAAAAATAAAAGTTAGCTGAAAGAACAATGATCGACACTCCCCATCCTTCTGAAAATGAACATCCAACAAAACGCTGCAGCGATGCAGACCTGTCAGGGAGAGAGCTTACACCACTTCAGAATACAACTTAATAAACGACGGCAAAAACTTAGTTTCCTTCCGAAGTTTACACGCATTTGGTAAGTCTGCAATGCCACCTACTGGTTGGTTTTGAGTTTATGCTTTTGACATGATTTTTTTTTTTTCCCAACAGTTCTTGATAATTTTTGATATTTTACAATGTACTTTTGCATATAGCAGGAAAAATCTAGTCATTCCTATAAATTCATTACATATTATGGTGTTAAAAATAATCAGAGACCAGTTTTCAAGCACATCAGTAGCAAGATCAGAGAAATCTCGGGTACTCGGAGAAATACATATATATGTTTTTTGTGCTATACATCTAAACACCACGTTGAGTACCCAAATGCATAACTACCCTACATGTAATAAAGCTGATATGTTCAGGATAATAAGCAGGATGATTCTGTGTAGAGGATGAGAAGTATTTCATGGGTCACCTTTTACTCATGATAAATAACCTGAATAACATAAAAACAAGTAAATAATAGCAAAAGTTATTATTTTCATAGTTTATCTTCCATAGACATCTACCTGTCTTATTCTCTGCTGCTATTTGCTTCCAAGGCACCTAGGGTACCCCTCACAGAACAGGGCAAACTTCACAAAGTAAATCCTCAGTGAAGGTGCACAAGTCACTCTCTAAACCTCCTTGAGCTGTTCTCTACATGCAATGGGCTATATTAGTTGATTTGCTTTGAACCACAGTTGTCTGATTAATTTTCTGTATTACTGATTGGCATTGCTTTGGATAAATGACACTAATGGAGCAATATGAAAAATGAGCTTCATAAATGAGTCCATCATTAAAGTTACTAGTTTTAAAGTTAATAAATAAAAAGCCATGAAACTACCCTTTAAAATCTCATGTTGGTTGTTTTGTTTGTTTTTTTGTTTGTGTTTTTTTTTAAAAAAAAAAAAGCTCAGATAATTTGCAGCTTTCTTCTCAAAATTCATGAAGTGTTCAATTGTTGTTTTGTTGTAGTTTTCTTTCAAAAATTCCTGTATTTGATTCATACTCTTGGGGCATGTGGGAAAAGATGCATACATGCAGTAGCTCTGTTACACTTGACTCAATTCGTTCTGCCCTCCATTTCCTAGTGTTTCCATACAGAAACTTCCAAATGATTCCCGCTTCATTGTTTATGAGTTCTGGGAGAACAGCAATGCCTGGAATAGGTAAGTTGTGTGGGTTTTGTTTTGTTTGGTTTAGAGGGAGAGGGAAGGTTTTGAAGGTTAGAGAGCAATTGCGGAAAAGAACTGAATATGAATTAACTACTGCCAATCAATCTCTTGCTGAATATACAACACTTCAGGAGAAAAAAAAAAAAAAAAAAGAGAGAGAAACCACTTTAATTTCTATTATACTGAAGGTCATAGATAAAATCAGCAGAGACACAGCCAGTTCCAGACAGAAAAAGTCTGAAAGTGAATAGAGAAAGGTACAGCATCAGATGGGTAGTAGCTGATCAGAGATGAGTGGGGAAACAACTTCAGCATAGTTCAGTCGTGATAACATGGGATGCAATAGGGGCCAACGAAGGAGTGAGGAGGTGCACCACCACCCTGCAACACATGTGAGCGTATGAGCAATCATTAGGACCTCTGCCCAGGTCTCCCAAACCCACAGCACAAAATCTAATCAGACAGATTCTCAAAATGTGTCTTAGGGACTGAAGGATTAAGTTGTGGTAATCTAAAATCTTACCAGCTGATTTCTAGCCTGCAGCAGGCAGATAGCTAAGAAAATGAGTGGAGACAAAAAGATTTTCCATAACTAATATTAAAAAAATCAAAATAAAAACCAACCCTAAGGTCCTAAATCTGCCCTGTTCTGAAACCAGATGGAGAAGCTTTAGTATCTTCCCTTCTGAACACAGCCCCAGTTCAAGACAGGTAAGGTTACTGTCAGAAAGACTGAAGTAACACAGGTCAACACATTTGGAATAAGGACTGCTATACTGGGTCAAAACCAAGAGGTGAACATCAGAGTAACAGTTAACAGTACAGAAAAAAAATGCGTTTTTAACATAACATGCAAGAATGACATGTTCTTTCATTGCATATAACGTGATCTCCTCTCCCACTGTCATCACTGTCTAACTTTTGGAACACAAAATCTATCTTACGGCATGAATTGTAACAAATCTGATGCACATAAATATATTTAGTCCATTCAAATTTGGTATATTCTCATTTTTACAATGATTTAGCCACCTTCAAACAAATTACAGCAAGACATTCCAGAGAAGTAACGTGGACTTCTTGGAAACTCCAGAGCTCATTACAACAATGCTAGTCCCTGGTAAATATCTTTTTTTTCCCACAATATTTTATTTATTGTATATGAAGAGTTCTGTTATACTAGTGTGTTCCTTGTGCATGTCTACTGCATAATACCACCCTTAGTTGGCTCTGTTTTGTCAAATATGCAAGAGAAAGGGACTCAAATGTTTTTTTTTTTTATTATTATTATTTATTTTAAGCAGAGAGACATAAAATGCATCAGCATGAACGAAACCCACAATGTTTTATTTCATACAGTGCAAGGTATTACAATTGCACATTCTATTTAAGAAAATATCTAGAATATGAAATACTATTGGTGAATAGTAAATAGACCCCATTCAAGATTTTCAGGCAAAAAAATGTCTCTTGATAAAGACTGAGTTTAATCGTATTTACAATGATAGAAGGGAGCCTTAGTTGTTAATAATTGATACTTACTAACCAATTTACTGTACATCTTTCCTGCTATCATAAAGTGGTGAGAAAAACAGAACAAAACAAGCAAAGAAAAAAACTAATTTGGAAAAGCAGAGTGTTAAAGATTTGAGATTATTATTTCCAATGCAAACGAGTGAGCATACAGCATCTTCCTTGTCAGAGAGATGATAGCTAAGAGACACACTGCAGGGCCCTGATTTCCAATATGTCTGACTACAGCCTAAATTAAAAATAATAAAAATCCACATAATTAAAAATAAAAATAAGTATCTAGTCCAATACCTAAGGTTACCTTTATATATAATTAAAAAATGCCAAGAAATTTTCAGAATTCATGAGCCTGCAATTATATGTCAGGGGTTCCTGCAGTAGCAAGGGATTGCACTTAATGAACCAAGAATCCCTTCAAATCTTATGTCTTAGTGGGAAATTACTGGATTTAAGAGAAACTTGGCTATAGGAAAAAATGCAGCACTTTACCACATCTTTGTGTCCAAGAGCCAGACTGGGTATGACCAGGAGTGGTTTGCTTAGCGAAAGGGAAAATCCAATTAATACAAAATAAAATGTATGCATCATTTATAAATTACTAAATACAGAGGTGTCTGAAATTGGATTCAAAAGAGCATCCCCCCTGCCTGCTAAGAAGGATTTCGGTCCCCAGCTCTGCATCCTGCCAGTTGCCATAGAAACTCCATCTCCCAACCTTGGCTCCTTACGGGGTGGCGCAGCGCAGAGTGATGTGCTCACAGCTGTTTTCACAGCTTTGTAGATTATAGATAATGTAGAAGTCTCTGTGGATATCTATAGGATATTTTTGCTTGTTTGTTTGGTGGTGGTGGTGGTGTGGGTTTTTTCTGGGGGTAAGTATTTTCCATACATAAGATATACAAATCATATTTGTATGTGACAGTCAGCATGTGCTTGTGAAGCATCAAATGCTGGCTGCAATGCTACAGGTGGGTTTTATGGAAGAGTTTTAGACACAGTAATCTGGTATCATTGTAAAATCAGGAAGAAAAAACAAAACAACCTGTTCAATGAGTACATAGATAGGCTCTATTCTCCAAACAGATTTACTGTAGCTCAGATGCAACACACCTTTTCATGCATCTTGGTAAGTAAGAACTGACTCAGTTCTACATGACAATCCAAATCTGACTCAACAAAAGCTACAACCCAAGTCTGTACTCCTCTGATTAATCCTAATGAATGCTTACCTGGCTAAGAATGACTCAGGAAGACGTGTGCTTTCAGGACTGTTAGATCCTAAAGCAAATTTATTTACTGTCAGTTAATAGGAACCATGACCTATTATAATCATCTGCACACCTGTTAATTGATGAAGTTGCTTCAGGCCAATCTACTCTTCCTCTGTATGGAGAAGTTTTGTTCTTAAGTATACAGCTATCATAGAGTTGCATATATAATGAACATTTCTTTAACCAGCAGTGACATATACATTACAGCTACTTTATTTAGGATTTTTACTTGAGGTAGAAAAAGAAACACTGCTTATGGAAATAAATAAATGAATTCTTCTCTCTTTTCAGCATCGTGGTGGGTCCTCAACAACAACTAGAAGCTGTGGCTCCAAGTAACGTCAGTCGTGTTGTGTTTTTCATTACAATAACACCAATTTAGCAGTATACAGGTGTGCTAGGTTAGAGATACTTCATGTGATACTGCTCAATATTATGGATGCGATCTTTTCCATTTTAAAATGTGGAAAATAACATGTTTATTGCCTTCTATTGCTGTGGCTAGTTCAGTGAAATAATGCATTGTAAAAACTTAAATAAGACAACTATGCTAAATTGTTTATGGTGTACATTTAGTCCAGACAAGCTATCACAGAAAAGTGCATCTTGATTGGCGTGACCAAGTATTTGTGAATACTTTTAGTCTTGTATTAATAAACAATGGTTACTTAAAGCTGTTGTTTTTTCCTTTTACAGAAGAAACAGGCATAAACATGAACACATATTTTCACAAATGCCTGATGCTTCAGGGAATCTGTAAGTCATTAATTAAGAGAATAAATGTTGGGACAACTTTTTTTTGTTAATACATTCATTCAGGAAATTTTCTGCCCAAGACAAAAAATAAGGCAATGTCATTTTCTTTTCACAGCCCCTATTGCCCCTGCCCTCTCCCCTTCCTCACAAGAGGAAATGTGTGCCTGTCTGCCTAGCTGCTTTGAATCTGCAGATCTAATGTTTCACAGCTGATGTGCTTTGACCCAATGTCTTGAGCATTCTGCAAATCCTTCTGTTAGATCAGCTCCTAACACTGGCACTGCACTGAGAAGTCATTAGAGAAACTGCTACTACAGCACACACAACCACAATCCTGGAAGCAGAAATGTTTTCTTCCCTAACAAGACTTGCTGTTGTCTCTTTGTACCTGTCACTTCTTGGTTTTTGTTCCTGGGCTGGGTGGTGTGTGTACTGCTCAGGTGCCAATCTCACACCTCTGTGACAGGTTGGCAAGCTCTACACACTAAAATACCACTCTCCACTCACCTAGCAGTCCCTGGTTACAAACAGTACCCAAAAATAACTCGAAAGTCACATTCAATAAAATATCTTCTTCCCTGTAGTGTTTCTCCATTTTTATTTCACCTCAGATATCACGCTGACACACGTAATTAAAACTCAGAAATTTAGACTAAAAAGAGGCAATCTTCATTGCACTATGGTTCTGTAATCCAGAAGCTGTGGACTGGACTGAGCCCAAAATTCAGAAAGGTGTCACATTTAGGTACTTGCATGTAACCAAGGCATCTTATCAGTGGTGTTCTAAGTTAAAAATAATTGCCTAAACAAAACCATGTAGTGCAGGTGAGGTTGGGCATCCCGCCTTGCCTCCAGCTCCTAGCTGAGAAGGACACAAGTTTCCTATAGGCTGTGTGTCATATACACCAGCCCCGTGGTGCTCCTTCAGCTATCCTACATGGCTCACAAGGCATAGTTGCCTTTAGGCAACTGAATCAAACCCTTGAGCAACAAAGTCAATGCAGACCAGTTCTCTGAGCAAACATGGGTGTCAGAGAGTGATGGCTACACACCTAAATTTAAGTGTGTGCATTTGATCCAAATTTCAGCTTTAAATCTTCTTACAGCATCTCAGCAAAAGTAAATGTTTCTGAGTCCAAAGCTTTCCCATACTGAATTAGTATCAGCTGCAGCTTTCTTTTCCATCACTTGTTCCTTTAATGACACAGACAATGTTATGTACAGAGATACTGTGTGATCCAGCAAATTTGCTTATCCTGAAAAGGCACTCCAATAGCCATATTACTCTCCAAAATGACAGATCACTCTGATGACAGATCACTGATGAGTTTAAATCTTTCTCCTCTGTAGCAAAGTAAAATTAAAACTACTCATTTTCCTGAAGGTCTGGCTGATTTATTTACCATGCCATGATGTCAGCCTAGTGTACGGCATGGTTTCTTGTCACTACTGATCTAGCAAGAAAGGAAATACAGTGATGCAGGCTCATTTGTTAAGTGAAAACTGACATGGTACACTCAGGCTTGTCATGTTTTTACTTTTCAGTTGTAAGAAATTACCTCCTTAGAACTTCGTGTCAAACAGGTGCTGGAAGAGAGAAAGACACTCGAGTAGGCCACAAGTCCTCCTAATAGAAAGTCTTCATTTGCTTGCTAGCAAACAAACCCTTGAATGAATCATTCACAAGAACAAGTTTGAAAAGTTTCTGTCATTTGAGAGTTTTGAGAGAGCAACAGACAGAAATTACCTTCGATGCATACTGGGGGAAAAGACCCACAGGACTATAAGAGACTACCAGTGATTAAAAATAAACAAACAAACATTCTTTGTAACATTACTTACCCTATCAGGTTTACCTGATAGGTTTTGGTAGCAGGGGGGCTGCAGGGGTGGCCTCTGTGAGCAGAGCCCAGCAGCTGCCTCATGTCAGGTCAGAGCCCGCTCCAGACGGCTCCAAAACCACGGTGGAGCAGGTGGATGTGGCCTGGAGGAGGCTGCGGCCCATGGAGAGCCCCCGCAGGAGCAGGCCCCGGGCCGGAGCTGCAGCCCATGGAGAGAAGCCCACGCAGGAGCAGGGGGCTGGGGGGAGCTGCTGCCTGTGGGGGACCCGTGCTGGAGCAGTTTGCTCTGGGGGGATGGATGGACCCCGTGGGACGGAGCCGTGTGGGAGCAGTGCTTGAAGAGCTGCTGCCTGTGGGCAGCCCTTGCAGGCTCAGTTTGGGAAGGACGGCATCCCGTGGGAGGGAACCCACGTGGAGCAGGGGCAGAGAGGGACCGTGAAGGAGCAGCAGAGATGAAGCATCATGGACTGACCACAGCCCCATTCCCCCGTTCCCCTGCGCCGCTCACTTGTGGGGTGGTCGTAGAAGGGGGTGAATGGGGGGAAGTTGTTTTGAATTTGCTTTTACTTCTCACTGTTCTAGTCTGTTATCAATACATAGTAAATTACATTAATCTTCCTATGCTGTTTTGCCTGTGACAATAACTGGTGAGTCATCTCCCTGCCCTTATCTCAACGCACGCGCTTTTTTTCATCCTATTTCCTACCCTTGTCCTTTTGCAGAGGTGGAGTGAGAGCAGTGTGGTGGAGCTCAGCTACCTGCTGGTATTAAACCAGCACACTTGCAAACAGTACACAAACAGAACATACTTGCAAGCTTATTTTAATTGAACAGTTACTGCTAAATATATATTATATATATTAAAAAAAAAAAAGATGACTAGTTTATTACCATAATTCCATACTTCTAGGAAAAAATCAAGGGTCTATCAAAGTCAACTTGAAAGTCTTCTGCACTGTTGCAGTCACTATTCAACATAATCTGACTTAGCTTCTATTTGCCACAGAGGTTTAAAAATTGCTTTCACCACCCAAAGTATATTACTGCAGGTCTGAATGCAGGTTTCGAAGATGACTACATTTGCACAAAAGAACAATTATTGGTGCTTGTTAACTGAAGGGTACTGTAAAGAAATAAACTAGTGCTATCACTTTTAAATACTGTTCTAATTGAACAAAAATAAATTACAGCATCTGCTATGTTCTGGTATACACTTTACTGACACAAGTGATGAAAACCTGTCTTGTTCCTCAATGCTGCCCATTGCTTCCTCTTTGAAAAGTCAAGAACACTGGGCAATTATTTACAATGAGCTTCAAGAAACACAGTGCTTAGCTAGTTCCTGTGTTCTGACCTGTGGTAAGAACAGTTCTCATTTTAGGGAAACTGTTAGCAACAAGGTACTCCATACCTTGAAAGACTGTGTGCATCCACAGAATATTAAGGCATCTCCTCTGTCAACAGAGAGATTTCAAGTGAAGAGAGAAAGCAACTGAAGTTCTGACAAAAAGGAAAAAAGATAAAAGAAAAAAGAAAAAAAGAAGACTGTATATCCTAACACATTTGAGATTTGATGCAGTATTTGTTGTTCCATTATTACTGATAAGAAAGGAAGTCAGGAGCAAGCAAGAAGCCTCAGTCAAGTATTGGTTTAAAGTTTATAGTCAGACAAACCATATAACTATATAACACAAATGCAGAAGAAAAAAATCTGTCACACCAAAGTGTAAAATAATTTATTTTCACTGCAACTGTATGACCATTTCAGGTACTACAAAGTAGTTTGCCTTTTAGAGCATTCTGGAAATTATAGATAGAAACAGGCATTTCCACAGATTTTGTAAGGTCCTGTTTTCATCTCTAGGCACCTTTAAGAATCCTGAATTTCTACATTATATGTAGCTCCTTCACTGACGGATTTCTCATCTTCCAAACTACCTGTCACTTCTTGCATATGTCAACAAAAGGGTTGCTGTATTCCTGCAAGACAAACAAACCCTCAAGTTAGTTCAGCAATAAGAGATCATTTCAACCAAGTTTCCACAAGTCTACTTTTATAAGCCTTTTCTACTCCATATACATTTAACAACTTGATATTTTTCAGATTAATTCATAGAATGGCTTAGATTGGAAATGATCTTAAAGATCACCTAATTCCAACTCCCCTGCCATGGGCAGAAACACCTTGATGAGGTTGCCCAAGGCCCCATCCAGCCTGGCCATGAACACTTCCAGGGGTGGGGTATTCAAACTGTTCTACTTCCATTAGCAGTGGAGACTTGATCTGAAATCTTCCTGGCATAATTTGTCAACACAGTTACGTCAGTACAGCTCAGATGCTGAGTTATGTACATGTAGGGCTGATCCCCTCTCTCAAAAAAAGACAGTGCCTTTAGGGACAAACGTAACCCACAGGTAACTAATTGTAAGAACACATCTCCCTTGTAAAAGTCATTCTAGGAAGCTTCCTCCATCGGAAATTATGGCTTTCACTTATATATGGGTATATACTTCAGTCATGACCTCACAACCAAAAGTTTTAAAACAGGTAAAAGCTATTTAACTATTCAATTCAGCAAACTCTTGATAGCCGCCTGTTCCTGAAATACAAGCTACTGATGTGCTGCAGTATTGCATGTTTCTCATCAGGTATTTGGAGGGCTCCTTCTGCCCCTTTTAAACATCATTTATTTAATTTATACATGCATCTCATCAATCCCTCTGGTTTCTACGTAGAAAAATGAGTGCTGTGGGATCATTTAACACTAGGGAATTTTCGCATGTAATTACAGGGTCTGCTGCATGAAGGAAACTCAAGTGAAGAGGGCCGAGGATGGATAATGAAATAATTGAACACCATTTACTGTTCAGTTCAAGTAAATTGTCTTGCAGTGCACTCCTTTACAGGATGTCATTAAAATCAGTCTGTGTCTCTCCCATTCTTCTAGAAATCACAAATGCTATGAGTAAGAATTATTTTTTTTAAACTAATGGGAACTTAAAAACACATATATTTAGACTTAGACATTCTGTAAGATCTAAAGGGAGACACAGCTTTCACACCTTTGCATGAGAAGGAGCCTGAAATCACTGACTAAATTCCTTCACTTTACTGGCTAAAATAGTTTTGAATTTATCTTTACTTATTCAATTCCAGGTACTTTCTCAGATTACATGATCGGGAAGTATGAAATGCTTTTCTCCCATTCATACATTTTAAGAAGCACTACGAAAAATCTTTAACAGGCGCAATCCGTTTATGGGATATTGGGCTCTGAACATTCTTATTTGAGATAAATCCCCACTTGGATAGAAAAATTGCTTACTCAGTGTCACTATTTTAAGGGGACCTACACACCAATGATTCCCACACTCTGATCAGACCAAAGTCTCTTCTATTTCCATGCTGAAAAATCAATTTTATATTTCATTTAAGTCTTATCACTGTTTTCCAATAGAAGCAGTCAACGCAGAAGAGGAAATAATGCAGGTCTTTGCCTGTCACATAAAATGCTTATTTTTTTCTTCTGATTTTGAAATGTACTTTATTACTCCTTATTTTTAAAGTTAAACATGCACCTTTTCACAGTAACCTCTGAGGCCTGAAAGTAGGATCTATTAGTTGACAGATGTACTGGTTTTGGCTGGGAGAGAGTCAATTTTCTTCACAGTAGCTGGTACAGTGCTGGTTTGGATTTGTGGTTGTTAAAGCTATTGCTGAGCAATGCTTACACACCATCACAGCCCTTTGTTTCTCAACCTGCCACCCCACAAGTATGCTGAGGGTGCACAAGAAGTTGGCAGAGGCCTGCCTCATCCTGGATAACAGCCCCAACCTGGTCCAAGGGATATTCCCTACCACATGATGTCACATTCAGCAAAGCTGGTGGGAGGTGGGGACAGGTACATGAACAGACACATTCAGAGCGATGGCATCTGTCTTCCTAAATAGCCATTATGCGTGAAGAAACCCTTTCTAGAAATAGCTAAACATCTGCCTACTGATGGGAAGTAGTGAATAAATATTTTGTTTTGTTTGTGCTCACAGCTTTGGCTTTACATAACGAACTGCCTTTATCTCAACCCACGAATTTTCTCACTTTTTCCCTTCCAATTCTTTTGCCCTTCCCATTTCACTGGGGAGCAGTGAGCAAGCAGCTGTGATGTTTTGCTGCCAACTGATGTTTAACTCACAACAGGCAGAGTAAAGGCATTCCTTGGATAGGATTCAGCTTCTGTTCTATTCAGGTTCTTATACCTGGATTCCCATATAGAAAAACTTCACATCCCCAAGTACTTAAAAGTTTTTAATAGAAAGTGACTAGTTGGGCAGGGCACATGCATACCACAAAATTTTTATTTCAGTATATGACAACAGGAATTCTCACAAGATTTATTTAATGCCAAAACCACTTCCTTAAATGAAATTGAAGGTGAAAAAGAAAATTCTGACCCAGACTAGCGACACTGTATACAATGTACCTAGGAAAACTGTACAACAACAACAAACACCCACAAAAAATAAAATACTTTACCAGGAGAGCAATTACTGGTATGTGCTATGTCAGGCAAAAGAAGGAAAAAAAAGACAAAACATAGCTGCAATAGCAACTGACTTGACACCTGAAAGTCTTAACGTAGTTGTACATGGAGACCACCAGAAACCATGATCTGAAGAAATGACTTGTCTGTTTCAGAAGACAGAGAATAAAAGGACCAACTGAAGAAAGACAGTATTAATATTTCTGCATAGCTACAAGTTGAAAAGAGTTTTCTATTAAAACAGCACATCAAAATAATAAAAAACAGGATAATAAAAAACATTTTTACAGAAGGTCATAAATGCTTATTACCACGTCACTTTGGTGTCCTGTTCATCTACCCATAGTTTGTGCTGAAGACACCAGGAACGATAGCTAAGTGATACACTTCATGCTGTTACATAACAAAATCCTGACTAATAATGGTTTATAATTTACATCCCAATTTGCAGCAGAGTAGAATCAGAGAACTCAGTTATTTCCATCTGTATGATAAACTGGCATATGCAGGTGAGGCTTACGCATATACAACACAAAGCAGAGTAAGAAGTTTAAAAGCAGACCTTGCAAACAGTAAGACTTAACAAGATAAGAAATGGCTAGTGAAAACCTCCATGACTGTTTTTTCATAACTTAACAGGAAAAACACACTTACTGGTTTTTCAAGTACAATCGGATGATCAGGCAGAAACTCTGGCTTCTTCTGAGAGAGTGAAACACTTGACAACTCCAGAAGGAAATCTCTGCTGTATTTGATCCTTTCTGTGAATACACACAATTAAGTTCAATGTTGACATTTAATGCACTCAAGTTTGGAATTCAGAGAACTGATCTGGTTTCTCATTAAAAGGATAGAAATGCTGTATGTATGTATGTAAAAATCAGTATTAAAAGCAATACGAATTTAAGTCTTACATTGGACGTTTGTAGTAAATTACGGAGCATCTTGCTCTTAATTCTATTAAACTGACTTAGTTAATCAGGAGGACTATTCCAAGCTAATAAAGGTTTGTTGCTTTAATACAAAGGAACACAAAAAAGTGAATCCAATTTTATGCTACAGACAGACTCCCTATAGCTTGTTCTCATTATAACTGCAAGTTGGTTTTTAAGCCCTAGAAGACATGTCTCTTTGTAACCTACGCCAAAGTGCCACATTTCTGTGAGACAGGTAACAAGACCCAAGTCACTCTCTTCTTGGAGCTTTTACTTGGTTGTCTTTCAACAATTAAAAAAAAAAATATGAAATCTGCCATACATAAACTGGCAAACAAATTTGTACCAGTGAAATAGTTCTGAGAGTTTTACAGACTCAACAACAGTTAAGGGATTTGCTTAGAATGAGCATGTTAGAACTCAAGTTTGTACCACTATCTCTAGCACAGCCTCAGATATATCTACCCATGGTTCATACTTTAAGCAGATACTCTTTAAAAAGAGCAGAAGGAAGGAGAAAGGAATGAGGCAAGGAAGGGACAAACTTTACTTCTTATCCTAGGTGACAGCTATAGGTACAGCTAAAAATGTAAAACTCCATAAAAAATGAGTTGCAGTGGAAATTACACACTGTGATGCAGGAGAGGGGGAAAAAAAAAGAAAAAAGAAATAAGGAGACATTTATAGGCAGTAGCTGAAAAAGTGGACCTCTAAAATTGTGTTACTCTGAAGTAATGGATGACAACAATTAACAAAAGATTGAAAAAGTGATGACTTATAAAGACCAGGATCTGAGGAGAAACAAATTAAAATCTTGTAAAACAGAATGGTCTCTACACGCAAGGAAAATCAGTGAGATCAGAAAGCTCACACCATCAGACAGAAATCACCAAGTCCAGCACAGAACTGTACAGTCTTGGGTACCACATTATAAGAAGAATATAAAGCTATTAAAGAGCATCCAAAGGAGGACTACAAATATGGTGAAAGGTCAGGAGGGGAAGATTTGCAAGGAGTAGCTGAGGTCCCTTGGTTTGCTCAGCCCCGAGCAGAGCAGGCTGAGGGGAGGCCTCATGGTGGCCCACAGCTTCCTCACAAGGAGGGCGGAGGGGCAGGCGCTGAGCTCTGCTCTCTGGGGACAGCGACAGGACCCGAGGGAACGGCATGGGGCTGGGACAGGGGAGGGTCAGGCTGGGGGTTAGGGAAAGGATCTGCACCCAGAGGGGGGTCGGGCACTGGGACAGGCTCCCCAGGGACATGGTCACAGCTCCAAGCTCAAGAAACATTTGGACAACACTCTCAGACACATGGTCTGATTTTTGGGTGGTGCTGTGTGGAGCTAGGAGTTGGGCTCAATGATCCTGGTGGATTGCTTCCAACTTGGGATAACCTATGATTTTATGATTCTACGATTCAAGTTAGAACCAAAAGAGCAGGTAATTTTATTTACCAGGATCGAAACAAATAACCTTACCTTAAAGTCAGTAACACACATCAGCGGAGAATTATGGTTCAAGAACCTGGATGACAATAAACTCAGACTGAGGAAAAACAGGAAAGACTTGGTGAAATTGAACATAATTCTTTCAATTCTTGAGTATTAAGAACAACAGAACAAGTGACGTCTTCAGGTTGAAGGACTGTAGATTACAAATGAAGAATTTAGATGCCTGTTTATGTGCATACATTCAGAGAAAAAATTATATCAGTGAATTGATGACCTGATTTGGATCACTATCTCAGTTCCTGTGGTATGTTTAAGAATGCAGAATTAAACAGCAAAATGGTGCAGAGGACAGCTGTGAAAATAATTTTGGAATCTGAGAACATACCTTAAAGAACAAAAAAGTAAACATTTGGCTTTATCCTACCAAACCATGACCAAGAAAAAAAAAAGAAAAAAAAAGTATGTTTTATGACTACTGAGTGACAAGCAGTACAGAAAGAAAAGAGTCTCACTGAAAGCAAGAGGAACAAACCTTAAGGACAGTGTTGACAAAAGAACAAACTCGATGGGACTAAATCATGGAAGAAAGTAAGTGGTTTCTAGCCATCAGAATATTAGTACTTCAGAAGCACTGTAGTAAGAGCAGGAAGAAGCCAAAGTCTTAAATTCTTAAATTACTTGCATGCCATCTTAATCTTAAAGATTGTTGAGGACAGCAGAGGACTGACCCCCTGCAACAGATCAGAGGATGCAAATCAAGCCTGTACTTCCACACACAGAAGCAACTTATACAAAACCAGGACTTGCATGAAAAAATGTTTATGCTCAATTTTTACAAGACAGGAACTCCCAAAACATTGCCCAGACACATCTTTATATACAAGCCAAGTCTACCAATGGAGGTTTCCCACCTCAGTTATGGCCAACTTTTACTCTTTGGAATGTCGCATAAAAAACAGTCAAGTTTCATAACATTTGCATATTGTGGTATAGAAGGAAGACAAACTCTCAAATCAGAAAAAAATAATATGCAGCAAATTTCCTTTGTCTTCCACCCAGAAAATACAAATCTGCTTGCAATATTTTACCTTTTTTTGTCTCTAATTCATGCTGGTTTGGTTGACAAGGCATCGTGTTTTGAGTTAAGATCTTCATTTCAGTCATTTCAGATAACTAAAACGGGAAAGAAAAAGTTATGTAAACTTTTTTTTTTTTAATATATTTGACAAACATGTTATGAAACTTGTTGTTGAAGTTATTAAAATGAGGATATATGTTTCTGGGTTTCTTAGTTGAAAGAAGTTATAGCAGAGTTTTAGCATTCTAATTTTTTTCTTTTACCAGCTGCCAAGATCTTAGACCTTTTACACTTTCTGTGAACATGAAAAAAAAAAAAAAAGAAAGAGGATTCAAGGTTGGGTTTTTGTTGTTTTTGTTTTACTTTTCATAATTTCATAACAATCCTCTTTATGGAAACAGGCTTGCACAAATTAAACCACAGTCAGAACTGTAGTTATTAATAACAGCTGATGGATGAAAGATGACGGTCTTGTCCATACACAGAAAAGAACTGTAAATAGGAATAGAGTTAATGCAAAATGTCTGAGAGGTTTCCTGTGAACCTGTAGGACATTTGTTACTATTGGTTACACACAAATAAGGACACGCGTTCTTTCACGTTCTCTCCAACACCTACATTTGTCAAAAGCAAAGCTCATTTTCTGGGCAGAGACAGCAGTCAACATTTGTATCTTAACTGCTCTACCTAGCTTTTGTGGTGAGCTGACCACAGTGCAGTCAGAGAGTAGGAATTGTGAAATGGCAAAATATTTCTAGAATATCAGCTTATCACCACTCTGCTCATACTTCCACTTCTGTGGTTGACACACTGATTTGTCTAAATATTCTGGGGAAGAAAAAAAAAACATATCTGAAACATTGAAGAATTTCAGATGATTCAGTTAATAGAGAGACATACTGCTAATTCTAACTGCTTTGTAATGTTCAACCAGTCTTGGTGAGTCTTAGATACTAAAAAGGGAAACCTTCCCAAGTACAATAAAGGAAAGAGTATTAATACATTCTCAAAGAACGCGTTAATACAAGAAACAGGCATGCATAATTAACATCAATGTGTGAGATGTCACCACAACAGATTTGTATTTCTTCCTGCACCACACTCCTAACTCTGCCAACTGCTTTATAATATCAAGATTATATACAATATTATATATATATCTATATATAATTATATGGTATTTTTGGGTTTATAGTTTATATATATATATATATGTAATATATATATATATATATATACGTATAAAATATATATAATTTATAGTATTTTTGGTTTTCAACCCAAAACTTAAATATTTGACTATCACTCACAAGAACACTCCCAAACATATTCTCATCTGAAATAAAACTACGAAGAATGGAACTTATCTATAAAGAATCCCCTTTGAGCAGTGCATGTCTTTCTGAAGCTCAGCATCATTTTAAAATGGTATTTAAGGAGTAGCAAGTTAGAACTGATATTGACTGTAGGAGGCTTTTCAAGCCTTTCTCTCTCCCTCCAAAAGATATGAGGTAGCCGACTCAACACTCTCCAGATCTTTTCTTTGAAAATTCTTTGCATGCCATAAAGGAATAAAAATAATTCTTTGTTTTATTCACTGTACAAGACCCAGGAGAAGCCCCATCCGGATGCTCAGACACTTCCACCGAGTATCAGTTTGTCTGGTAAAACTACAAAAGCAAAAAGTAGTTTCACAGCTAGTATTTGTTGCAAGCAGCACCTGTAGAGAAGGCCCAAACTTCTACATTACTTGCATTGCGGCACATAAATACCTGGAAATTTTCCACAGGCTACATCTCTCAACTAATTTTTTTGTTAAATTTAACAAATGTAAATCGTTTCGTTCACAGTTACCTGTTCTGACTACTCAAAAACTGACTACAGAACAGTTTGATTCCATTCATCCACATGAAACAGAAAAATCGCTGCAGTCTTATTACTAAAATGCCTCCTGTACTAGAAAACTGACTGGAAATTGCCTAGAATCAAGGCTAATACCTTCTACACAAGCACTGTCACTGTACTCATTATTAACAGTACATATTCTCTACATTTCTAGAACTTAGACAATAATAGGTTCCTTGGATGGCAGCTTTAAGACTGTAATTCACTGTTCTTTAGATTATTCAGAGTTAATGTTATACCTTCTGATGTGCAATAATGATGTGTTGTGGGTTTTTTTTATTTTATTTTTTCCTGGTAGGTATCTAAACAGATTTAAGTGTCCACATTAAATACCCCTGAGTAAAGCAGCTTGTTGCCATATTCTTCCTAGTTCCTTCACTGCTTTAGGTACCTCATTTGTCAGAGCTGGCTTATTTTTATTTCTACAGCTTATTTTTCTAAAATCTATCAATGTTAGTGGCAAATACAATTTGCTTTATTTTTTACTTCATCTTTCACCAAGCCTTCCAAAGCTAAACTAATTTTCCTGTATCCTAATCTATTCCAACTTGAATATTTATTCTCTGATATTTAAAAGGTCAGTACTACTTAAGACCATTTAGTAATATGAAGTGTTACGTCAACATATTCCTGTTTGGTACCTTGCAGTGTGCTCCTTTATCTTGTGTAAAAGGAAACGCATTGGGGGAAGGATGAAAAGGGATAAGGAAAATTAAAGATTTATGATTGCACAGACAGAGCACTATTACTATCCTGCCAAAAAGGCAGTAAGATTTAAACCACCTTTAATAGAATTATAATTTTGAAGAACAGGTTCTTGAAGTGAAATATGTATCTTGCTCTAGGAATGGGAACCATATCTCACCATATCAACAGACAAAAAGCAAATGCATAACAGCACACAGCCTTCTCAAATGTCCACTGATGTTTTTTAAAACACAGGAGAATATTTGGCAAGACACCAATTTGCATGCCATCATGTTTTCATGGGTCATCAGATTCTTGATGTCATCAAGAGTCTTTGGTCATCAGAGTCTTGGTATCTTCAGAACTGGCTACTGCATAGTCCTTTCTAAGAAAACCATTCTGTGAAGCTGCTATGCCAGCCTCTAAGCTAAGCTTAGCCTGTCAACTAAAATCAACAAGTTCACTGGGTACTTATTTATCAGCTGGTATTTGGAAGTACCTACAAAACAGCTGACAGTGAGCATTATTTAAAAGCCTTCTCAGAATCTTATGCCGGAGAAAAAAGTTAAAATTAAAGAACAAAAAAAACTCTACCATCATCAAAGAAATGCAGTATGTAGCTACATGAAGCCAAACACTGATGAAACTGAAATTCAGTACTACAGCATTGCTGACCCCAGGACTATTCTAAATGTTTGTTCTCCTACAGCCACATTGCTCAAGAGACAAGTGTAACAGTTCATCTCCCTCCCTGTGATCAAAGATAAATATGTAGCTGTAGTAATTCTAGAGTTTGTAAAATTGTCTGCCAACACCTTGAGTTTAACACACACACCCCCAAAAAAAGTAAAGAAAAAAGAAAGCCAAAGGCATCTTCCAGAAGCTTCACACAATACATAAAAGGACAATAGGATAATTAAACTGTTACTCAAACAAAAGATGAAGGAACAGGCCCTACAAAAAATAAATAAAATAAATAAAACAAAATAATTCAACACTTCTAGTATGCTCTGAGAGACAGTCAAAGCAGCATCAACAGAAAATCAAATTCAGACTACAGAGCATTAAGCACTGCAGTTGTAATACTACAAACTTCAGTTTGCAGCAAACAGCTACAACCAATTTCATGTATGAAAGACATTTTGTACCATACCTAAAACCAAGTATTTGGGGGCAGTAAAGCACTAGAGCTCTTTCATTTTTTGAATGCTAAGCCCCATTTGTAGCCCAGTCCAGCACAGCCAATGAAACTGAACTCAGAACACACACACAATTTAAATACCTAGTTTTCTGAGTTTGCTGCCTCAAATTAATTTCTGCCTGTGCTAACTCATATGTACATACATTTCTGGTATTATTCTTTACACAGACTGAAGAAAGACTGACTCTGTGTACTTTAAAAGAGCTCTCTCTTAAATTCAGTGAAGATGAAACAAAAGCCACACAGACTTTCAAAAATAAGTAATTCATAAGATGTATTTTTTAGGTACTACACAAATATTGAGGAACTCTTCAAAGTGTCAGTTCTTTTTAAACACTTCTAATGCTTCTGTTTTATAACATACAGATTCAAGGACATTGCTAGTTGGGGAAATACCCCCTACCTTTCATTTGCTAACATAAAGGATTAGCTGACCTCCAATTTATGGCACTCCAGAACACACTCTTTCATCAACTTCATCATTTAGTATTTACTCAGTACTCACCCAGTCAACCTTACTCTGCAAACATACTTGACTGTTGCTAGGTAACTCAGTCTGAAACTCGAAAGTAATTGTTGATGCTGGTGAAGATAAAAGAAAACATTAAGATAAAAATATTGTAACTAGACTCCACTCTATGATACCTGCAAGCAGGATGAAATCCAACTGCAAGGAGATTTTACAGGCATCTATTCACATGTTAAAAGTTCCATGAATGTCATCATAGAACTTTCCATTTCTTCCATGAATTTGAAGTAAAAGTTTATGATGCCACTTAGCTTCTGTCCACATCAGCGATGCTGGCGTTGTTTCTCTAGCTACCAAAGACTTCTAACTTAATAACAGCTGTAATACGTAATATCAAAGAGGCATAAACAGATAATTTTTAAAAAATATATAATACCTGCATCTTATATAAATACTGTGTGGTCTTTGTCAGACATAGGAAAAAAAACTTTTATGAAGGCCTGATAACAATGGTATGGTGCAGTACTTTGTATTTGCAATAGAATTAAATAATCCATTTGTTAACTTACGCATATTTAATGTTTTCAACAGGAGTCAACTAACCCAAGAAATCTAAATCTAATAGGTAAGACTGATTGAGCTTCCTGAAGTATGCTATAAATTCAGATGCCAAACTATAGAAGTAACACCAAGAAGAGTTCTGCATAAACCTGATGTAGTTTAAAATCAGATTTTATCACAGAGGTGATGTAGTGAGACCAACACAGAGCACAACAGTTATGCATCACTGTATTGTGAACAAAGCAGTAAAATAAATAAATAAATATAATAATAAAAAAGACAATAAACCTTACACACCATTCTTATTTCTTTAAATAAGAGTTTTGGCTTTGTGAGTTACTCACCTTGTTTTGAAGGCAAATGACGCACAGGTCGTGCTGGCTGAAGGGATTTACCAACAAACTTTTTAGCTCCCTTTAGCATTTTGAAGTGCCACACTTTAAAAAAGCAGCAGAAATCAACACAAAGTATTCAGCTTCACATATGGATGTTAAGAGAGAAGAGCAGTCTACCATTTGTTAGTCACGTGTGACATGAGCATATACTATTTATTAAGTAATCAGGCAGGAAAGAAAAGCAAGCCCTAACAGAACCTTTCTTAGATAACAAAATGCACTGGATAAAATTTGCAAAGACATAATCAGACATTTCCCTCATTTTTCCCTCCAACTGAGCTGCCATAGCTGCTTCTCAGTAAGACTTTTTGTAGGTATGTCAGAAGATGGGGACACACAATGGAAACACAGGCATTTTCTAACAGTTAACTTAATCAAAACGGGGGTAAATTAATTAATATTGGTCTACCCTTTACAGTCTGCTGGCTGTATGTTCCTTATATGTACATATGTGTACTTCCATAATTGTTTTTTACTGTCTGGTTTAGTTAAATTAATACAGATTTGCATCTTCCTACTCAATTTAGCTGCTATAGAAACACCAAAAGCCGCCGAGGTTTGCCATTGTAAATAAATGGCTACTCTTAACTAGTGTTTAGTCCTTCTCCTTGCCACTAAAACAACAACCAGCATATATACATAATAGCACATATACTAATTAACGGTACTGAAATACATTTTCTTCCAAAAAGACTTTATAACACAAAGAATTGCAAAAACAACAACAAGAAAAAAAGATTCAAAGGAAATGATAAAGTTCAAGAAGGGAAACTATAGAGATATTATCAGATTCTGATATGGAACAGAAAGTAAAAGTTAGGTTATTTAACATATGAATCAGTCAGTATTCCCTCTCATTTCATATGGTCTCTGCACTATAAAAAAAAAAAAATTGTTTATTTAGTACATTACAATCTTTTGAACATCGATCTTTTATTATTTTCAAGTAAGTTTTCCAACATACACAATTTGAATGCATCCAGATCTAGCAAACCAACTGTCAGTTACTGTCTGAATTAAAACAATTAAACTGAAACAAGAGGAAAAAAAAAAAAAAACAAAAAAAAACCAGATCTGATTCCCTGTTTTCCCTACCTTCTCAACTTAAAAAGAAGGGCTTGAAAGCTGTAGTCAAAGCAACAAGGAAAATTCTTGCAGATGAATGAACTGAGACTACTGACCTGGAAGATAAATTTCATTTCATCCAGATTAGGAATGCTTATTTAAACTACATTTATACTAGAGACTACATTTCCACATAAAGCAATACAGTAATGTTTGTTGCATCACAAGATGAAAAAAATACAAGCTTTCCTCCATATCCTGGTTGTAAATGACATGCACACACTTTTTCAGAACAGCAAAAAATGTGTAAGAGACTGGGTAACTTCTCCAGTGAAGGAGACCTGTATTTTTTTCAGCTTTCTCCTGTAGTTAGAAACAAGATGACTTGTAGTGATGACAAAACAACACAATTCTCCTTCTCCCCCTCATCTCCGCTCCCAGATTTCGGAGGGGACAATGTCTAGGAAGCCACGTACTCCCAAAACAGGCAGAAGAAGAAATACATATATAAGAAGTATGTTTGGGAAAGGGTGAAATCCATTAAGGTATTGAAATAGTTCCACATCCTCCTTTTTAAGACCTTTCAGTAGGAGGAGGCTAGATGAGCTCTCAACAAATAATCTAGCGTGATCTGGATTTATACAATATCCTAGTAATTATCCTAGCAATATAACGTCCTAGTAAAATCAAGAAAAGTGGTGAGAAATCAGCTCTAATAGCTAAGAAACAAACTGCCTTCAGGAGAGGCTATTGCCACTGGGGCACCTGCTGCAGCCCCAGGCCTTCCCCTTGACAAGAGAAGCCCACATCGTTTCTCCCAAATTATTTCCTTTTTTTCATCTCCAGAGATGAAGGCCCATCATGAAGGAAGCCCTCTGCAGAAGCAGTAAGGTCTAGGAGGATTTCTGTACGATTACTTTTTGAGCATCTGAAGAAGCTGGGCATTCTCAGCAACCAGCTCACAAACATGTCCCCCACAGGGCCAGCATGGCTCAATGCTTCCCTAAAAGAGCACTAATAAAAATCTTATAAAAAAATCCCCAAGCCCCGAGGTGGGCACACAAGTACAGAACAGAGACCACCCCACCTTGCCCCGAGGGGCTCCCTGTTTCAGCCTGACCCCACAGCCCCCCAGGACCCACGCTGCCCCCAGCACCACCTCAGCCTGCCCCAGCCCAGCCGCCATCCCCAATCCACGGCTCCCCTTCGGGCCGCGGGCCCCCTGGGGATGCCCAGCCGGGCTGTGGCCGCCCCCCGGAGCAGTTCCCCTCGCCCCTCGCCTCAGGCAGCGCCCCCGGCCCCACGGTGCTCCCACAGCCGGCTGTGGGGTCGCCGCCAGCCGTTGAACGGTGGCCCGAGGCCGGTCGGAGGGCAGAGCTCCGGCCCCGGGTGGGAGGGAGTGGGGCGTGTGTATACCCCCCCGGCTTCTGGCCAGGTTGCCGTGGTGACCATAAAAAGCAAGGTTTGGGGTCAGTTGGAGTCTGGATGCGGCTGAACAGAAAGGGTTTCTTCATATGGTGCTGCCTCAGTGTGCTGGCAGCTAATGGGGTCTCCCACTCGTTCAGAAACGCAGTCTGTTTGCTCCTCGAGTCACTCATCCCCCCTACAAAATGAAGTTCTCATTCTTCAGGTATTACAGGTTAACAGTAGAAATAAGGAGGAAATGAGTGACTCATCCTCCCTAACTACAGCCATCCAGACAGAAAAGCAAAATCCAGAGGCTGGAGAAAGCAGGCAGTGTTTAGTGAGCCTAGAAATTGCCCGTGCCAACCTGCCCAAAGGCACCAGCCCCTCATACAGGTACAGGGCACCAGGGAGCTGCCACCAGCTTCTCAGGCACACAAGTGACGCTGTCCTGCAGGGTTTTGAAATTTAAATATATTTTTGTTGCCGTATGTGGTCAACGGCAACAGTGAATAAGGCCTAACTACCAAGGAGGCAGCTAAAATTCACTGTTGTTAATTTTTTCCTTTCCAGGTAGTCACCTTATTTGTTACTTAAGTACATGATCTTAATTAAAAATCCTTTTTTTTTTCAATGCATATATATACACATATATTTTATATATATATATATATATTATTTATATATAAAAAATACATATATATATTATTTTATATAAATTTATATTTATATATGTATATTATATATATATTATATATATATATATATATATATAACATAACATTTACTGACTCCAGAGATTCAGAATAGGTAACACTGAGTATACAACTTCATTACATATATGGCAGATATATAGGTATATATAGGTATATATAGGCATTTCAATAAATTAAATTAGTCATTCAATTACTAATATCCATTGTTAATACTTAAAATCTTAGTTTTTATATATAAAGACTTGTTTGTTTCACCAAGCATCTTGGTTTTTCTTTGCTGCAACCTCTGAATTTTGTTTTTCTGAAATCAGGTATGCGGAATTGGATACTGTCCCTGAAGTAGAGGCTGATAGATAAAGATGTTGTGTTCTTGGAGCCTTGTCTCATAACACACCATCTTCCAGCTCATTTCCTGGTGCACAGTGCACCATCATTCTTACACTAATGCTAACCCACTTGCTGCCATTTTGATATGACTTGAAGTCATTTCTTCCAAGTGTATTACACTCAGACATGTTTCTTCTGACTCATGTCATCTATTCTCCCAAGATTATCATGTAAAACAGTTACTTCTTTACTCATGTCAACCATCTCCCTTACCTAAATCAGCACTAATTACTAATATTTATGTACAAATAAATATTAAATATCTCCTGCTACTCCAGAACAGCTCCTGACAAAAAAATCAATGAGGCAACAAAGATGAAGGTACAGTTTCTCATAGGGCTGTTGTGCTTTTGTAAGAAGTGTGTCAAGCACTGCAAAACAGGTTTCCACAATTCAGCACAATTTTTCATGTGGTTGATGTATCAAAATGATACACAGACAGTGATGTAGTCTCATATAGACTTCTAGTATTTTTGCAGGGTTAAATACACTAAGGACAAATTAAACAGTAAAGACCTTACATGTATATTTCACAGGGGCTGTAGGCTGTGCTGCTGCTGTCAGTGTATAATGGAAGAAGAACTGGCAGGAGCAGAAATAGGGCATGAAGTGGAAAGAAGTTGTGTGCGCCAGCTATTTTGAAAGCTTGTTGCTCCTGGTCCTGCTGGGAAGATGGGAATATTAGGGCTGGTAATGGCTGTTTTGAGGCACTGACCATCCCAGCAGGAACAGTTATCACATCACACGCTGCCACCCGTGACTTGGCAGTACCAGCAGTAGCAGTGTGACCAGCTTTCCTGCATTCTGCCATAGGCAGAGAGGGAGCACTGGACCACAGCCATTTTGTAGAGCCCAGCAACCCGCTGTCATACTTTGCCTGTGCTTAGAGAGCATCCTGCTCCTGACTGTGGCAACTGAAAACATAAGTGAATGTTTTCTTTTTCCACTTTGTCCACTCCCTCCCAGTTTTCCTGGTGCTGGTTCCACCCTAGTAGAAATTTCTACTTCCTTTGATGTTATGTTCTCACATTACATGTTGATTATCCACTGTGCTCTCAAATATCCGATATACACAGTGATTAATTTGAAGAAACAATGACAGATTTATTCGTGAGAAATTAATTATATATAGCAAAGTAGAAAAAATAAAGCTTGCATTGGTGTGAGCAAAATTCACATATAAAGAAAAATATAGCTTCAACTTGGTGAACTAATAGATTATTATTTATTTTTTTAACATTTGTGCTCCTGAAGTCTGCAGATCACACAGTCGCACTTAGTGGCTCTAGTAGATACAGTTCAAGAAAACATAAAACATTTATGAAAGACAATATCCATATTGAACGTGTAAAAATGAGCAATTGCACATCTAAGTGAGCATGTAATTGTAATTTACGTGATTTTAGTTTCCAAATGGATGGCAGGTAGTAGCAAAGTAATGTCTGTGTGCTTAAGTGAAAGGACTAGCCTGGAGGCAGACTTGTAGCTGCAAGTTTAAAAAGACATTTTCAGTGTAATTTGTCAATCAGTTGTGCAGCCAAGTGCAATCAGTTTTTTTTGCATATGTAACTGTGATTTATTTAGCATTACTTGTTCGGGTGAGATTTTTATTTCTAAAGCCACTTTCAAAGTAAATTCAGCACAAAGGAAAAAACATTATTTTCAGTGTTACAGAACCTAAATTACAGAACCTAAACTGAACGGTGCCCTCAGAGCTGTATGAACTGAGTATTCTCAATGACTGTAGACACTGAACATCGTAATTTCAGCTGACCTTGTTTTGTAGGCTCTGAGAATCACCTGCACTTCCAGCTTCACAGAGGAGATCCCAGAAGCTACTGGCAGGAGGATTAGAAGGCAGAAATGCCAATGGAACCAGTAGGATCTGTTATGTCACGGGTTTTACATGAGCATCAGGGGCTGCTGCCACACCAGCACAGGTGCTGAGCACTTCTCTGAGTTGCTCTTTTGGTTTTGGGATGCTAACCTTTACCTCTTTTGAAGGAGCTAGCATGTGGAGAGTACATCTAAGATGCAGAGCTTTATTTTGGTATAATTGCATTGGATAATGTGGAAGATGTCATGGGATTGTTGATCCTAGAGATGGAAAACTGCTATACTGCTCTTGCCAGCTTAACTACCTTTGTGTATGAAGGAGGACATACACAGACAAGCAGAAAATATCAAGATATCTATTGTTTGCCTATTTCATATTTTGTATTAACAAAAGCAGAAGAAAAGGTAGGAAAGATTTGTGGTCCTAAAAATATTCAACTAAGAATGAATAAATGAATGCATGAGTGAAAATTAATCCACATTAAAACTATTCATTCATGTTTCTCAGGACTGAGATAATGATAATCTGTTTATGTCACAGATGGGAAAAGTAGTTATCAAAATTGTTGACAATTTTACTTTACATGCCAAATAGGCAGTACAATTCCAACATAACTGTTATGCATTCAGTAAGTGTATATATTTATGAGGGTAAGAATAACATTAATGAAAATTAATATATTGCCATACACCCCTGGAAATCAAATTTGCTTTGTCATCCTGAAATATATTTTTTGTAAAATGGCTAAATGGAAATTACCAAATATTGGAATGGAAGAATTCTGACCTCTTTTAGCTTTTCCTAAATGCAAGGTAGGACTGTTTTATAATGAAATAGAAGAAAGTTTCTTACCTGTATTGCCATTCAAGTTTTAATTTACTTATAAGAGATTAATATTTCTATAGCTTTTAGTTTAGTATCTGTCCTAAGACAGTTCCTTCTGTTTTTCTAGGTGGTAGCGTGTATCTGACAGCAATGACAAACTACCAGACAGCAGCCTGAGTGTAACTTTAGCACTTACTGATCTTCTGCATTACGTAATGTCGTCTCTGGTTCTGTGTTCTTCTATGTACACGTGTATTAGGTTTTTAAAGCACTGTACAGCAGAAGTGCTTTCCAGTCCTTCTGTCTTTGCACCTGTGTTTGTACTCCAGAATGGCTCATGCATTGTGTGATATCCAGCAGATACGTGCTAATCTTGGAAAAGGACAGTGAGAACTACTGCAGCACCCTGCAGCCTCTTCCCAATTCATGCCTCCAATTCCCTCTGGAAGCAGGGCAAGGACAAAGAAAGGGGTGAGACTGTGTGTTGCCTAAAACTGAAACAGTACTGGGGTTCACCAAGGGAAAATGAATGCTTTGTGGGGCTTGGCGTTCCCTACTGGAGATTACCCAGCTAATAGAAGACAGAAACTGTGATATTTATGCTCCTATACATTTGTCATTTACTTACACTCAATCACCTCAGCGTGCCATTTCATCGTAGCAGCGGACCCATCAAATTTTGGCTGGTAACATAACTTCGGACAGCAAGTTGATCTGGCCAAGTTGTTGGCCTGGGTTTTATCCTGTAACTTACTGTGCTCTTCTGAAACGCTGACAAAGGTGGGGGAAAGGCAGAGGTCACCAAACAGCAAATACAAATAGGGAACAGGAGCAGGCACGAAACAAAATCATTGTTGATGCCCTCAACAAAACAGGTTTAATCAAAATCACACACACACAAAAAAGTAAAAATAGTGCCTAGAAACTTTACTCTGGAACTGAAGCCCTACCACCACCACAAGAATCAAAGATAATTTGATTTTTTGAATACCCAAGTCTGTTTAGCGTGTAAATTGGAAAAAGTTCTCTGTCTGCAAAACGAACAGCGGAAGTCTTTGACATTACTGAGAATGAGCACGGTATTTTTGTGGTCCCCTAACTGGCACAATCAGAAGGATTTTAGACTCATTGCACTAAAAATGAGAAGAAAACATAAAAAGTCAGATCAAGGTCTCATTTCTAAGGAGGAAATACCATTTGTTAACCAGGCTGTTCTCTGAGCATACACTCAGAGATTTAAATTGTAAATTTTATCATCTTCTTCCTTTGCCTGCTCTCAAAAATCAAATCAGCGTTTGCAACAGTCCAATACACTTAATGCTGCATTAAAAAATGTGAGCTATTTTGGGCATAACAGGATTACAAACTGCTCTGTGGTAATGTGTTGGCTGTCAGGGCTGAAGTTCCTGCTCTTATCACTGCACTGCTGGCCGGGTGTGGGGCAGCCAGGATCTTTGGCTTAGGAACGGGCAGTGGCACACACGCCACAGCACCAGTCTTAGGTCTGTGCGTGACAGCAGCACTGCTTTATCCATAGCCAGTGAAGCATGACATAAAAACCCTCCACTCCTAACCTGCTCTGTCTTCTTAACACTGAAAGCCCAAGGAAATGCAGCAGTTCACTTGACAAAGCCTGAATTAGAGGTGGCAATATTCTTTCTATAATCCGTCAGGTGGAAAACTAGGGATTAGAAAGCTTTCATTTGCTCCCTCCCAAAATGAGATATATGCCAAGCTTTCAGTTTGGATCTCTTTAAATATTTTTTTTTCTTCAAGCCAATTGCACTAAATTGCATGAACTTTTGCTTTAGATCCAGACCATCTGTAATGTAACTTGAAGGAGAAGGGGCTGCACAGTATTTTTTGTTCTGGTTTTATGAAGTTGGTTTAAAAATCACTATATATTTAACAATTACATTTTCTGCATTTTACTTCAAAACAAAGATGAAGAAAAAATATTTTTATTTTTATTTTCATTTTTTTACTCTGGTAATGTGGTAAAAGCATTCTTGTTAAGCTTCCTCCTATAAGCACAATACCAGAACTATGTCGTGTCTCATGACTGGGCCATTTCTGCCTTTTCAAAATAAATCACAGTGTGCTTGTACATCTGAGGCTTTACTGTAAATGGCAGCTGCTACATTATATTCTTTCTAATTGGGAAGGAAAGCCCATATGTAATGTTTGTGTCTTCTTTTTGCTAACAGTCACAAACCATGTTGATTTGCTGAAAGCCTACCAGTCAGTGAAACCTATTGTATGCCAGTTCCCTTACTGGTGAAAGGGCATTTTAAACAAAACTGCAAGTATTTTGAATAGAAACGCAGATTCTCGTTATTTTATTTTATTTTTTTATATATATATATATATATTTTTTTTTTTTCTGGAAATCTGCAGCATCTGCTTTGTTCAGCAATACGTTAATAAGATCACTCCAGTGTTTTTCTAATCAGAATAAAATCAATGGATTTGGGGACAGTTCTTGTGCTAGCCCTATATAACAGTACGTAAATAGTGATGCTTACAGGGTGCATTTCATTAACCTTACTGGGGCTAGTGAAGAAGGCTGATAGCACACAAACTTAGGAAGAGATTAATGCATTGCAGCGATGAGAACCCTATGGGTCGTGGGGTTTTTTTTTGGTGTGTGCCAGATCTCTGGGCAAAATCTAAGCCATTTCAGAGCACGCTTTGATTTTTCATTTACCATACATGCATTTTTAACAATTGTGCTTAGCTCTATCCAAGCGTCCAATTTAGACAATCTAAATATAGCATTGCATAGAATTGGTTTTGTGAAGTGGCATTTAATCAATTATAATTAAAAAAATGCAAAACTAAGATTGCTCTTGTAGCTCTTGTTCCTCAGTTGTTTTGGCCCTTGGTTGATGGGTTCAACTCCAAAATTTATATTGGCTCCCCTCTCTCTTGGGACACATAGGAGGTCCTCGGGCACGGTCAAGCTCAGGGCACTTCTGCCTGGAGTTCCAAAGTCCCTTGGTCACATAACACGGTGCTGATGGAGGGAACATGTGGGGATCATGAGCACACTTAAATCTCAGAGAGGGCTCTTGCTTCTGCAGGTGTTCCAGCTCCTGCTAGCTGACGCCAGGTAGACAGATGCAGACAGCAGCAGTTGCAAAGATTAAAGCCCAGCTTGTGGCCCAGGGTCTCCCCATCCTCATCCTTGGCTTTGAAGTCAGGTGGGTAGGGATTGGGAGTACTAAAACTTCTCAGAGATGCTGCAACCCTCCACAGACTAGATGCTATGCCAAAAGGCATCCAACACACAGAAAAGGAGCAACCTGCATAAGGCATGGTTTAAGCAGAAATTAATGTTACCAACAACATTATCAAGTATTACTTCTTCATTTTCCATAGTGTGATTTCCTCTAGTCCTATTCCTTGGCCTGACTCTCACAAATTGTGCTTCCTGCATCTGCTTTTGTATCCCTATCCTCATCCATGCTACTTCTTCATTCTCACTCTCCTTTTTACTTTTCTTCCTTCTCGTAGCCAATGAAATAGTCCACAGCACTGGAGGAGGCAATCTTTTTCTTCTCTCAGGTATGGGAGGAGGAGGAGTTAGGGAAAGCCATTTGTATTTCTTGTATGTCTGGAATGAAGGTACTGATTTGATCGATTCAGAGGAAGCAGGAGTTGTCCAGTATAAAACACATTTCCTGAGATTTCAGCTGACATCTTCTAACAAGTATCTACTGAGAACACACAAGGGAAATTTTTCAGAGTCTTGTAACTCAGCCATATTTCAGCACACGTTCTCAGGAGAGTTGAAAACATGCTGGACAGAATGCCAACTAATCTTGTGAAAGTGTGTCAACATATCGGGTAGGGATAGCTGGAATTTTCTGGCTCTGTTGTTATAAAGCATAAACAAATAGTGTTTTTTTTCCCCTGCTCACATTCCTGGAAAAACCTGCACTATTTAAACCGAAACTGCGCTGGAAATATGCCCGAGACAGACACCTGTGATGGATTTTATTTTTCTTCATCTAAAAGGTTAATGTTTGACATTACAAGCATCAAATCTGAAATAAAAGACAGGTCAATCTTAGAGAAAAAAAAAAAAAAAAAAGCTAAATGTAATTTTATAAAGCACACTTTCCAGTTCATTGGCCTTCCCATCAAAATAACAGTAGTGTGCATTTGTGTTAAGGGGTACAGGACCATCTTCTGCCTCCCTAAATAACAAAGGTACACAAACTGCAAACAGCACTGCAGGCTCTTACAGCCCTCTTCAGCACAGATTAGGGCTGGCTGAGTGATTTCTTGACAGGGAAAAAATTCAGAGAATGCCAGTTTAGCAAACTCAGATTTCTGAAGGGAAGGCTCCTACGGTGATTGCCTTTCCAATGAAACACAGACCCAGACCCCTCTGGAAAACCTGCACGCTCTCTGTTGGCTCACCTGGGGGGTGTTTAGGGTGCCTTGCCATGCAGCCTGCTCAGGGTAAGAGGCTCCAAGCTTGCAGAGCTTCTCAGGAGGTACATGATACTGTTCTGATTGATATTCGATAGAAATTTTATTTGAGATTCATTCCTTCAAGGTGCTTTATATTTTACGTCTTTGAATAAAGAAATCCCTTAATTAGACAAAAATTCTAAGTATTTCAAGAGTTTGAGACTGGCAGATTTTACATACAGTAGTATCAGTTACAGATATAAAATTGAAAATGATACCAAAAAAAAACAAACCAAAACAAACAAACAAACAAACAAACAAACAAAAAAAACATTAAAATCTCATTACAAAAATAATAAGAACTCAAATTAATATTAAATAGGAAAATTTGGGGGGGCAAAGAGCATAAAATCAAATTCTCTGCTAATTTTCTATTTAGGTATCTACATTAATTTCCTTAATAAAGGTTTGAAAACATAGCTAGAAGGACATTACATGTGTAAGAGACTTCATTAAATAGTAGAGAAAGTTTAAAGATGTTGCTTTGGAAATACTACAAATTCAGCCTGGCCTTACTACGAAGGTAACGTGCTGCATGTCTTCAGGCCAGGACCCCTGAGCCTAGTAGCAACTTCTTTCTCATAGAGCTTCTACTCCAGTCAGTCTTGAAAATCCATCAGCCACATCATTTTTCCTAGTAAATAGTCCAAGGCAAATAAACAGCATGCCCTCTGAGGTGTTTTTCTAACCCCAATCCTCCGTCCCTCCCCCATTATTTTTTTTTAACATTAAGAAACATACTCAACTTTAAGCAAGCTGGAATGTCAATCATTTCATTACAAATTAATAGAAAGCCATACAAAGAGCTATTATTATATTTATTCTGAAATAAATTGTTGTTTCTCCATAAAAAGAGATGCACTTTTATTGAATAAAACCATAATATCCAACTGTCCTTATGAACCCATGCTTCTCATCCAGTTTTGTCCTTTAGCCATTGTTTATAGCTAGTGTTCTTAATAAAGCCATTGGATAATCATTTTACTAAATCTTTGCAACGACATCTGATCCATCATCCAGATCAGCAATTTCCTACCCAGTACGCCGTCAGAGCTGCTACGTTTGTTCGCGAGATTTAGCTGAATGCACTTCTTGCTAATAATCTGTTAAAAAGGAACCCTAAAAACACCTGTGCAGGCCCAGATCAAGGAACTGTTTAGCCCAAATGTCCTTTTTTTTTTTTTTGTTTTATTTTCCAAAAGCAGCCAACAGAGAATGCCTACAGATGAACAAAAAGTAGACAGTGACAGAGGGATACCTCCCTAGCAAACCTTTCAAGCTTCCAGTGAAGTGTAACACGACAAGCTGCGAGCTAATCAGGCTAACAAATAGCTTCATTGTTCCCCCCAAAAAAGCCCCTTTGTGATTAAAGCTGTAAGGAACTGAGTCTAGATACTCTTTCGTGGTGGCTCAAATAACCATAACAAAATCTTGCAAGCAATTTCAATTGGCTTAAGTTCCTCTCTCCCCTCTCCTTCGTGACCTCCAGCCTTTTGTTCCTTCATCTTCAAGCAATCAGCTGCACGTCAACCGCGCCAACAAAATCACTGAAAGCAATCTGAATCGAGGTGGTGTTAAAGGTATTTTCTACTAAGCTTTTTCCTCCAGTGATGTTCTTAAAGTGCAATTGCTGACAGCCCTCTGACAGTACAGCACTGCTGCTGAGCCACGGTACGGGGACAGACACCAGTGAAGGGCTAAGGAATGGGGACAGTTTAATCTGACCTGGCTAAGACAAATGCATATTTTAACTTTATTAGAAAGAAAAGAATCCTTGGTATTGACATGGCTTAATGAGCATCCAGCTTTGAAAAATTACACAGCATACCAAATGCCATGATTGAAGTTTTCTATTGCAAATAAAAGAACAATTCTCATTTCTTCAACGCTGATCTATTTCTTCATTTTTTATTTTTATTTTTTTTAAAGAGAAACCTCAGACCCTGCCATCATGAACCAAAATCACACAAAGAAAATAAGCAGAGAGACAGGCTGGGTTAACTGAAATATTTAAAATCTCAGAAAAGCAAACAGTTTGCTCCACAAGTGAGCGAACCGATTGAGTTTGCTTTCAATACAAACTCACATTTTCTTTCCTATAGCCTTGCCCTTTGTAGTTCACAGTCACACCCCCACCACTGTCCCCCTAGATGATGCAGGTTGATTCCCCAGGCCACAAGGCAAACAGCCCTTCACTGGCCTGCCCTCCAGCTCAGGCACTGAGCTGCAGCTCTCTTCTGTGAAGCTCTTGTTTTGGATACTGTAATTCTTCTAAGCTTGAAATAAGAAAGGATTTTAGATGTTATGACAGAGTACTGATGAGCAAATAAAGTCAATCTCTAATTTTTTGGCCAAAAATGCAAACCAGCGAAGTAAATTTGATGTTTCACATTTTTTGAGGGGAAAAAAAAAAGAAAAAGAAAAAGAAAAAAAAAAAAAACAAAAGGTTAATGCAAATCAAACAGTCATCATTTGTCATTCTCTTATCTCCACATTCTTCACATGCAAAAATCAGAAAATGAAATCCTCAGTGACTTTCAACAACCCTGGGAAAGAAAGATTTCATGCATTAATAAAAAGGTGTTTGGGCTTTGTTTTGCTGCTTTTTATTTAATTCCTGGTATGATCTAAGGGGAAAATATTGTTTCAGTGTTAGAGCAATAATACAATAAAGAGACCTTCACAGAAGAAAAGACTGTCCAGGTTGGTACATAGCAAGGATGGCACTGCATCAATCCGCTCTTCTGGAACTTGGTTCCAGATCTGAAGGTCTTGGTCAAAAGTGCCTTGTTTTCATGATGGCCTAATTTAAAAAAAAAAATAATAATCTCCAATAATCTTTAATGCATATATAAATTATTCTAATGATTGCTTAAAAACTTATAAGTCAGTGTTTTAGGCATCAGAAGCTACCAGAAGTACCTTAGAACCACCATGATGGGGAACAAGGCTATGAGAGGTGTGACTTTTCCTCTCCTGGCACAACTATGCACATTAACATCCCATTCATAATGGGCACTGTTATAGCTTCATGGCTGCCTCACAACAGCATTTTAACTTTTCTTACTGTTTTGCCTAAGTTTCTAGTCTAACTTAAGACTCTTTTGCAATCTATGTCATGTCTTTGCCATGTCCACTTTTTATCCCCTGGTTATGTGTTGCAGCCTTGTCTTTATTTGAATGTTCCCTTGCCAAAAGCATGAGAAGACAGAGAAGACTGGTATCTCCAGTTATCCTTTTCAATTTTCCATATTAGAAGCAATCAGTTGTTATCTTACTTGAAGTGCACCATCCCAAACTGGAGACAGCGATTCAGCCAGGGCTTTTGTAATACAGCAGAGAAGCAGAAATGAGTTTCATCACCTACTCAGTGCTCTCAGCCCACTGTCATGCTGGTGAAGGCATTTTAGAAAGCATTCCTTCCTTGCTACGGAATTTTGCAATGGATTTTATTTATTTGCATTTTTCCCTCAATTTAAGAATTTGACTTTGAATCCAACTGGTCAACTTGCTTTCAGTTTGCATCAGCTTTTTGTCACCAGCTAAAAACGAAACCCATTATGTGAGGAACACACAAACTACACAAGAGCATTAAGTATTTCTAAGTGGCAAATACATGCCAACTACCTCCCCCCAGTTTCACAATTTTGAATAATTTTACTGCTGTGCTTCACAAGCTGCCTTAGAAGAACATTTCACAAATATTTTTAGAAGCCTTGCTGATGATTAGGGGGCATGCTGCATTCAGTGCAATATTTTTGCCCTGCCTTGAAAGGCAGTTAGCTTGATCTAACACGACAACTCATCTTTGCCGCTACTCAAGTATTTATTTTTTCAAGTCCATATAGTTAGTTACAGGGATTTTCTAACATTTGATAGTAAGCTGCTGCCTTGTCTTGCCCTCTGTGTGTGAAGACATACACTCTTTGAAAGACCACAAAAAAATTAAATATTGCACATCACCCAGTTTCCAACAATAATGGCTCCAAGGTTGTTTCAGCACCTTATCTAAGCACTTCAGAATGAATTTCTTATCTGGCTGATTTGAAACCTTTATCTCCTTTCAACGTGCTACTGATGTCAAAGATCTCCTGATAATAAAAAAAAAAAAAAAAAAAAAAAAAAAAAAAAAAAAAAACCACGAAATGCTTTCAGAAATGCTATCTTCTAGTCTTTATTTTTAAAATAAGATATCTCACCATTGATGAGGGACTCAAACAAAACCATTAAGATGCTCATAGTGGGTTCATAATTAGAAAATACGGTTTTTAAGGTCTGAACAGTTTTTAATCAGTTTGTATAAAAATTCTTGGGTGGGAAGGAGAGTAACAAAAAGGGGAAAGATAAAACCTGAAACCAGAGGAGCCCTCCATTGTGTTCAGAATGCCAATTCCCCTACCCAATACAAAATAATACCATCACAGAAGAGACCATTAAGAGTCAACAAAATAAACTAGTGATTAAAAACAAACCTTGAACTTTTTCCTGAAGGACAGGACAGGATGCTTTAAGTTTAAAGCTTAGAGGAAGGTTTAATGAACTGAGATGTAATCTGGCACAGAAGACAAGGACTGCCTGCAAACAAGCCTGCTTACAAGTTACCAGGAACTGGAATAGATTCAAGTGCCTTTGTGTTTTAAAATCATGACTTTTCTGTACCAGCAAGTGGTTGAAATGTAATGACAACATTTTATATTTTTATAGAAATAACTACAGCAGCTTATTCTGCAAAAGGAAACTGTAGTAGATACTTTGTCTGCATCAAGACAATAGCACAAATAAATTATGCTGTCCATATATATTCCCTTCCACTCAAGTGAATGAGAAGAAAAAGGAGAAGTATGAGCTAGGAAATAAAGCACAGGTTAACAGAGGGGAGAAAAAAGTATGATTCATTGATCTAACATTATAGCCAGCTCTTTTTTTTTTTTTATAACCTCTTAAGTTACAAGAACAGTGGATGATTTTCTGTATGTGATTTTCTGTACAACCCTGATCTACTTTTTTTCAGGACGTAGCGTACAGTATTTTGAAATACAACCAGAAAAAAAGTATTCAAAGGTTTAAGATGCAAGGGAGCACAGTAATCCACAGAGTACATTACCATATTCCCCTCAATAAGCCATTGACTAAGGAGAACCTTACTAACCTCAACAGTGGTCTCATCCCTTATTTATTTTCTCCAAATTCTACCAAAACCATGAGGAAAACAGCAGCTTGTTCACATTCCTGAAGCTGCCATTTGGAAAAAAGGCAAAGCTCACTCCTGTTGCACAATATCTATGTTGTTTCTACACATCATTAATGAATTCTTCCACTTCTGTATTTTTGTTTATAAATAACAAGATATATTAAGTTTGAATAATAATCTTTATTTCTTTATTAGTTTATTTGTAAAAGGTACAATGTAATCCTGAGCTACTGCTTTTATACATTTAGCATCATACAAAGACAGATCATTTACAGTTTGATCATTTACATTTATTGTGCTCCAAAATCCATATCTGAATAGCATTTTGTCCTTGGAGAAACACAGATAATTTAAATTACATGTATCCCTGAAACATCCACATTAATTTACTCATCCAACCCCATTATCTAAATTACTACAGTCTAAATTACTCAGGACATTCCTTCTGAATTTAGCAAAAACTTGTTTAAAACTGTAAAGATGAGCAGTGCAAGAACTGGTCCCTCAATCCTTTGTGAATACATCATTAGAAAAAGCTTTCTGTTTCCGTATTCTCTTATTAAGTCAGTGCTAAATTGACTAGATGTACTTTGAATTACTTTGGAATGATCCAAGTAATGCTCATTTTCTTACTACAGCAGTAGATGTGAATTTACAGTGTCTCCCTTTGCAGTGACCCGTGCATAACTCTCCCAAAGAGGGAAAATCTGACATGATCAAAGGAAAGTAAGAGGCAACCCATCACCGCCTTATAGTCACCTACATGACGCTGGAGTATTTCTAAACAAGTCATATGAAATGCTTCCCTTAGACCCTGTAAAGGAACTTGCACAAGTAACTGGAGTTCCATAATCCGAGCATGGCTTTTAGGATTTGCCAGTTAAAACATAAAAACAAAAACCCACCAAAGTCCCAGGATCCTTGAGAAGAAAGCTTTTATCCTAACTGAAATCCAATCCTGGATAAGTGGAAATTTAATTGGACTACCAAAAGAGCATCTCTTTACCTGAAAATCTCAAAGCATACAGTGTTTACAAATGTCACTCTAGCAACAGTGTCACAGTCTTTTGAAGTACACTCGTAACTTTCATTTCCTGAATAAGGTCACTATGATCTTAGGCAAAAGATACAGTAAGCAGTTCAAGCAAAATGCTTATTGCTTAGGTTTTAAAGCAAGCCACTTTAATGTAATTTTAGTTAAAACGTTAAGTACAAATGTGAAGCTACTGTAGAAACACTTATAAACACTCTCGCTTTTGAATTCTTACTGATCATCTAGAAAAATGGCAGACTGATTTTAACATAACAAAGGAAATGTAAAACTTAATACTGTCTGTTGAAATAAAATTCAACACCTATAAAGACAGAGTTATGAACATGTAAACACAGCTTTAGTATTCAGAGCTAGGGAATCTAGCAGCAAAACAAACTAGTTGCATATTATGTAGTGCAATGAACATTTGTTCTTAGAGACCCCCAGTCTTAGAACTACTTTGAACAGAATGGAATCCTTACAGGAAAGATTTAAAAGTGTCCAAGATGTAATATCCAGAATTACTAGATGCTCATCTGCTATAACCTAACAATTTCTCTATGCAAAACTGTGCTCTGGATAACTGACTTTTATGGCTCCCCAGTAGCAGGCTCGGATGAGGCAGATTAAACCTAAGAGATAAGCAATAGCCCAAGAAACATATGTTGCATGATATCTCCTGGCGAAATCTTGCGTACCAACCTGAAAAAAAAGAAAAATAAACAGTGTGAAACATAGCACTACCCGCTCTTCAGGGATGAAACAGTATTAAAAAGTATTTCAGCATCTTTTTCACTTTGTTAAGGATCAATCAAATATTTTATTAGCTCAATTTTATGGTCATAAAATTGGATTGTGATCATGAGCTTGGAAGGGACATCAAGAGGTCTCTAGTCCAACTTCTTGATCAAAGCAGGGTCAGCCAAATTGCTCAGGGTTCTAATTTGGTTGGGTCCCAAAAATTTCCAAGGATGGAGACTGCATAAGCCAAGCCTCTTGGGCATACCTCATGAGGAAACATTTTGACCAAATTCAGTAAGGTTGTCAAAAAAAAAAAAAAAATATTTATTTCTGGCTGTAACTGTTTTTAGTAGGAAAAAAAATGGAAAAATCCTTCAAAACTCATTTACGCTCACACACATAAGTTATCAGGTTGTAACACAAGTTAGAGGTATAGAGAGAATCACACATGAATCCAACTAATGGCATTTCCCAATATTTATTTTTGTGACTACGGGGTAAAAAGGTGGCTCTAATAATCACTACTAGATATTTCAGCATGAAGCAAGCCAGACAGTTTTCTAAATAATAGAATAATAGCAGCATGAGTCTTCTGTAAATATTTATATTGTAAATACAATTTGTTACTTTTATTTGTAAGTTACTTGTAAATAGCTTATTATCTGGTTTTACTCCTTAGAAACATGTATTTTCCTTTATAATTTGTACAAGTTCTAACTCTTTTGGAGGCTCACTCCCCTCCACTGCAGTGAGACTTATATTCCTGGCTATGCAACAATATGTATTTCTGGAAACCTAGAAGCTTTAAGAGCCCTAGCGAGATCAAGATGTTCTGGTATTTCTAAAAAGAAGTAAAATTATTTTTCATAGAAAGATGAAAAGTCCAATTTAACACCAGGAGGAAAATAATCTCAAAGTGAGTGAAGATCTTTTAGGAACATTTCATTTCTCTAGCTAACTCAGATGATTAAGTCCATGGTTTTAACAGAGATGACAAAAATACACAAATTTAAGAGGTCTTGCTCAAATCCAGGGAGCTCCTCTGCACCATTGCAAGCATAAAGCAGTACATCACTCACAGTTAATCCAACTCCAATGAAGATGCATATCATGCCAATTGTAATATATGCACAGCAACGTCTCCGAGGCAGCGCACTTCCAACAGAAGAACTGTTAGAAAATAAATGGCACATTAAATTCAAAGAGAACCACACAAAAGTATCTTCAGTCTAAAAGGAGGGGAGGAGGGGAGAGAATGGCAAT